>NC_136063.1:129688970-130061470 GCF_964261635.1 Lissotriton helveticus | reverse complement strand
GACTGGGTCCTATTATGGATTGAGTGACGTCAGGGGAACCGCACGCGATGCCGTGCTTCTGTGACGTCGTCCATGTTGGCGTGAGGAGCTACGAAAGAATTTCCGAATGTGGCTGACGCAGGGGATATTCACAGGCGGATACTGTATCCACCAAAAAAATCGTTACCAAAGGTAAGTAACTTGTTCTTTAGGACTCACCGGCTATCATAGGAGGTTTGTCAAGGGGTATTGCAGCATTGTTGCACCCTTGGCAGAGCTGACTTCCAGGAAGCAGCCCAAGAGAGTGATTTGGACTGACACCTGTCAAAGAGCTTTTGATGCCCTGAAGACTGCCATGTGCACGGCACCCGTGCTCCTGGCACCGTACTTCTCAAAAGAGTTTATTGTTCAAACAGACGCTTCAGAGCTTGGTGTGGGGGCTGTTCTATCACAGATTAATGAGGAGGGCCTGGACCAACCTGTAACTTTCATCAGTAGTAGGTTACTTCCACAGGAACAGAGGTGGAGTTCAATTGAGTGTTAGGCATTTGCTGTGGTCTGAGCACTGAAGAAGTTGAGGCAATACTTATTTCCTGGCTCAGACGGACAACAGGCACCTCAGATGGTTGATGCAGATGAGGGGTGAGAATCCAAAGCTGTTGAGGTGATCCATATCCCTACAGGGGATGGACTTCACAGTGGAATACTTCCCTGGTACAGAACACACCAATGCTGATGGTCTGTCAAGATTTTTCCACTTTAGTGATGAGAACTCCCAGGAGGTAGGGTAGTTCTCCCCACATTTCAGCTGGAGGGGACATGTGTTAGACCTGGCACCATTTGCATGGGTCTCCCTTCCATTTTTTGCTGTTGCCTCTTATGATTTTGCTGCTTTTAGATGCTTTTGGGCACTGTGCCACTGCTGTTCAGTGCCACAGTGCAAGTGCTCCCTATGGTAAATTGATGTTTGGATTACTGACTGCATGATTGGCTTGATTGATTTACTTGTCAGACCCTACTACAGTGCACTGCGTGTGCCCAGGGCTTCTAAATCCAATGCTGCTGGTGGGCTTGCAACACTGATTGTGCCATCCACCGGAGCAGCTGTAAAGTGTGTCTCAGGTCTGCCATTGCAGAGCCTGTGTGCCGTCTGGTACTGCCATGTTGACTGGGCAAGTGCACCCACTTGCCACTGGGCAAGTGCACCCACTTGCCAGTCCCTAACCTTCCCTTTTATACATATTAGTCACCCCTATGGTACGCCCAAGGGCAGGGTGTATTGTAGGTAAAAGGTAGGACAGCCCTGATGTGTGTGGCAAGTCCTAAATAGTAAATTACAGCCATTTTCGTTTTTCATTATTGCAAGGCTACCTGTTCCCCATAGGCCAGAATGGGCAGTTTGATTATAACATCTTATAATCCTAACTGACTCAGGGAACTAGGTAGAAATTCGAGTTTAGTATGCCTGAACTCAGAATGATGAAATCATCTTTCAGTGAAGTTGGTATTAACATTCTGTGTTTGAAAATACCACTTTTAGTAAGTAGATATTTTCTTGCCTAACTATCCAAGCCTGCCTCTGCTAGGTTGTGTTTTCCTTGTCTGGAGTTTGAGTGACAGGGGTTGGGGGATTCCAGAAAATAGGGTGAGTCAGCACATGGCTGAATAGAGAGATCTACATGCAGATGGGAGGGAAGAGTTGCACCTGGGACCTGAACAGGGCTCTGCCCTCCCTCCACAATGCTGGCTCCACCTCCTGTGGTGTGTCTGATGTCCCTGGCCTACACTGTCAAAGGAAGAGAAGGAGTCCTGTAAACAAAGTGCTCCAGGACTGACCACAACTGGTTTGGGTTAGGTACAGACACTGTCTGCCTTCAGAGACAAAGGATTTTGGTGTATGAAAAAGGGACCCAGACCCCAGAACTTTAGATCACTTCTGGGAATCAAGGCAACCCTTTGCTGAGGAGAAAAACCAGGAACCTGAAGGAGGAGACTACCCCTGTGCTGTGTTTTTGGGGGTTGGCCTGCAGTGGTTGCTTCATTGCCAAAGAATGTAGAAAAGGACTGAGGGTGTTTTCTATCAACTTGAAGAAGAATATCCAGCTTGCATCCTGCCTGAAGTCTCAGGGATACAAGTCTTCACCAACAAGCTCCCCCCTGAATTCCCTTGCTGGGAATTGAAGTGTATGCTGTTGTGCTGGGCCTTCTGAGAGACTGCGTGTCGCTGGGAGCTGGAAGCGGGACGCAACAACGAGAGGGGTGTCGCAGCCGCTGTCATTGCATCGCCGAAGAAGTGAGCCGCCGCTGCCGCTGACATCGTCGCATCGCCGAAGCGCGGCGCATCACCGGAGAAGCGGGACGCCGCCCCAGAGGTTACCGTCGCATCAGCTGTGAAATGCGCCGCAGGGCCTGTCGTGGTTCCAAAGATCATCGAGTCGCCACACGGACGTCGGGCGTGCACGTATCACTCTAACATTGTCACATCATAACCAAGACACCATTTTGTTGCATCGCACCAGAGAAGAGTATCGCATTGAAGTGCCATCTTGTCGCATCGCACCGGAGAGCAGTAAGAAACCGACGCATCACCTCCCCACACAGTAAGGAAGCAAGCATCAACTCCCCTGCGCAGCAGTAAGGAACTGACGCATCCACTCCTCTGAGTGTATGGAACCAACGCATCAACTTCCCTGCGACCCTTTTGTTTTCTTTGCGTTACGCATTTAAGGTACATTGAGAGTAAAGTATTGCATTTGCAACTTGAGAGAACTGAGCTATTTTATAACATTTTAGAGTCTATTTTTGAGTACAGTATTATGGATTTTTGTCGTTTGGTCTTGTGTTAAGTCTATATAAAAATACTTATTTTTATAATACAACCTGTGTGGTGTCCATCTGTAGTGTTGTCACTGTATTACTGTATGTGTTCACAAATGCTTTACATACTGCCTCTGAGATAAGCCTGTCTGCTTGTGCCAATCTACCAAGGGGATGAGCAGGGGTTATTTTAGGAGTGTAGCCCCTTACCCTGTCTAGACGCAAGGGTCCCTATTTGGTCAAAAGTACCTACCTCTGCCAACTAGAGACCCCCAAATCTAACATCAATCAACCCATTCTGCCTTTTTTACAGGTAGACACTTGCACCCTTTTTTCTTTCTAAAATCTTCACAGTATCTCAGTCTTCTCAAATGTCTTTACTCTGTAGTTCTGTCTCCTTACTACACCTGGTCTTCACTGTGCTCATTCACACCCACAAACATGCTCATTCAGTCTCTCTCTCTCTCTCCTCACCTGTAACCAGACCATTTTCTTTTGTGAATATTTCATCAGCTGCCTATCTCTTTAGCACACTTACCTTTATAATCATAATTAAAATTGGCAAATATGGAACTTTTGTTCTGTACACTCTGCTAAGAGACCAAAGACTGGATGTGCACCTTTGCATCATACTGGTAAGGCACATTGAGAAGATTATTCTGCCTTCACCCTAAAGTCCAAAGCTATACAATCTTACCCCACCAAGAACACTAATGAACACCCTCAACCCACCCAGATCACAAAACCTCATTTGTAAGACTGGGTATATTACACCACCTACTGATGTAGACGGTCCCGGGGCCAAGAAGTAATTAGAGGCAACTCAGACATATCTCAAAAGACCTAACATTGGAAGTGGTGGAAATGGATGGGGACAGTCCCATAGGGAATTCACATAAATAAGGTGTTTTGAAACAATGCTTCAAAACATGTGCATGTCACAGATGGAGCATTTGTCAAAGACAGAGAGCTCCCCTGAATATTTTTTATTATAAGGCCCAGAGGTACCATGAATGGACACCATAAAGAACGTCCAACAGACATTACTACATTGTGGGGTTAAATGAGTTATTGGGAGTGAGAACTTTATCATATGTGCACCTTCTTAGCATCCCTCAGACAGCTTAGGTCTGCTGTTCTGAAGTAACATCACACACCGACCTCGGCACAAACTGCTTACCTTCCTAAAGTGAGAGTTGTAATGCAGCAGGCAGAATAGGAGCCAGTCTGTTAATTTCACTATACCAGAAAGAGACAAGCATTGGCATAGACAATAGATCTCGTTTTTGGGACCTTATTAGTATTTAGTTTTGCAGCACATTATCCTTGGTGCAACAACATCAGCTGTTGCATGGCTAAAACGTGTACCTTATAAGTGTTTAGCCATGCAACAGTTGATGTTGTTGCACCAAGGATATTGAGCTGCAAAACTAAATACTTATATGGTCCCAAAAGCGAGACCTATTGGCTATGCCAATGCTTGTTTATTTGTACAGCCACAACAATCAGAATTGCAAAATGGCATTAAGGAAATGGCGGGGGTGGTCTGTTATTGTAGATGAATAGTCGTCGTTAGTAATGCGTGTTAGCACTTCATCTCAGATTTCAGCTGCCTTTATCTTGTGCGGATTCTTTAAACCTAAGATATCAAAAGAAAGATATACAATCTGGCTTCATAAGCTCTTAAAATAGCTTGTAAACCTCAGTCATATCTTCTAGGGTAAATCCAAAAAAAGCAAGCCTTTTGACACTTTCCTGAAAGAAATGAGCGAACTTGCAGAAAAATTATAAATGAAAAGTACTGTTTCAATATACATTAAAAAAAAATGTTACAGAGAAAATTGTCTGTACAGTGCAGCTAAGTGGTTCTGTGACCTCAGGCATCTTAGTGCTTCAAAAGAAAAACAAAGAGAAAAATAAATTAAATTACGCTTACTGTCATGGTTTTTTTCCTCTCAGGCTGTGCGTCCTAGACATCAGATTGAATTCTGCCCTTTGTAACTTAGACCTGGCATTGCTCACAGCACCTGAATTCGACCCAAAGTTCACAAGCCAGTTTCTGATGTGACAATTTACAGCCTTTCTACAACTAACAGGATGGTGTTTACAGACATACATAAAGCTCTGGCCACATGTGAGGAGACTTCACAGCAGGATGTTTCGACTGGAAGGACAGTAGGGCTGTGACAGAGTCAGCCACTAGTCAGGAGATTTCCTGACAGGTGGTGTCTCTGAAAATACTTCGGAGCTCAGCTGATCACAAGTGAAACGACCTGCTAACAGAGCCGTACCTCTGAAAGATTTGCAGGGCTGGGGTCAAGTCTTTCACAAACCAGGAGTGCGAGTGTGCGACTTAAAGTTGGAAGATGGGGCTGGCCCGGGACAGTCAGCCATGTGTCCGAACATTATCGCCAGTTCGGTGGCTCTAGGTGAAAGCCCATCATGGATTTGGAGAGTCAGACAGATGCTGCTAGCCCCTGCTGACATCATCGCAAGGCTCCTCAAACTTTTGAGACATGCCAAAACACATCAGTCCATGGATAAACTCCTATGACTTCCCAGCTTAGCCAATGAGCATGTAATATTCTCCGTCTTCACTCCAACTCAAGCGGACTGCGCAGGCTGTGTCCACAGGCCCGAATTCTACTCGAAAGCCATCCGGCCGTCTACAAGCATCTCCCCCGAGAGAACATCTCACCTGACCTGATCAGAGACAGCGTTGCCTAAGATGGCGCCAGTGCCACAGATGGCCAGGACTGGTGGTCGGCAGTCAGAAACGCCCACTCAGTCCGCCTCGTGCACCATCTGTCCTGGAGTTCAGACGCGTGCTGAAGGCACTCTTAAGGCACCGGCCACTTATAACCCGTGCTCCCACCTGAGGGCAAAATTTACCTGCCAAATGACAGGAGTCGTCCTTTCGCCTCTCGGCCCTGAAACATACTCTCCAACAGTCACTTTCTAGCGCCTTGAGGCTCATGAGATGTATGTAGAAATGTATGTAGAAATCTTTTGTAGCTCATGTCTGAATTACTAGCCACCTCCCTCTTCTCCATCATTTCCACATTCTTCGCTTACATTGCCAAATTGTGATCCAGCGCTATACAAATTTACCGGAGATAATACGATACCATGTGTTTTTGCACGACTCTCTTTCACAAACACAAGTGCGTGCATGTACACATAAGTGCACGGACAATGTCAAAAATAGGCATGGTGTTATGCACACAGACACACAAACATGGACACATGGGGCAGGGTGCAGAAGGCTCTTCACCAGCCTTGAGGCAGAAACTGTTCCCGAGGATGACCACGTTGCAGTTGCGCAGTGAGTACCGACAGATGTACACGCTGCAGCCACCCCAGAGGTGCCTGGACCCCTCACAGACTTTCGATCAGACTAGATATTATGCAACAAAAGACACAAGCCCCAGGACAACAACTGCAGCGATTCGGACCTGTGATCTGCAGGCTGCACTATTGCACCCAGATTCCTTGCAATAGGCGCATTAACCAACTGAGTTCTACTGAACACCTGTTTTCGTGGTGGCTCACCTGTCCCCCACCTTGATACAAGTTTATTACGGCCCAAAACACATCCCTCTTCTCCGAAAGCCATCTGCTTCTGTCGTTGCCCCTTAAGCCTCCCCAATTTACAATCTCTGGACCGCGTCCACTCCCTGGCCGTGCTACCGGAGGTCATGCACAGCAGAGGGGAGGTGAAGCACCGCCAGCCCTTGGTCGCAGAGGCCGAGTTATCTCTTTAAATTGCTCTCTCCGCCGTCTTCGGAGCTGCTATTGGTTCTGAATGTTAATGGGTCTGTGTCTCTGTCTATGCATCACTCGACCTGTGGTGTGCACGCGTGTGATAAGTGTGTGGTGAATGTTCGGCTCCTGCCTCTCTGCTCCAGCCTGTCTGGGCTTCTGGTGCCTGCATCGGTGTGACGGAACGGAGGATAAGGAGTGACAACAGTGTGGTGAATGTTCGGCTCCTGCCTCTCTGCTCCAGCCTGTCTGGGCTTCTGGTGCCTGCATCGGTGTGACGGAACGGAGGATAAGGAGTGACAACAGTTTAGTACATGTGAGGTGGGAGAGAGTGGCGAGTGGGGAAGAGAGAGGAAGGGGAGAAGAGGACCGTCAGCTGCAGAAGGGCAACAGCATCCCTGACTTACCTGGAACCAGGCGCGGGAAGGTCAGGGGGAAAAGAAAGACACGCGCGTGGCTCGCGTGGCAGCTGGGGAGGGGGCCTGCGCAATTCCCTGGTGGGAGCGTGCGACCATATGGTGCCACCACCGCCGCAAGGAAATCGGCAGACGTGCACGTGTTGCCATTGCAAGCAATGCAACACGTGCACGTTTTTGCCCCCAAAGCTGTGCTGATGGCATTAGGTCTCTCTCCTATGCAACGCATGCGCGCTGTGTAGGCGAGACCTAAAAACCACAGTCACCTGATCTCACTGCACCAGAGAGAATCAGTACCAGTCTCCTGATCTCATCAGCAGGATTGGAGCAATCCTGGGCACGAGTCGGGGGACCACGCGGGTGAACGGCATCCCCCCACTTATTTAACAGGGTGGATGCCGTCCCCCCTGCTCAAAAGCTGGACCATCTAAGGCACGAATTTGCTAGCTATCAAAGTTCTGCTTTGAAGAGTGCAAAGCAGAACAGTGTCCATGACTGGGAGGCCGGGTGGTAGCAGGGATAAATTACTATTGGCAGGCCAGGCTCGCAGCGCCCTTTGAGTTCAAAGGGCTTCAGCATCCCCATCCCCACAGCCCGGGCTGAGACAGCTTCCCGGGGACACACACAACCACACCCGAGTGCTTTATAGGTCTTTAAAAGACCATTTACATGTGAATGAGGCTTTGTTGTTTTTCACTCCTTCTTCGAGCCCCTGCATTTCAACTCTGCATATTGCTGGAAGAGTCAGCCCCACGAGGTACATGACTTTGCGAATGGGTCATTGTCTGAGCACCCAGCTGCTTTCTCTTATCAACTGCTTGTACAGGACTAATGAGAAAGGAAGGTTTTTGGCATCTCGATTTACCTCAGTGAGCGCCTAGTCACAAGCAGTTGCGAGGAGTGGGTGGAGTTCTCCAGGCCACAGAGCCTTTCATTTGGCGATGAAACCACAGCTTAACGATTATTATTTATTTGGCGTCCAAGCTGGAGCTACGGCAGGTTATAAACAAACATGTTCGGCCTAATAAAAAAAATAGTCAAACTCAATAAATATATTTTAAAATGAGGAGCCCTTATCTGAGACTGTGGCGAGCAGCAAAGCAAGAGGAAAGCAAGAGGATGACGTACCTGTAAATGCTATTGTGGACATTACTATTGGTTGCTGCGCAAATGTGTTTGACCGTTTACATACAAATTAAAGTTGATTTTTTCTACTGGCAACTGTGAAAGTTCAGTAAAGAAAGCATAATTCAAGCATTCGGAACTGACATAGAATAACAATCCAAAGAGTCCATGTGTCAAGGAGTATCTTTCGCACCGCGGATGTCAATTAGGGTTAGCAGCTGCCACTCTTGTACTCAAAGACAGGAACAGAAAGTAAATAGTGTTCTAAGAGCCTTGTTTTCGTTCTGTAGTTTCCACTTTGGCCTTCCACTAGTCCCTAACCAGTAAACAGAAGTTGATCGACAGAGGTCAACAGACGCTTGATGTCACTTCCGCTACCGAAGCACTTTGGATAATTGATGTCCATGATTCCCACTCTACTGCTGCATATTACCAGTGTCAATAAACAAAACAAGTTGCCAACACTGCAGTTATTTCCACCTAAGTTTAAGGAGCAACGAACCAAACAAATGCCCTTGCTTTTTCAGTTCGATTTTAATCATCATCTTTTTCAACTATATTCAAAAAAATACTTTTTCAAAATGAAAAAGATGATGATTAAAATCGAACTGAAAAAGTAGTTGTGCAAGTGCATTTGTTTGGTTCATTGGTCCTTGAACTTACGTGGAAATAACTGTGCAGTGTTGGCAACTTGTTTTGTTTATTGATAATGTGGCGCGGCCTCACTGAGCTTTAGCCAAACCCTTGTTGTTTTTTGCGTATGTTACCAGTGTGCCAGAGCATCTTGAGTGCCAAGGGTGAGTCGAAAGCAGGCCCCATCACAATAACAAAGGCGCCTCTGACAATGGTTCAGATTTCCCCAAAGCAAGACATTCGCTGCCGCAGTGGACTACCTGCATGCGGCTGGATCACCCCAACCCATTCTTATCCACCGAGTGGTGGTTATTTAGATAAAAATACACTGGTAAAACTGCTCTGATAAAATACATAGACAATGAAAATACAATAAGCACATGTAGTCAACATTATCACAAAAAAAACAAGTAGCCTGATGTTATCTTGTAACATTTTCATGTGACTTCAATTTTATTATTTAAATAGGACATTTAGATTTGGCTTTCTGGTACAGCACCCTAAACCCCAAAAGACTGAGTCAACCTTACACTAATGCAATGTAGCTATATACAGATCCACTGGCTTCAGCCTTACGGCCTAATCATTGCCTCACTAAATATATAATAATCCAAACAACCCCACCCTTGAAACTCCCACCAGCGAACGACCCTCCCCTAAAGCCATCCAAAACTTCAAACATGCAGTCTTCACATACCAGCTTCAATCAGACAAATGATAACACAGCAGCTGAGGAGATATACAGATGAAGTCATTTGCGATGTATGAAGGCACCTCGAAGGTTTTCGTGGGAGATGATGGACTTTGTCTATAAAGATCCCATATAAAAGGTGGATCCTCCACTGAGCACAATACCAGTTTTTGTTCTAAGGTTACCAGGGAGGTTAACAGGGCACGTTGCACAATGTCAAAATAAAGTTCCTTGACCAGAGGATGCACTATCCCCCTTCCTAAAACTGTCCACTATTTCAAAAGGGCATGAGCAGTGATCCAGCCGCTTTCTACAAAATAGCTTAATGTGGGGGAAAGCTTGCACTGCCCTTGCCCAGTCACCCATCGACTCTTGATTAAAAGAAAACATTATCAGTCCCCACATATTCTTGCTGCATTGGTTCCAGACATAGCAGCCCCCAAAATGTGATTGCCTCCTTCATTACGTCAAGTTTTTTTCTGGGTGGTCGACAAGTCACCTTATGACCATGTACAGGCACTCACATAGAAAACGTGCAATTTGTGTCCTCTAAAATAGAAGGGTCATTGAAATGATCGAAGAGAAAGCTAGTGATATATCTGCAGTACAGCCCCAGTCCTGTACTTTCCAAGTAATATTACATCCTTCATCTCACGGGAGAGCACATAGATGCAGATTCACCAAACTAACTCCCACAGCCTCAGACTCATTTATTTGATTGCATCATGCTTGTAGCACTATGAGGTCACATCTTTGCCCAGTCCGCTTTCACACCACCTCTCGTCCAAAATGCTAAGCACATTGATGGTGTAGCACTGAGGATTTTTAAATGTGTGGCAAGACTTGCTAATTTTCTCTCTATTTTCTCCTTCGGAAATCTAGTTCTTCTGGTCTGAAGGGAGAATCTTCTAAACTCTTGATCAAATCCTCAACACATCTGGAGATACAAATGTCCCTCCAGGTCGGGGTTTCCAATGTGCTGCCAAGTACTCACTAAGCGCGGATGCAGGAACCATGCTATGGATTTATCATTGCTCAGGTTACACTGGCCTTTGTCATTTTCATTGGTTTTTCTCTCTGCCAACACAAATGAAGGTCTCTCCAGACAGGATATCGTTTCAGTAATCCTCCTGCTGCAATGAGCCAGCAGCAACAGAACTCTTTAGAGAATTTTGCTTTTCTTGCCTCTTGCATGGTTTCAAAGCAGAAGTCCTCTAAGTGATCCCTATCAAAGTTCTGCAATTCTTCTGAAAGCCCCAGTTGCATCCAAAGAAGCACCATTAACTGATAAGAAAGATATGCTCTGGAGACTAGGCAGACACATCCTGTTTCCCTTAGTGGCTTCACTCTTCTTTGTCCAGTTACTGCTAACATGTCAAGTTAGGTATTTTCCTCCCATGGCCCCAACTCCTTGGTCCAAACTACAGACTGAATAAACAACATTACTACGAAGCTGGAGCTAGGCCAACATGTTGGGAGTCAGGATTACATGCACTGGTTGGACAGAAATTGCGTGCTTCCATGCGCGCTCCATTTTATGAAAGAGTTGGAAGCTCATCACTTTTATGAATACCAGAACACAATGTATTAACCATCTCCAACTCAGTTTCCGCTCCACTTACTAGTTAGCTTTATGGTGGTCTTTCAGCGTGTACAGCACTCCACTGCTTCTCTCTTCGCTGTATAGAAATAACATATACATACATGTATACCAGGGCACAAGTCGGGGGACCACGCGGGCGGAAGGCGTCCCCCCACTTATTTTACAGGGCAGCTGCTGGCCTATAATTCATGAAAGACAGCACGGAGAGTCACTTAAAAGTGGGACAGTTTTCTATATTTCTCTTCCAGGGGATACTCATCAATAGTCATAAGCACTGAATAGTCCCGCCCATGTGCGGGACCCCGGAGCAATAGCCAAAAATATGCATATATCTACATATATATATATATATATACACATATAAATACGCATAAAATAACCATATATATATAGATAATATGCATATACATATACATATGCAGCCCAATATAACCATACTAGGCTCAAAGAACTGCCACAATAGCCTGTAAAATCTTTACATTTGCTAAATAAAGACATATAAAACACATTATATGATAATGTAAAGAAGAAAACACTGCCTAGGTTTTCTTTGAAACACACAACCTTTATTTTCAAAGGTAAAAACAGGCAGGATCATAGAGGCAGCTTTAGCCTAGATAGGCTGCATAGTAACAACAGAAAAATCTGGCGCCGTGCCTTTAAGACCTCTGTGAGCCTCCAGGCTCCCATCATGCACCACAGGTGACAGTTAGGTCAGTTCTTTTTTCCGGCTCCTTCTGTGAGGATCCTGGAGCATTGAGCTCGCCAGTTGGTGATATTTTTTCACTTTCTTCTGGTTTTTCTCTAATTTTTTCGTCTTTACACGACGTCTTTAGTCATTATCTGACTAATCCAATAAATTGTTACTGTTTTTGGGCTATTTTTTCAGTCACAATGCCGACCTTATTTGCTAAATGTCCGGCCTGTGGTAAAAAAATGGCCAAGACAGACCCTCATTCGGTCTGTGTAGCTTGTCTACCTTCTTCTCATAAGCCAGAACTTTGCTACCACTGCAGCAAACTTTCAAGTAGGACTTAGAGAGAGAGAGAGAGCAGAGCAGGCTTCAGTCCCTGCATGACAGAGGAGAAACCGTGAGTGGAAAAGAAGATGTTCACTCTAGGAAGCCTTCTTCTCAGCGCAAGGACAAAGGGGAGAAGAGAAAACATCGGTCCCCTTCCACTTCGAGGGACAGATCTTCTTCCAAGGTACCTGTGTGCTCAAAATCGACATCAAAAACACCGTCGCGGCATACGTCGACGTCGAAGCATCCCTCGCCGTCGAAGAAGTCGTCGTCGAAGCAAGGTGAGAAACGACATGAGCATAGGCGGTCCCGGTCTGGCTCGCCTATGACTGCAAGAGAGCGGGACTCGACGTCGTCTCATCGACGTCGACGGTCGCCGCCGAGAGGCTCGAAGCATCAGTCGAGGTCGCCGTCGAGAGGTGCCATGACGCCGACGTCGAACCGGGCAGTAGAGCTTTCGACGTCGAAGAGCCCCAGTCATGCAACGTCGAGGCACACGACGCCGAGAAAAGCAGACGCCGGCGGAGACAAGATCGCCGCCGAGGAGATCGCCGCCGAGGAGATCGCCGCCGAGGAGATCGCCGCAGAGGAGATCGCCGCAGAGGAGATCGCCGCCGAGGAGATCGCCGTCGAGGGGAAAATCGACACCGAGGGAGAAATCGACGCCGAGGAGATCGCCGTCGAGAAAATCGACGTCGAAGAGAATGTCGTCGACGTCTCCTGCTGCAAAAAGGCCTAGAACGGTGTCCAAAGACCGCTCTAAGAGATCTGGTTCCTCTGGGAGGTCCACTTCCTCACCTGAGTGGCGGATTGTGCAAATCTCTCCAGAGCCTTCAAGGGCCCCTTCACCTACAGCAGCTAATCTCTCGCCGCGATGGCTGGGGGAGCTCAGAGACTGGAAGATAAGGAAAGTTAGCCTTCCAAAATCTCGTTCCAGGTCTCCGGTGTCGGCTAGATCAAGGTCACCTTTGATACGGGTGGTGCACTCTGCAATACGACGTGAGCGTACTCCTCCGAGAAAGTCTCCATCTGAGAGGAGGCGAGCTTCACCATCTCCTAAGTCTTCTCATCATCGATCGTCTAGAAGACGTGATACTAGGTCGTCCACAAGGTCTACCGATTCAAAAAGGAACTATTCTCCAACACTGTCATCAACTCCTCCGAGTAGGATTTCACCAATTGATGACGTGATTACGTTTAATGAGGTTCTCTGTCAGGGTGCAGCGAAACTTCATATCGAGATGCCTGTCTCTACTGCCAAGACAACGGTAATTTTCGAGACTTTGCATCAAAAATTATCATCGAGGCCTTTACTCCCCCTGGTTCCAGGCCTATTGGAACCTGCGGAGCATAAATTCTTAACACCGGCATCCTTAGGTGCGGTTCCTTCGCGGATCGCAAAGAAATATAAAGCTCCGGACAATGACCCTTTATTTCTGAGGTCTGAGCCACTGCCTGATTCAGTCATCGTTTCAGCAGCTCGTAAGAATCAAACAGGAGCGGCTTCATCATCTGTACCCCCTGATAAGGACAGCAAAGGTATGGACTCATTAGGAAAGAAGATGTGTGCCACTTCTGCTTCCTATATGAAGGTTGCCAGCGCCTCTGCTTTACTGGGCCGCTATGACCGTTCTTTATGGGATTCCTTGTCTCGCTTTACAGAAAAACTTCCGAAAGAAGACAAGCAGGATTTTCTGGAAATCCTTCATGAAGGTGGGCTAGTGGCTAACCAGGTGATTAGAGCAGCTGCAGATGCTTCCGATTTGTCGACGCATGGCTATGCCCATGGAATCTCTGCAAGAAGAACAGCTTGGCTGAGGCTTACGGGTCTTAAGCCTGAAGCGCAACACCGGATTCTGAATATACCCTTCAATGGAAAATCGCTCTTTGGGTCTCATGCTGACGATGAGATGTCAAGGATGAAGACAGAGCTCGATACTGTAAGAGCTGCTGGTCTCGAAAAGAGAAAGGACAACTTTAAGAAGAAATACCGTCCTTATGATCGCAGACAGAACCAGCAGAGGGTTCAAACCCCTCAATGGTCGTCACAGCAGAATCAGGGAAGATCCCAATTCTCCCAGCGTCGTCCTAGTAGAGGAAGAGGTGGTATTTCCAGGCAGTCTGCACCTGGAAACAAGCAGCAACAACAAAAACAGTGAGTGCTTGCTTCACCTGATCCCGTTACCCACTCCGGTGGGGGGAAGTGTTCGTTTTTACCTGGACGAGTGGAAAAACATCACAAACGACAAATGGGTGCTGAATATTGTGCAAAATGGATATGCAATCAGATTCAAAGCTCCTCCACCCTCCATTCCTCCTCAAAAGTCGGTGTTCCATCACCTTCATCTTTTAAAACAGGAGGTGTCTACATTAGTCTTGAAGAAAGCTATCGAGAAGGTCCCGAAGGCACAGCGTCGTCAAGGCGTCTACTCCCGATACTTTCTAGTTCCAAAGAAAGGTCCAAACAAGGAGTTCAGGCCCATACTAGATCCCAGGCGCCTCAATCAGTTCATTCGGCGAGAAAAGTTCAGAATGCTGGCGTTACATCAAATAGTTCCACTTCTGCATCAAAAGGACTGGATGTGCTCCATAGACCTTCAAGATGCTTATTTCCACATCTCCATCGCTCCAAAGCATCGGAAATTTCTAAGGTTTTGCATACAAACCAGTCACTACCAGTACACAGTCTTGCCCTTTGGGCTAAAGTCAGCTCCTCGCACCTTCTCAAAGTGCATGGCAGTCGTAGCGGCTTTCCTAAGGAAGAGACATATTTTCGTCTATCCCTATCTAGACGATTGGCTGCTAAAGAGTGCATCTCCGAGTCTGCTGCAACAACATCTCACGTTTTGCATACATCAACTGCGGAGGCTAGGCCTTCACGTGAACTTCAAAAAGTCTATCCTCAACCCCACACAGAGGATACATTATCTGGGCGCACTTCTAGATTCAAAGGACGCAAAAGCGTATCCTTCGGAGGAGAGACTGTCCTCTATTCTCCTCAAGTGTCAAACTTTACTAAAGAATCCTCGACCAACGGCCAGACAGATCTCGTCTCTGCTAGGATCCATGGCGTCTTGCATTTTCCTTGTTCCGAACGCCAGGCTGCACATGAGACCTCTACAGCAGTCACTGGAGGATCAGTGGTCCCAGTTTTCAGACCGTTGGGAAGACAAACTGTCACTACCTCTGTCAGTGCGGATTTCCATCCGATGGTGGATGCAGCGGAGTCATCTGATAGTGGGAGTGCCTTTTCAAGAGGACATGCCCAGACGATCGCTGGTGACAGATGCGTCCCTGCAAGGATGGGGAGCCCATCTGGGGTCTCTTCAAGTTCAAGGAGTGTGGTCGGAGAAAGAAAGACTGTATCACATAAACATGTTGGAACTCAGAGCGGTACATCTGGCTCTCAAAGCTTTCTTTCCAGCTCTCAAGTCATCCTCTCTGCTTGTTCAGACGGACAATACAACAACAATGTACTATCTGAACAAACAGGACGGAACGAGATCCAGACCTCTGTCACTGGAAGCGCAAGCAATCTGGAAGTGGCTTCTGGATCGGGGTATGACAATCTCAGCTGTCCATCTGCCCGGCGTTCTCAACGTCCAAGCAGACGACCTCAGCAGGCACTTCGCAGAAGCACACGACTGGGTCTTAAAAGACGAAGTGATAAGAGATGTCTTCCAGGCCTGGGGATCACCAGAAATCGATCTCTTCGCGGACGCCGACAACGCAAAATGCCGCGTCTTCGCGTCCAGGTACCCACAACGAGGGTCCAAGGGGAATGCTCTATGGATGGACTGGTCAGAGACATTACTTTACGCCTTTCCACCGATTCCACTCATTCCCTTGGTGATCAAGAAACTGTACAAGTCGCAGACAGACATGATTGTTGTAGCTCCGGATTGGCCTCGCCAATGGTGGTACCCGGATCTCCTTCATCTATCCAAAGTGCCGCACAGGAGGCTTCCCTGCTGTCCGGATCTGCTGACGAGGGAGAACGGCAGAGTGTTCCATCCCAACCTGCCGTCCCTGAAGCTAGCAGTATGGTTCCTGAGTTCGTCCAGTACGGACATCTAGGCCTTTCCCAGGACTGTATGCACATTTTAAGAGAGGCACAGAGAGCTTCTACAAGAAAGACGTATGCTTTCAAGTGGAAGCGGTTTTTCATGTGGTGTGCTGCTGAAGGACATGACCCGATTCGTGGTCAGGAACAGGTACTGTTACCATACTTACTTTCTTTGGCCAAAGCAGGTTTGCAGTATTCCTCTATTAAGGTCCATTTGGCAGCGATTACTGCATATCGAAAGTCCCCTACTCAGGTTTCTTTCTTTCAAATGCCAGTTGTGAAGGATTTTCTGGAGGGTCTCAGGAAAGTGTATCCTCCCGTGAGGGCTCCTTCACCTCCTTGGGAGCTTAATGTGGTTTTGTCAAAATTGATGGGTCCTCCATTTGAACCTATACACAAGGCTTCCCTTCAACATCTGTCGTGGAAGGTGTCCTTCCTTGTGGCGATCACTTCTGCGCGCAGGGTGAGCGAGATTCAGGCCTTTTGTGCTTCAGAACCCTATCTCGTTTTCCATGCGAATAGAGTGGTGCTTTGGACGCGTCCCAGATTCCTTCCTAAGGTAGTCTCGGATTTTCACATTAACCAGTCAGTGACACTACCTACGTTTTTTGCTAATCCGAGCTCTTCAGCTGAAAAAGCTCTACATTCTTTGGATTTGAAAAGAGTTTTAAAGTTTTACCTGGATAAAACTAAAAGTGTTAGAAAGACTGATCATTTGTTTGTAAACTACGGTCCTCTGAATACGGGCTTGCCTGCATCCAAGAGGTCCATTTCTAGATGGATTGTGTCATGCATTTTGTTATGTTATCAATTGGCACGTAAACAACTCCCGGGTAGACCGAGAGCTCATTCCACTAGAGGAAAGGCTGCTACTATAGCAATGCTTAAAAATGTTCCTGTTCATGAAATTTGTAAGGCAGCTACATGGCGTTCGGTTCACACCTTTTCTCGCCATTACTGCCTTGATTCTGATACTCAGGCGGATGCTCAGGTTGGTCAAGCATCCCTGAGGAATTTGTTTGGGTAATATTTTTATGAGTGTACCGTTTAGAGAGCTTGATATTAGTCCGCAGGGTATGGGATGGGCTTGCTACTCTATTCAGTGCTTATGACTATTGATGAGTATCCCCTGGAAGAGAAGGATTAGTTACTTACCTGTAATCCTAGTTCTCTTCCAGGGGTATACTCATCAAAGTCATAAGCACACCCACCCGCCTCCCCGGACTAATATCAGAACGATCTCTTTTACATGTTACCCATGCAGTTTTCACACTGTTATATGCCGTCCAAAAGAACTGACCTAACTGTCACCTGTGGTGCATGATGGGAGCCTGGAGGCTCACAGAGGTCTTAAAGGCACCGCGCCAGATTTTTCTGTTGTTACTATGCAGCCTATCTAGGGTAAAGCTGCCTCTATGATCCTGCCTGTTTTTACCTTTGAACATAAAGGTTGTGTGTTTCAAAGAAAACCTAGGCAGTGTTTCTTCTTTACATTATCATATAATGTGTTTTATATGTCTTTATTTAGCAAATGTAAAGATTTTACAGGCTATTGTGGCAGTTCTTTGAGCCTAGTATGGTTATATTGGGCTGCATATGTATATGTATATGCATATTATCTATATATATGGTTATTTTATGCGTATTTATATGTGTATAGATATATATATATATGTAGATATATGCATATTATTGGCTATTGCTCCGGGGTCCCGCACATGGGCGGGACTATTCAGTGCTTATGACTTTGATAAGTATACCCCTGGAAGAGAACTAGGATTACAGGTAAGTAACTAATCCTTATCCACTTTTAAAAATTGATGCAGACAGAAAACACATTGTTTTCTGTCTGTATTTATCTGTGAAAATGGGGAGCCTTACACATCAGGATCCTGAAAACTAGGCATGCCATGTTTTAGTATGCCTCGCTTACAGCACTTAATGGCTTGACTAATGTAGTTGTACGCCAAACTTCATCCACATTTGGGCTCTTAATTCCTCCATACAGGGACCTTAAGTCACAGGCCTAAGTACTGAGCAGCTTCAATTGTTAAATCTTGCAATACATGCAAATGATAGATCTGCTGCACATGTGATGTCACTTCCTGTTGTGATGTCACTTCCTGGGGTGACGGCACTTCCTGTCGTGATGTCACTTCCTGTGACACCACCTAACATGGATAGTCCCCTCACTTCTTTTTTTAGGACTTGTGCCCTGGAGCCATCCCCCTAATTTCACTCCAAAAGAAAAACAGGAGCCAGCCCAATGCACCAGCGTCAAGGTAACCAGCGCCAAGGTTGCCACCTGTCCATTTTTTATGCAGTTTTAAAAGCAGGCCAGTAAAAATATTGGGAAAACCAGAGAAACCTGATATTTTTTTCCTGAGAACGTAAACCTGCAACTAGATGAAGAAAACAGTTAAAATGTCTTTGAGGGCTGTTTAAAATGTTTCAGAATGATTAACAAATTTGATATTTGATATTTATGGGGTTTTATAAAGCGCGAACATTCGCTCCCAGGGGAGCATCTTGGCGCTGAGCTAGCGAACAGTAGGTAGATGAAAAATGAAGTAGGTGAAAACGATGAAACTAAATGGCTGCCAGTACAGAGGTATCTGATTGTTGGTACACCCAAGTCTTAAGAAGTTTTCTGAAAAGACCCTCCTTTTCAGTCAGTCTGAGGTTGGCTGGTAGGTTATTCCATGCCTTGGCTGCCAAGACAGTGAAAGTTTTCCCACCCTTGGTTTTGTATTTAAATCTGGGAATCATGATAAGGTTTGTCCCAGATGATCTCAAACATCGCGGAGGATTATAACGCATAAAGCGATTTTTAAGGTAGTGGGGACCTGTGTTTTGCATGGATTTGAAAACGGTGAGAAGCAATTTAAAAAGAATTCTTTTATGCAATGGTAGCCAATGCAGAGCTCTTAATGCTGCTGAAGCTGATGACCTTCTGGGGAGTTGTAAGACCAATCTCGCAGCTGCATGTTGTATACTCTGCAGCTTCTTAAGGGTGGACTTTTTTACTCCAGCCATTAATCCGTTGCAGTAATCAAGTCGGGAAAGTATTAAAGTTACCCGACTGATTTTCTAGTTGCAATGGGGAGGAAATCAAAGAATTTTTTCAGTGATTTAATGAGACCAAAACAGCGTCCAGCCGTAATCCTGATGTGGTCATGGAAAGAAAGGAGTGAATCAAATTGCACTCCTAGATTCCGTGCTGATGATACTGCACTGGGGGGGGGCTCCGATCCCAAGGGCCACCAGTCTTTCGGACAGAAAGGTAGGTCTTTACCCAGCGGTATAATTTCTGTCTTAGCACTGTTGCATTTTAAATGGTTTTTGTTCAACCATTGGAAAACATCAGAGAGGCAGTTTTTAAAACGAAGATCTGCATCCGGCCACTTTTTATCGATGGTAACGACAAGTTGTGTATCGTCGGCATAAGACGTGACAAGGATCCCAAGAGATTCTATCACAGCGAGAAGGGGGGCCATATAGAAGTTAAAAAAAAGAGGGCTTAATATGGACCCCTGTGGCACTCCTGATGAGATGGATTTTTCGCTGGATAGATAGGGACCCAAGGACACAGTCTGGGACCTATTGGATAGAAAAGAAATAACCCATGCCAAGCCTGTGTCTGTCACGCCAATCTCTCGCATTCTGTTAATCAGGATGGCATGCGAGATGGTGTCGAATGCCGCTGTCAAGTCAAGCAGGACGAGGACTGTCTGCCTTCCCTCATCCTGCAGGAACTTGACAGAATCAGCTAGTTCGATCAGGGCTGTTTCGGTAGAATGGCCGGAACGAAATCCCGACTGCTGAGGATGCAGGATATTGTGGGCCTCTACAAATGTTTTGAGCTCATCATGTACTAACCGTTCCATGATTTTACTTAGAACAGGTAGCAAGGAAATAGGGCGCATATTGCTAAGATCCGTGGGCGAACCGAGAGATAATTGTCAAATAATAAAACAGTCCTGCCAATTTTACAAGAATTGTTTTCCACTTCAAACCTCTTGGCTATTCCAGAATAAGAAGACATAATAAAAACAAACATGGCCATTATTTTCTGTCAAACAAATGTGGCAGCTGTAGTCAACTCTTCTTCCTTTCCTTACGTTTCTTACATTACCCCTTTTTTCCTTTTATACATCTGCACCTGACATCCAGTTTGAGGCTAAGGCTGACTCTGCTTCCGAGAGGCGGCCACCTGCAGAGAACATGATGGCCTCCTCGAAAATCCTATTCAGTATTTTTACCTGGGTCCTGACAGGTCTTCTCTTTTCTGGGAACATGGGCACCAACAGATGCAGCTGGTAAAGAAGGAGGGGAAAACTACAGCAAACGGCTCCCTTTACAGAGATTCCCTTAGTTTCTGCCACACTTCAGGCCCATTTAAAGCACTGGCCGTAAGGGAACGAGAGGAGGATGAAGGATGGAGAAGGGTGGAAGGCAGTCCCCTGCATACACCAAACCCCCCTCCCTTCCCCCAAGAGTACTCACTATTCGTAAGCCTCAGTGTCACACAGCGTAGATTGCAGGGTACACCTAAAATGGGGTGTATTATATGGTGTGGTTATGCACCTTCACTATGTAATACACATACCAACACCTTTAGTACACTTAGGGTTCATTTATTAATCATTCAGCTCAACCCTGGGTAACAGTGGCTATGAGCAGCAAGGCTTATTCAAAGAAATGTCTACAGCACCACAACAATTGAAGAAGAAACAGACAAGACATCCCAAAAAGCTGACTCCAGTTTATAAAAATAGAGTATTTTAATGTAATTTTAGACACACAAGGAAAAATATCAACTGGAGGGTTCAGGAGGAATTTACATAGTATAGTAAATCAGAGCATTTCACTCAAATATGAAAAGCATTGGGAAAATCAACAATTTGAGACTTAGACACTTTTTCATTAAAATTATTATTATTATATAAAATTTATAACGCGCACAGTTACCCAGGGGCATCCCGGCGCTGTGAACACAGAAAAGAAAGGCTCTCGCTCAGTCCTACACCGGAAACAAGTGTGTTTTCAAAAGTTTCCTAAAGTGCAGGATGTTGGGCTCAGCGCGGATCTTAAGGGGCAAAGAGTTCCAGTGTGTCGCCACTTGCACCGTAAATCGTCGGCCCCCAGAACGGGCTCTTTTCACTCTTGTAGTCTGCATCAGATGTCCTTGATCCGAGCGCAATGGGCGTGTGGGCTTGTAGGGGCGAGCCATAGAGGACAGAATCGCAGGACCCTTACCGTGCAAGATTTTATGGGCCGTACATAGCGCCTTAAATTTCACCCGCTCCCTAACAGGGAGCCAGTGCAGCGCTTTCAGGGCGGGGGCAGCTGATTGTCTTCGCGGCACTTCCATCAAAACCCTCGCAGCCGCATTCTGCACCTGCTGGAGAGTTTTAAAAGTCGCTTCTGGTGCGCCCAGAAAAAGCACATTCCCGAAGTCGAACCGCGACAAAATCAGACCGTGAATCAGGAGCTTCCTAGATGGATTTGGGAGCAGAGGTAGTACCTTGCGAGCAGAACGCAGCAGGCCAAAGCATACCCCCGCGGTTTTCTTAGCATGTGTCCTGAAGGATAAATCCTCCTCTAACCAAACCCCCAAGCTCTTAATTTCCTTCTTGGGGGAAGGCGGATCGCCCAGGGAACGAGGCCAGCAGCTGGTGATAAGAGAGGGACTGGCCTTGCCCAACACCATCAGCTCAGTCTTGTCGCCGTTGAGCTTTAAGGCGGATTGGGACATCCAGCGGTGAACGCTCGAGAGACAGTCATGAAGGACTTCAGGTTGTTCTACCAACTGGGTAAGCCCTACAACCAGCTGAGTATCATCAGCATAACTGATGATCTTCACTCCTGAAGGGGAGACCACTCTTTCAAGTGGAGCCATGTAGGTGTTAAATAAAGTAGGGCTCAAAGATGAGCCCTGCGGGACTCCACATTGAAGAGGGTACACGGTGGATTGCTCTCCCCCTTCCCATACTTGATAAGACCGGTCTGAGAGGAAAGATTTCAGCCATGTCAGGGCCATCCCTTTGACACCCACCTCTGCCAGCCGTTGGAGGAGCACCTGATGATTAACGGTGTCAAATGCCGCACTCAGGTCCAGGAGGATCACTGCCACTGACCCCCCTGAATCAAGAATGCTCCGAGCTTCCTCCACCACTGCCAGTAAGGCTGTATCTGTCCCCTGACCAGGGCGAAAACCAGTCTGGGAGTCCCCAAGCAGATGGTGGGCTTCAAGATGGTGAGAGAGCTGACAATTGACCAGCTTCTCTGCAACTTTAGAGAAACCGGGCAAGAGTGAAATGGGCCTGAAATTAGCCAGATTTAATGGGTCTAGTCCCGGTTTCTTCAATAAAGCTTTAACAACAGCGGATTTCCACCTTAGGGGCACTGCACCCTGGGCAAGCGAAAGATTGATAAGATCCGCAAGCGGAGTGGAAAGAACCTTTGCCACCTGTTTAAGAATTTTCATGGGCGCCGGGTCACTTGGAGACCCACTCTTCATCCTTTCCAGGACTTTTTCGACCTCCTCCTCTGAGAATGGGCCGAACGAGAGCAGCTCAACAGAACTTGTTGTTGGGCTGACGTCCATTTCCACGCTTGGTGACATCGCTGGTAATGAGGACAAGATCTTCTCAATTTTCAAGTGAAAGAAGTCGGCCAACTCCTCACATTTCTCCTGCGGGTTGTCATGAACCACTGGGGGAACCGGAGCCTTCAACAGCTAACCCAAGCAAAATGCTTGGGTTAGCTTTAATGCAGTCTCTTGGAGTCACTTTAGATGACCAACTCCAGTAGGGAGCTTGTCGTGGCAAACAGCAAGGTCCTCGGAAACTGTTACCTCAGCAGGTGAAGCATTCCACAGTCAGTTCCAGGCACATTTATCCTTTGCATGGAGTTCTATGGAAGTTGACCTGATGTAAAGAATGAAGGATGCTGAAGATACTTAAAGGATGCTGTGAACCAGTAGTAGTCGACAGGGGTCTTTGTACAACTACTCTTCAGTCCATGAAGGGGGTGAGATGGTCATAGTCACAGGTTTAAGGCCCCTCAAAGTCCTCTGACTGCTGGCAGACGTCTAGTTGCCAATGGACTACCAGTCACTCAGTATCGCAGTCAAGGGCCAACATTCATGGGTTCATAACTCTTCCTCTGGAGGTGCTGCTGCACTCTGATGACACTCCCAGATTCAGCAAACTCGGGTGCAACTTTGAGCTTTGGGTCCTGGTCCCTGATGCTGCACTGTGGCACTTTGTGGTGGGTTGAAGATTTTGTGCTACCAACTTTCCCCTGCGGGCTTCTCAGCTGTTGTGCCCCTCTACTGTGAACAGGTGGCAAGCTCACTGACCCTTGTATCTCTTGGCTTTGAGTTTGCTCTGGAGGACACAGCCAGCGCAGTTCCTCTCCTTTGCTAGCCACCAGGTTCAACAGGTGGGGTCCATGCCAGAGCAGCCTCTCTCCATGTTCCACAGTGCAGTAGGGCAGTCCTTCCTTGGTCCTTCTTCTAGCCCAGTCAAGATCTGAGTTCGGGGTGCATGACACTATTGCCTGGATTCTCAGGTTCTCAGAGAGGGACTGTTGGACCTCTCTGTGCTGCCGGATTTTCCGGTCTAAAACTTTCCACGGTCCCACCTCCGACTAACACAACACTACCGATGTCAAACAGAGTCGATCGACGTTACTTACCGGCACACAGTGGTACTGATAAGAAAAATCACCAGATCCAGCCTAATTCCTGGAAGTTCAAAGGTAAGGAATCTTCCGGCAAGATCACGTCTTTACCAGATACGGCTTTACCGAAGGTAAGTAACTTGCCCGTTTTGCACTTGCTCCTTTGTTTAAGCCTGCCTGCTTGAAGCCACAGCTACCCAGGGTTGAGCTAAGGTTTTAAACGAGCCGATCTGGACCCGAGGTAGTATTGTGAATGTATTACTCAGTGATGTAGCACAGCCACATCAAGTCATACACCACTTTCCTCATACAATCAAATTGCTGATTCCCTACTAATCCTTGCCATTCTGTGGAATGGACTCCCACCTAAAAAAGCCCATAGCTAGAGATCTGCAAACTGTTCCAGCCAATTTGCAGGTGGGCTCTGTGCCTGAGGGCAAGAAAGCAAATGGCGTCATTGGGCCTATGTGGCGCTTATACTTATGAGGAACTTTAGCAGTGCAGGGCTGCATGACATTATCTATTGGGGCGAAGGAGTACTGCTTATGAGTTTCTGAGTCTAGTCTAATGTGTGGGGGACTAGTTAAAAGGTGATGAATCTGTAGGTAGAGAGAGTATTCACCAGAAAGAGCATTACCGAAGATAAGTAACTTGTTCATCAGACCCATGCTTGTATATTTTCTAGCCCTATGGGTATGTGTATATACAATTCACCAATTTGCATAATTGGATTAATGTACAGGATAGTACTGCATTCTGGTTAGACCTCAGACTAACTCTAACAATTATGAAATGTAAATGTTTGCTCATGATTAAGTTTATTACATTGACAAGGCACTTAACCATTTTGGTTCTTCTCCCTAGTTACTACCCCGAAAATTGCCCGGCGCGCAGTAAAGGAAGTTAGCAGGAGCACAAGTAAGTACTTTCCTGTTTTAACTTGCTTTCCTCACAGTACTGTTGGCCTATAGCTCCATACAGAAAACTATGCCTACTACCCACACGCAGTGTGCCTACTCACAAAAAATTCTGGATCCAGTCTGACGTCTGGGGATAATTCTAAAGTAAGGAATCATGGCTAGACAGACTCTACCAGATAAGGCGTTACCAAAGATAAGTTTGATTGGCTGCAACCACAATCCACAGGTGGCGGATTTGATTTTGGCAGTTTAACGCTCATCCAGGAAGTCAATCTACTCTAAATATGTCACTTGGTGTGGGGACAGACAGGTTGATCCGCTCCAAGCCAAACTGTCAGATGTTCTTTTGTTCTGTCTCTGGCCTGGCAGAACTTTGCCATGGGTGGGTTTAAGTGTTACTTATCACCTCTTTTGGCTTTTCTTTATATGTCCAATCAACTCTCTATATTCCAGTCACCCTTTCAAATGCTTTTTGCAGTGGGACCGTAATTTGGTCCTTAACTTGATGATGAGTTCAATTTTTTAGCCTAACCACAGTTGCTAATTGAGACTTTCAACAATCAAGATTTGTTTTCTCCTTACTTCCCCTCCTGCCCTTTTAAACTCCCTAAGCCGCAGCCTATTTTAAGTCTTCAATCTAGACCGCCCTGTGTTCATAAACTTGATGCTGTTTTAGGCGGAGCTACCCAAACCACTCTTAAAATCTTTCATCTGAATGTCAGATCTCTGGCATGTCACTATCGAGAAGTACTTTCTTTGATTACAGATGACAATCCGGATATTTTCTTTTTTACCGAAACCTGGCTGCATGATCAATCTATGGCGGTCATGAATTTAGCCCTCCCTGCGGGATACACTATGCACTCTCTCCACCGTAATGCTAGAGGCGGAGGCATCGCAGTTGCGGTAAAAACTTGTTATCCTTGCGCCTGGAAACCTACCATCATAGCAGGGTGTGAGAGCGCGCACTTTAACATCACTGTTAATCCCCACTTTACCTTTTCGGGATTACTAATTTATAGGCCTCCCGGTCCTGAGGGCGCCTTCCGTCACAGCCTTCTGGAGGTTGTCTCCTCTCTAGTCATGAAAACTCTTAATTTCACGATTATTGGCGACCTTAATTTGCATATGGAAGCTCCACTTTCCAACTCGGTCCAGTGCTTGTTGGCGGATCTTGAAGCATTTCAACTAAGCCAACTGGTACAACTACCGACTCATATAGGTGGTCACTTGTTAGATCCCTTTCTGACGAATCTTGCCACCAATATTTCAGTGCTCCAACCTAGACCTATGGCCTGGACCGATCATCATTTGATCGAAACTCTCATCTTTACTCCTATTCCCCCTCCTAGAAACAATACTCCTGACATTCTTAAACGTCCCTGGAGAAATTTGAATCTAGAGCATTTTCACCAGCTTTTGATGAAACACCATCCCCAACCGCCCATTGAAGTTTCCCGTGGCTATGATAGCTTTTGTAAGTGGTTAAATCACTCATTAGATATTCTTATACCGGCCAGGTGGAGTAAGACCAGATCAAGTCCCTCTAGTCCTTGGTATGACGAATCCCTCAAAACGCTCAAATCTTCCTGCAAAAAAGCGGAACGTGCATGGCGTAAAACTTATGATGCTGACCTCAAGTCGGCCTATAGGGCCTGCACCAGAGTCTACCATCGGGCTATATGTTCAGCTAGGGCTGCTTTCTATTCTCAGGAGATAAAGAACAGCACCAATCCCACCAAGGTCATCTTTAGGGTATGCAAAGACCTCACAAGTAAAAAGACCGATACTACTACTCTTGAAGCCTCGCTGGCTCACTGTGAGGATCTGGCCTCGTTTTTTGTTGAAAAGGTGGAGGCCATATATAGGTCATTCTCTCAGTCCCCCATCAGGGAGATTATCACTGTACCTATGGTCTCTAAACCACTGTTAATCATCCCCAGTCCTACTCTGGAGGAGTTTAAAGCCTTGACGACAAAAGTCAAATCTGGTTCCCCGGATGATCCCATGAGACCCATTCAATTCCGGGAACTTGCCCAGTGTTGCTATCCTGCCATGCACAGTTTGATTGATCTGTCCTTTAACACCGGCAGTGTTCCCATGGCATGGAAGCAGGCGACTATCATCCCTATTCTTAAAAAGCCTGCCCTGGACCCTACCAAATCCGAACATTACCGGCCTATCTCCCTTCTCCCTTGGCTAGCTAAATTAGCAGAATCACATGCTAATCATATCTTATCATCTCATCTGCAGGAAGCTAATATACTGGACTATTCCCAGAATGGGTTTCGTGCGGGCCACAGTACCGAGACCGCGCTCTTGGTTGTAGTGGAACATATCAGGAAGATGTTGGACCTGGGTCAGACGGCGGCACTGATCCTATTGGATCTTAGTGCCGCCTTTGATACGGTTTCCCACCAGATCCTTCTGCGACGTCTCGTGGAGGCTGGAGTTGGTGAGATAGCACTTGAGTGGTTTCGATCCTTTCTCACGGATCGAACCTTCAAAGTATCTACACCTCCCTTTTTCTCTGCTCCTCGCCCCATTCTTCAGGGTGTCCCGCAGGGATCGGCCCTTAGCCCTACCCTTTTTAATTTGTATGTTCAGCCACTGGCGGAGGTAGCCCATAGTTTTGGTCTCACCATGGTGTCATACGCCGATGACACGCAGCTGGCGGTGGCACTTAATGGTGATTCCAACATGGATGCCCCTACCTTTCAGTCAGCTCTCAAAGCTGTGGCAGGCTGGATGGCGAATAATCGACTCCAACTTAATGCCTCTAAGACCGAGGTTATTATTTTTGGTAGGGAAAGTGGGCTCTGGGGAGATCAATGGTGGCCACCTGAATTGGGCCCTGTTCCCACCCCTGTCGCCGAAGTCAGAAATCTTGGGGTGTGGCTCGACGACAAACTCTCTTTCACCTCCCACACTAAACGTGTAGCTGGTACATGTTTTGGTGCCCTGCAGTGTCTCCGACCCATTTTTAAGTTTTTTGATGCGGACACCAGACAGATCATGGTCCAAGCTCTGCTTCTTACCCGATTGGACTATGCCAGCTCTCTGTTTTTGGGTATGAATCAGGCAGAACTAATTCGCCTTCAGAGGGTGCAAAATGCGGCGGCCCGGATGCTGGTTGGCCTTCTGAAGTTTGTCTCTGCCCGCCGAACTATTCAAGGTCTCCACTGGTTGCCTGTAGGGCAAAGAATTAAGTTCAAAGCTCTTTGCTTAACTTTTAAAATTCTTAAATCAGCCTCCCCACCTATCCTTTCGCAGACAATCCTTCACTATGTCCCTTCCAGAGCCCTTCGATCCTCAGGGTTAAATCTTGCCATCGTGCCACGCTTTCAAAGAGCTAGAATGGGTGGACGTTCTTTTTCAGTGCTGGCGGCCGCTCTCTGGAACTCTTTGCCTGCCCCTCTCCGTTCCATCCCTGATTTGCTCCTTTTTAGGAAGGCCCTAAAAACCTTCCTATTTTCTATAGTTTAGTCTCATGCGTTTTTTGGTTATTTCTGTTGTGTTGTGTTTATCATCTCCTAAGCGCCGGGACGCCACTTGGCTGCGGCATCTGCGCGCTATATAAAATAAATTAACATAACATAACATAACATATCACTTCTATGAGTCACATCAGTGAACTTATGGTTTTGCTCAGCCGCCCTGTACCAACTTTTTCTGAAGTTGATGCTTCTCTGTGGTAGGTGGTGACACTGGCTAGAGGCTTTCCTATGATGGACAACTGCCAGGATACAATATGTACATCTGTCCATACATTCACCCGACTACTGTATCAACTAACGGATCCGCAAAGAGAATAATTTTGCCTACATGGTCCTGCAAGAATTCCTGTTGTAACATGCATTCCCCAGGCCCACCACTTTTGGGAGGGTACAGCTTTGGTATTGTTTTCAAAGGTGGGAATCTGCAGTTTGAAATATCCATCAGAAGAATATATTACTTAAACAATAAGTAATGCTTTATCTAATATAGACTTCTAGCTGCAGTTTGTATGCCTTAGAATTAGCCCCAAGATTCAGGATGGATCCAGAAACTTTTAAAGCAGTACCCCTGAACGATGGTATGGTGCTATTCAGCTCTGAGTTAGCGTTGTTGTCTTCATCTGCACCAGGAATGATTAGCATGGTCCCAATATATGCGCCACCACAGTGCACTGACATCATTTTTTTCCTTTCCGTACCAGATAGTGCGGATCCTGTCGAAGCTACCCCAAGGCATTTTTTGACTGATGTTTTAAAATATTTTCTCCCTTGGCGACAGAATGTTCCCTTAGAAGTCGGCTGGTTTTAAACCATGTGGTGCCTGTAGGAAGCTGGCTTTTTATATAGTGCACCAAAATGGGGTACAATATTGTTGTAAATTCATCCTTGTGTCCTGGGCACTCCCCATTTGTTTGGTGACTGGTACTGGTGGTAACTTACTCTGACTGTCCCTCTGCTCTGCCTAATCAAGCCCAGGGCCGGTGCTATGCTGAAGACACACTTAGAATACAGTGAAAACCCGTACATATTCTAATGTACACTATAGGTTAGGGTACCCCTACGATTGGCATACCTTCTTCTATAAGGCCCTAGTACATAATTGGGCAGGGAGATTAAAGCTACCTTTAAGTCCTTAGTATAACATAGGGAATGGCAGTTTAGAGGCCAGCAGCTCTCTCTGCCCTTGCTTGTACACACTGAAGAGGCCTGAGGTCAGTTTAAAAGCAGCCCTGTGTTGCAAGACTGCTTTTAGAATGAAGAGTGTTTCCAAACTTGACTTGATGTTTGGGGCACTTAAAAAATAAACTATAATGTTTTGGAATATTAGGTATCCCCGGGTTCTCCCCTAGGTTTCCCTGTGGTGCGATTTATAAGGAGGACCCTTATAAAATAAGTTTTATATGCCTTGGGTTTAGTGAATTTGCACATTTCACAGTGTAGTAAAGGGCTTCCCAAAATCAACTTTTGTGTTAGCAGCACTGCGGAGTGAGGATCAGCAATATTTGTACATAATCAGACCACCTAAAGTATCCCTCAGATGTTCCAGGGGTGGGGGACCCTGAAGATATAGGCAGTGCCCGTATAAAAGATGTTTAAGAAGCCCTGGTGTTGGAGAAATTGTCCTATTTATTTTCCCCATTGCAGATCCCCAGCCACATAGGTTAATACAGCAAGAAGTTATGAACTACAAATTCCTGCCAGGAGAATCATAAAAATATAATTCAAGGACTTACTAGAGTGGTATGGATAAATCCAACAATATGCTATTGTTGAATGTATCCTAAAATGTACAGACAAGAAGTTATAAGACTTTCTTCTCTGTAAGCCAAATTTAAGCCTTCCAGTGCTCTGTCCTGATTAGTCAGAGTTAAGTGGATTAGCCAGGCTGCTTTGATTAGGTGATAAGTTGCCCTGGGGTGATGGACCCATCCTGGGAGTGCAGGGTTCTGCTACATACGAATGCCAGAACCAGGGGGAGGGGTTGTAAACAATAATCTTCAATAAAAGGAGGAATCTGAAAGAAACAGGTTAGTATTAGATTCCTTACCTTAGAATATCCCCAGTCGACAGTCTGGATCCGGAAACATTTGCGTAGCAGTACCCCTACGCGTCGGTAGGCGTCGTCTGCAGCTCCGCATCCGTCGTCGGCGTCGTTGGCGCCGGGATGACGTTGCTGGAGTACTTAGATGCCGCCCTCGCGCGCTGACGTCAGTTCTTCTTTTTTCCGCGCCAGCAAGCGCCGATCCGGAAAAAGTGGTACCCTTTAGTAATTTTTTGACGAAACTTTTTTGATCCTTTTTGATTTGTTTTTCGAGTTGAACGACTCCATCGGTGCTGGTAGGGATGCTCCGGTTCAAGCCTTGTGCCGACTGCAACCCCCATCGCCGGTGCCTGTATTGCTTAGGGGCCGACCACGATGACTAGTCGTGCCCGACTGCCGGGCCTTGACGTCAAAGCTAGGCGGGAGCGGTCCCGTATGCGCCTCGAGCTCCGGCAGACGGCCCCACACCGTTCGAGGTCCTGGTCCAGGAGGAGGTCTAGGGACCGTTCGCGGGGCCAGAGTCATCACAGCTCGGCGAGTCGACACCACTTGTCGGACTGCAAGTCCTCAGGCATCGACTCCAATGGTGTCGCCTCCTACGCCGTCCCCGGACGACGACGTCCCCAATACCCCCCTCGATCCGGTTCCGGCATCGGAATGGCGTCGATCGACGCCACATTCGACGTCGAGAAAAGTGCAATACTTTTATTATCCGGCCCCATCATTTGAACCTGAATACCAGGAGATGGAGGGTGAGGCGGATTGGGAGGGGTCTGAGGACCCTCTGGCACGGGAGTGCCAGTCTTTTCAGGACTGGGCAGGTGAACTAGGGGAGGCCAGTGGTTTGGACACTTCGCCAGACACTGGATTTGTCTCCCCTCCTACCATGGCTATGGAGCAGGGGGCTGCCTACAGCGTGGTGTTGACGAGGGCAGCCAAGGCCTTGTCTCCTGAGCTCCCGTCGCGGCCGTGAGGACTAACCTCCTCACTGAGGTCCTCAAACCGCAGGCAAGCTCTTCGGAGCCTCTACTGCTGTTTAATGAGGCCTTAACTGACATTCTGTTGGGCACTTGGTACAGGCCCGCTACAGGTCCCCCTGTAGATAGGAACGTGGCAAGATGCCACCGCCCGGCCCTGGCCGACCCTTGTTTCCTGTCCACCCACCCCACCCCGAGAGCCTGGTTATCCAAGCTTCTAATTCCCAAACCGCATTCCCGACAGCTCACCCTGATCGGGAATCCAAAAGGTATGAACAGTACGGAAAAAATATGTTCTCATCACTTAGTTTGGGGTTGCAGTCGGTCAACACCACTTGCCTTTTGGTCCGCTATACCCACTCTCTGTGGGACACGGTTGCGGATGTGCTGCCACAATGCCCGGAGGAGGCCTGGGTTAAACTCGCCCAGGCCTTTGCGGAGGGTCGAGATGCGGCACGGTATTCCATTCGATGTGGGCTGGATACCACGGACTCGCTAGGCAGGGCGGTTGCAACGACGGTGGTGGTTCGCCGCCACGCCTGGCTGAGGTCCGCAAATTTTTCGGCTAATGCCCAGAACACCCTTATGGACATGCCCTTTGATGGCCGTCTCCTCTTTGGCGACAAGGCAGATAATGCGCTTGAGCGCTTTAGGACTCCAGGGCTACGGCCAAGTCCTCAGGCCTGTCGGCCCACACCAGCAAACTGCTGCCTTTTGCTCCTTTCGTGGCCAGGGAAGGGGCACCCCCACATGTCCTGCCAGCTACGGGCCGCAGACTAACATCCAGCGTGGTGGCGGACGTGGTAACCGCCGTGGCGGTGCCAGGGGACAATGGCGAAGCCAGTCCACATTCACCCCCGCAGCATCTGCCTCAAAGCCTTCCTAGTCCGAGCTTTCAGGCCCATTTAACGCCAGTGGGGGGCATAGTTTGCCATCACCTCCTCCACTGGCACAACATCACATCGGACAGGTGGGTGCTGCAAATCGTCTGAAGGGGCTACTCCCTTCCCTTCGAGGCGACCCCTCCAGCCATGCCACCGCAATACCACCGCGTGTCAGTGGATCACTTGCAACTTCTGCAAGAGGAAGATACGGCCCTTTTGGCCAAGGGGGCCATCGAGCGCATTCTTGGGCCAGAAGTAGGGTGTGGTTGTTACTCCCACTACTTTCTGGTTCCCAAGAAGGGCAAAGGGGGCCTACGTCCTATCTTGGACCTGCAGAACGTCAACGGCTTCCTCCGGAAGGACAAGTTCAAGATGCTGACTCTGGCTCAGGTCTCGGGTGTTCACGAAAGTGATGACGGTGGTTGCAGCTCATCTGAGCAGATTAGGGGTGTCAGTCTTACCCTATCTCGACGACTGGTTGTTGAAGGTGGGCTCGCCCGAGACAGTTGTCAGCCACCTCCAGACTACGGCCGACCTCCTGCACCTGCTGGGGTTCTCCTTCAATGTGCTGAAGTCACACCTGTGCCCCTCTCAGAAGCTCCTCTTTATCGGAGCGGTTCTAGACTCGGCGCAGTTTCGGGTATATCCTCCCGAACAGCGGGTTCGGGATATTCAGGCTCTGATTCCGATCTTTAAGCCTTTATCCCGAGTCTTGTTCAGGTTTACACTGCGGCTTCTGGGGCTGATGGCCTCCTGCATCCTTCTGGTGCATCACGCCCGGTGGCGGATGTGGGCTCTGCAGTGGGACCTGAAGTTTCAGTGGGCCCAGCATCAGGGCAACTTGTCCGACCATGTCTTGATCTCGGAGGGTACTGCAAGACAGTTGCAGTGGTGGCTCATGGCCCGCGATTGGGTCAGCGGCAGATCCCTCTCCCTACCCCAACTGGAGCACGTAGTTGTGTCTGTTGCGTCCCTCCTGGGCTGGGGAGGCCACATGGGAGAGGCGGAGATCAGAGGACTCTGGTCTCCGGCGGAGTCCCAGCGCCACAACAACCTTCTGGAGCTGCGGGTGATCCGGCTTGCACTGAAATCATTCCTCCTCTCTGTCCGGGGGAGTGTAGTTCAGGTGTTCACGGACAACACCACCGCCATGTGGTACTCCAACAAACAGGCTCTGCGCCTCTGGCAGTGGCTGGAACATCAGGGCGTGACCCTGGTGGTTCAACACATGGCAGGTTCCCTGAACGCCAGGGCGGACTAACTCAGCCGTCAGTGCATGATGGATCACGAATGGTGTCTGAACTCGGACGTGGCGCAAGGTCTCTTTCAGCAGTGGGGAGAGCCTTGGTTAGATCTATTCGCCACAGAAGAGAACGCGCAATGACATCAGTTCTGCGTGTTGGCATTTTCACGGCGGCACTCGCTCGGAGACGCTTTTCGACGCTAGTGGAGTTGCGGTCTGTTGTACGCCTTTCCGCCTATACCACTTCTGCCCAGAGTACTGAAAAAGATCAGGCACGACCGGGCCCAAGTCATCCTTGTGGCTCCGGACTGGGCACGAAGATACTGGTATCCCAAGCTACTCAGCATGTCAGTCGAACCCCCAATTTGTCTGCCTCCTCAGGAGGACCTTCTGTCGCAGCAGCAGGGCATGGTTCTCCAGCCGAACCTGTCCAGTCTCCACCTCCATGCGTGGAGATTGAGCGACAACAGTTGATGCCATTTGACTTGCCTCCTGAAGTCTGCGATGTAATTCTGGCAGCCAGGCGTCCCTCCATAAAATCGGTATACGCCTGCAGGTGGAACAAATTTGTGTCATGGTGCACAGCAAAGGCTGTGGATCCACTCTCTGTCCCCTCTTTGAGATTCTCCTCTTTCTTCTTTCTCTTGCCCAGCAGGGCTCTGCTCTGGGCACTATTAAGGGCTACCTCTCTGCCATTTCTGCCTTCTTAAGGCTTCCTGATCAGCCCTCTTTGTTTAAGTCCCCGGTTATAAATAGGTTCTTGAAGGGCATCACTCATATGTTTTCCCCTGTTCCTTTCGTGATGCTGCAGTGGGACTTGAACTTTGTTCTGACTTATCTGCTGTGCGCTCCCTTTGAGCCACTTCATAACTGTCCTCTAGTCTTCTTCTTCTTACTCTCAAGACTGCATTCCTGGTTACCATCACCTCTGCCAGGAGAGTGATTAAGCTCCAGGCCCTTTCTTCACAACCTCCTTTCCTTTCTGTCCATCAGGACAAAGTTGTGTTGCGGACGTGACCCTCTTTCCTGCACAAAGTAGTCACAGCCTTCCACATCGGGCAGTCCATCACCTTGCCCACCTTCTTTGCGCCTCCGCATCCCTCAAAAGAGGAAGAGAGGCTCCACCGTCTGGACCCAAAACGTGCAATCTCATACTTTCTGATAGATACATCTGCTGTGTGGATTCCTCACCTTGTGAATATCCCCCTTGCGTCAGCAACATTCGGAATTTTTCTTTGTAGCACGCCGGCGTGGACAACGTCATAGGAGCACGGCATCGCGCGTGACTCCGTCTGACGTCACCGACTCCTTATTAGACCCACGTCGGCATGATGACGTCAGTTCCCTTTTTTCCGCGTCGTCGACGCTAACGGTTTCTGGGATCTTCTGCGATACTTTGTATCTTCTACTAGTTATAGTATTACTATTTCATCTTTGTTTACTCCTTCTTCGTCGAGAATGTCGTTGAGGAAGACAGGATTCAAGCAATGTGGATCTTGCGCTCGTATGATGTCGATCACCGATCCTCATAACGATTGCTTATGGTGTTTGGATCAGACCACGATGTTAAAAACTGTCGATCCTGCTTCAAGATAAATCCTAAGGCGTGACGTGAATGTGAAGCAAAACTTCTTCTTGCGAAAGTAAAGGGAAGAGAGACTCTGAGATCTTCGAAGTCGACGTCGAGACGCTCGAAGTCGAGATCGAGGTCGGCTTCGAGGTCAAGGTCCAGAGCGAGGTCGAGATCCAGAGAGAGGTCGAGGTCTGGATCCAGGTCGGCTTCGGGTCATGCTTCGAGCTCCTCGAAGAGGAAACACAAGAGGAGAAAACACAGTTCCAGACATCTTTCTGGGAAAGAGTCTTCGGATTCGAAGAAGAAGTCTCGTAAACATCACAAGGACTTCGTATCTCCTTCTCCCTTGCAGTCTATCGGAGGTTCCCTGGTTCCGGAGCAAGAACCGGATCCGGTTTCACACCATTCTTCGGAGCATGAAGATGAAGAGGAAGTTCCTCGAGCTCCGACTCCGGTAGAAGCCCCTATAGATCAAGAGGGTCAGAATATACCGATGTCGGAACATCCTCCTCCAGAACATCCAGTAGGTTTGTATCCTCCCTTTCCTGGTCCAGGGCAGGACCCCTCGCATTTCCTTAATGCGATGTTTGGAGTTTATTTGAGAGCAATGTACCCCACTGGTGCGCCGGCTGGTCCCATGGGTCCATTGTCTTTCAACTTGGGCATTCCTCAAAGTTATGCTCCAGCTCCTTTTATGCCGTTTATGCCGGCGCCTTACACACCTTGGCTCGGTACGGCTCCACCGAGGTCTTCGACTCCGCATACGGCTTCGCCGACTCCGGATCGACCTCGTAATTTGGATCGAGGTACCACGCCGGCCCGTGAGTCTCGTCCTCCATCTGCCCCGGCTCCTCGTTCGACGTCGGATCCGGCTCCGTCGGAGTCGTTACCGGATCCATCGACTTCGGTTCGTGTGGAGTGGTCGAGACGCAGAGCTCAGCGTCTCTTGGAGGAAAAGAGATGTGAAGATTCTGATGTTGAAGAAGGTGAACTTTTAGATCAAGGTGACTGTTTTGAAGACCTACATAGTGCAAGTGGTCTGGAACTCTCTCCTGAGTGGGGTTTACCATCTGTTTCTGATGCACCATCTAAGGACGTGGCACCCTACCATGTTGTTATTAGAAAGGCTGCAGATCTACTCAATCTGACCTTACCTACTGTTGAGTATAAACCTAACATCCTCACAGAGGTTTTACACTCTCCTTCTTCTATTATAGAACCTACACTTCCATTTACTGAGGCTTTAACTGATCCGATAATGGAGGTCTGGAAGAGACCGTTCACTGCTCCTGCTGTTTCAAGGTCTGTAGCAAGACGCTACAGGGTGGCACCTGGTGACCCCGAGTTTCTCTCTTCACATCCTTCACCAGAGAGGCTCGTGGTACAGGCCGCTTGTTCCAACAAGTCTGCAGGTTCTTTTCCTCAGGTGCCAGCAGACAAGGACTCTAAAAAGTTGGATCAGTCTGCAAAGAAGATTTTCTCCTCAGGTAGCATGGCTCTAAAATCTACTAATGCTACTTGCCTTTTGGGGAGATATGTTCATGCGTTGATGGACTCTGTGAAGCAGTTGTCATCTAAGCTTCCAGAGGATGACAGGAAAAACTTTAATGAAGTGGTCTCTGATACTCAAGCTGCAGCCCGCTTGGTAATTCAGAGTGGGATGGACACAGCAGACTCTGTTGCCAGGATTATGGGCTCTACTGTTGCCACCAGAAGGGCAGCATGGCTGAAATCCTCCAATTTCTCTGCAGATGTACAATCCACATTGTTGGACTTGCCTTTTGATGGGACAGGCCTTTTTGGGAAGAAGGCGGATGTGGCTTTGGAGAGATTCAAAGATAGCCGTGCTACTGCAAGATCTTTGGGTCTCCAGACAAGAGGTTCTACCACTAAGATGTTTAGAGGGTTTGGTAGATCCTCCTTTCGTCCCTTCAGACAAGGTCAGCAACAACAGCAGCAGCAGCAGAACCCTCTGTACAAATCTTATAGAGGTAGACAGAAGGGTCGTGGACGTGGTCATCAGCTCTCCTCTTCCTCTACTTCCTCCAATAATACCCAACCCCCACCTACATCAGCAAAGCAGCCCTAGATCCACCATTCTGGATCATGTGGGTCCGGTAGGGGGTCGGCTTACTCATTTTCTACGGGATTGGGAATCGGTTACATCAGATCTTTGGGTTCTCAATCTCGTAGAAAATGGGTATGCACTTCCTTTTCAGGAGTTCCCTCCCAATTACCCTCCTTGCCAAGGATATTGTTCGGAGGACCATCTTCTTCTCCTGCAGGAAGAAGTCCTGGCACTATTCAGAAAGGGTGCGATAGAGGTGGTTCCAGAGCAGGAAAGGGGTCAGGGGTGCTACTCCCAGTCTTTCCTGATACCCAAGAAGGATGGCAGACTTCGGCCAATCCTGGACCTCAGGATTTTGAACCTCTATCTCAAACAGGAGAAGTTCAAAATGCTCACACTTGCACAGGTTCTTCAAGCGCTGATGGAAGAAGACTGGATGGTGTCGATCGACTTGCAGGATGCGTATTTTCCCATCCCAATCCTGAAGTCGCACAGGAAGTATCTCCGTTTTACGGTGGGATCGCAACACTACCAGTTTGCGGTCCTTCCTTTTGGGCTTACTACTGCGCCTCGAGTTTTCACCAAGGTGATGGCAGTGGTGGCTGCGCATCTCAGAAGATCGGGGATTCCTGTGTTCCCCTATCTGGACGACTGGCTGATCAAAGCGGAGTCGCTGGAGAATGTGCTTCATCATCTGCAAGAGACAACTCAGTTGTTACACAGGTTGGGTTTTTCGATAAATGTACCCAAGTCTCACCTGGTGCCCTCCCAGCGCAACCTGTTCATAGGTGCGGTACTGGACACTACTGTATGTCGTGCATTCCCTCCACCTCAAAGGATTCACGACATACAGGAAATGATTCCTTTATTCTACAATGGAGCGGTTGTTCCAGTCTTGAAGGTCCTTCGTCTGCTCGGTCTGATGGCTTCTTTCATTCTGTTGGTCAACCATGCACGCTGGCACATGAGGGCACTCCAGTGGTGCCTCCGCAGGCAGTGGTATCAGCACAACGGAGATCTCAGGCAGTCAGTGAGGATCTCCAGAGAAACTGCAGCGGATCTGTCTTGGTGGGGCGTGGAAGGCAATGTGTCTCAAGGAAAGCCTTTTCAACTTCCTCCATCGGTGGCCACAGTGATAACGGATGCATCCACTCTAGGGTGGTGTGCTCATCTGGGGGACCTGGAGGTCAAAGGGCTTTGGTCTCCAGAGGAAAGGTTGCTTCATATAAACCTTCTAGAATTGCGGGCGATACGTTTGGCGCTCAAGGCCTTCCTCTCTTCCCTTCGCGGTCAGTCAGTTCAAGTCCTGACGGACAACACGACCGCGATGTGGTACGTCAACAAAAAGGGACGAGTAGGGTCGCAGTGTCTCTGCAGAGAGGCTCTGCGTCTCTGGTCCTGGGTTCAGGATCATCAGATTTGTCTGATGGCAAATCATCTGGCCGGGGTTCTGAACGTTCGTGCAGACAGTCTCAGTCGGCAGTTCTCTGCCGACCACGAGTGGAGGCTTCACCCGGAGGTGGTTCACGGCATCTTTCAGATGTGGGGGACTCCTCGGGTGGACCTGTTCGCCACTCGCGAGAATGCTCACTGCCTGTCGTTCTGCAGTCTCCAGTTTCCGATGCAAGGAGCCTTGGGGGACGCGTTTCAGTTGAGTTGGAAAAATCAACTCCTTTACGCGTTTCCTCCCATACCCTTGATTCCTCGGGTTCTGAGGAAGATTCGCCAGGACCGGGCCCAAGTTATATTGGTCGCCCCGGATGGGCCAAGAAGGGTGTGGTACACGGACCTTCTCCACCTCTCCTCACACCCGCCGCTCCGTCTCCCTTACTGGGCAGACCTCCTCTCTCAGATGGAGGGGCAGGTTCTACACCCCCACCTCCAGACATTACACCTTCATGCCTGGAGATTGAACGGGGCAACTTGAATTCTTTTTCTCTCCCTCACGATGTGGTGGATGTCCTTCTTTCTGCCAGGCGTGACTCCACTAAGTCCATTTATTCGTATAGGTGGTCTAAATTTGTCTCTTGGTGTAGGGAGAGAGATATTGACCCTTTGAAGGCTCATTTGTCTGACATTTTGCAGTTTGCTCTTTCTTTGGCGCAGCAAGGATTTGCTGTTGCCACGGTCAAGGGGTATCTTTCGGCTTTGTCGGCTTTTCTTTGTTTGCCGGATCAGCCTTCTCTTTTTAAGTCTCCAGTGGTTTTAAGATTTTTGAAGGGACTCACTAATAGATTCCCTCCTACTCCTTTTGTTATTCCTCAGTGGGATTTGAATCTTGTGTTAACCTATTTGATGGGTTCCCCCTTCGAACCCTTACACAAGTGTCCCATGAGGCTTTTGTCTTTCAAGACGGTCTTCATAGTAGCAATCACCTCGGCAAGGAGGGTGAGTGAGCTTCAGGCTCTTAGTTCCAAACCCCCATTCCTGACCATTCCTGCTGAAAGACTGGTTCTTAGGACCAGGGCTGCTTTTCTGCCTAAGGTGGTAACTCCCTTCCATCTAGGACAATCCATTACCCTTCCTACTTTCTATCCTCCCCCTCACCCTTCCAAGGAGGAGGAGAGACTTCACCGTTTGGACCCTAAGAGGGCTGTGTCTTTTTATCTGGACAGAACTAAAGACTTCCGGATGGATGACCAGCTGTTTATTGGTTTTGCTGGCTGCAAGAAGGGCAGAGCGGTGCACAAGCGCACTCTTTCCAGGTGGATAATCCTGTGCATCAAGATTTGCTACTCCTTGGCGGGTAAGGACCCTCCTGAGGGTATTAGAGCACATTCAACTAGAGCAAAGTCTGCAACATCTGCTTTGTCTAGAGGTGTTCCTGTTGAGGACATTTGCAGGGCTGCGACTTGGGCCTCCCTCCACACTTTCGCGAAGCATTACTGCTTGGATTCCGAGGTGAGGAGGGACGGCCACTTCGCGCGCTCTGTTCTCCAAAATTTCCTGGTATAGCAGAGTGGTCACCCTCCTCCGGTAGTGGGGACTGCTGTGGGACTCTATTCACAAGGTGAGGAATCCACACGGCAGATGTATCTATCAGAAGAACAAGTTACTTACCTTCGGTAACGCTTTTTCTGGTAGATACAATATCTGCCTGTGGATTCCTCACATGCCCACCCGCCTCCCCGTTGTCCACTCTGCTATACCTGGTTTTATTGTTTGTATATATTTTGGGTTTTGATGCCTTTGCTATGCACTGTGTGCTATTTTGGTTTGTATGTACTGTGTACATTGTATATATGCATATTTGCTGTCGTTGGTCCGTCCGGGTGCCTCGAAGGCACGGAAAAAAGGGCGGAACTGACATCATCACGCCGACATGGGTCTAATAAGGAGTCGGTGACGTCAGACGGAGTCGCGCACGATGCCGTGCTCCTATGACGTCGTCCACGCTGGCGTGCTACGAAGAAAAATTCCGAATGTTGCTGACGCAAGGGGGATATTCACAAGGTGAGGAATCCACAGGCAGATATTGTATCTACCAGAAAAAGCGTTACCGAAGGTAAGTAACTTGTTCATCTGGATCGCACACGCCAGTTCCGGTTGGATGACCAACTCTTTATTGGTTACGTGGGCGCTAAGAAAGGTCGGGCGGTGCACAAACAAACCATTTCTCGATGGGTCATCTTGTGCATCAAGGCTTGTTATTCTCTGGCTAAAAAGGAGCCTCCTGTGGGGCTGCGTGCCCATTCCACTCGGGCCACGGCGGCTACTACTGCCCTGGGTCAGGGAGTCCCCTTGTAGGACATCTGTCAGGCAGCTACGTGGGCCTCGTTGCACACGTTTGCTAGGCACTACTGCCTGGAGAGCCAAGTCTGGAGAGATGGCTTTTTCGGACGTTCCGTTCACCAGGACTTTCTAAAGTTATTATTGGTTCGCAGACCCACCACCGGGGTTGGTATTGCTGGGGTATGTATTCCGAGGTAAGGAATCTAATACTAACCTGTTTCTTTCAGATGCACGAGTTACTTACCTTCGGTAACGATATATCTGTAAGAAACAGTAGTTAGTATTAGATTCCTTACCGCCCCACCCATCCTCCCCGTTCTGCGAACCGATATCTAGGGTTAAGGTCATCCTTTTTCAGGGCCCTAGTTTTATGGCACCATTGTTGGTTTTTATCATGGCTCTGCATTTCTGGCGTGGAAAAGCTGTGTATAAGAACTGATGTCAGCGCGCGAGGGCGGCGTCTAAGTACTCCGGCGACGTCATCCTGGTGCCAACGACGCCGACGACGGACGCGGAGCCGCATACAACGCCTACCGACGCGCAGGGGTACTGCTACGCAAAAGTTTCCGGATACAGACTGACGCCTGTGGATATTCTAAGGTAAGGAATCTAATACTAACTACTGTTTATTACAGATATATCGTAACCGAAGGTAAGTAACTTGTGCGACAGGCAGGATAAACCAGTTTAATTTACACTCTGACTCTCTGAACCCAGTGAGATGGCAGGCTTAATGAAGGAATGTGCAGATGCCAGGGGGAGGGAGAATTTGGAGCTGAGCCATCCTCGAAGTTGGTTTAGTTAACTCTTGTCCCTCTGCTGGGACTTCAGCCATACTGAATTGTGGACAAATAGTGCTCTCTGGGAGACCTTTGTGCCACATTTTGAAGGAAATGGTAATGCTCTGGGGTGTCGTCCTGCACCTCGTTGGACCACAGTGACCTCCTGTGTGACCCCAGAGAACACTGAATAAGTATCTGAGAGGGGCAGTGCCTCTCAGATCGGCTGCTTAAAACTACAGAAGAAGGATCAATGCTGGAAGTTTGATTTGCACCAACCAGGCCCTGCAATCTGACTGACTGCTACTGCTGCACAATCTGGAACTACAGCCCTGTGGATCATATTTGCTTCAAAAGAACTACAGAGTGGATTTCCTACAAGCTACAGAATAGCAAAGGTCACCTGGACCATCACCACCAAGAATCCCCAGCCTGGAGTACTACCAGTGGATTTGTAAGGGTTTTGTCCAAGTGGATTGTGTGAGTTGAAGTCCCAAACCATCAAGGACCATCTTGGAGCTATCAGAACCCTGGAGTACGTTTTGGATACTTTGGAACCCTCAAGTGAACTTCAGGAAGAAGTTCCAGAAGTTAGTAGCAACTTTGGAAAAAAGCTCCATAAGTGGACTGACACGACCTGGTCAGCCAAGCTGGTGACCATCAACTGCAAGTCGGCCTGCCCTTCGGGTTTGTCCTGGTGAAAATCTCCCGAGGCCTGGTTCTAGAGTTTGTACAGGAGTTGGTGGAAACCCAAGCCGGCGAACCCTCACCTTATCCAGCCTGGTGAAGAGCATCGAGGGACACTGGGGAAAAAGTTCTGTAAAAGTTTTTACGTTCTAACGTAGAAAAGATGACCAGGAACAACCGCCAGAGAGGCTATAGAAAAGTTTTAAAGTCAGAAGGAAAAAACTTTGACCGAGACCCGAGACCTACCGCAAGGGTTTAGTGTGGCCAGATGTCCTAATAGGCGCTATAGGTTTCTATGTGCTATATAGTGCTAAATCTTTCAAAATTCATATCTCCGGTTCCTTATATTGGATTCTGTTCATTTTGGTGTAATGTTAAAGATAAAAAATATTTCCTATTTTTATAAATTGGTGTTGGGTTTTAATTGTGTGCTGTGTCCTAATTATTCACTGAATTTGTGTTTTTAACTGCTTTACATGCCTGTCTTTGAAGGTAAGCCTGCCTGCTCACAGCCAAGCAGCCAACGGTTGAGCATGGGAATAATTTTCAAAGACCTATTTTGGCCCTATATTGTGTTAATGGTATTATTGCCAGTGGTAGATGCATATTTACCACTTCTAATAATCCACTTTCCAACAACTATGTAGAAAGTCCAGATGACCCTCATTGGCTTACAGATCTTAAATTAATAATCCCAAATGCTCTCTTTTGTGTTAGTGTGCGTGAGCAGTTTTTTGGGCTTATCAGAGAGTAGGTGTTAAGCATTTGTTGACAGTCAATACATGAGACAACCACTCAAGAAGAAACTTGAGTCCAATTTAGAAAAATAACAGATTTATAATTTAAGACACCAAGATTACAGAATTAGGTAAGTACTTTAGACATTATACATTTTTACAGTAAAGACAGTACAAAATGACAGGTGTAAGATTTGAGGCATGAGCCTCCAGCGAGGTAATGTTATGCTATGGGAGAAACATTCACTCCATAGGTACACTTACAGACAACTTACAGGACTGTTCTTTTAGACTTAAGGTAAATAGGGGCCTAATACAAAGAAGTATCAACAGTTCAAGTTTGCCTGCCCTGGATTGTCTGGGTGCAGAGTTGCTTTACGAGGTGGTTGACTAAAACGCTAAAGTAAATGGGGATAACGAGTTCTATTAAAAGTTTGTAAGTGGGAAATGGGGGGCCAGTCCAGCAGAACCCAAGGGGGGACTCTACTTTTGAGGGTTTTCTGGACCACAGAGACACGGTCAGGTTATGTGAGCCAGGGCTGGGGAGCTCGGGATCAGAGATGTTTTGTCCAGCGGGTCGGTGAGTTAGATGCCCTCATGGTTCTTGGGGTACCTGCAGAAGTGGGAAAAGAAACACAGAAGGGCTACTCTTGGTGTGGAAATGGCCTCCCCCACAGTCCCTCGACGTGCAGATACATTTTGGCAGGGGTGGTGTTCCGACTGAACACAAACAAGCCTTGGTGGGTTCATTGACGCAATATCGAAACTATAAATATAGTAATCCCAAAATATTGTTTTGAAAATATCTATCAAAAAAGAATCGTTTTTCTATACATATAATGGTAAGTGCAAAAGAAACAAAACCCTTCTGCACCAATATCGAAAAATATATACAAACATATATTTTTCTTTACTATATATGTAGTTTAGATAGGTAAAACATAAATATTTTAACATATAATATTAATATAATGTAAACTAAATGTTTAAATGATTAAATATATATAAATGTTTACTAATTTAAACACTCATGTCAGTGTGTGTTTGTATACACAGATATAATGTAAAACCATAAAAAAATCCTTATATAATAATTATATGATTGTTTTTAAATTGTCCAAAATTCCTATCATATATATATATTTTTTTTTTTCACTGAAAAAACCATAGGTTTCAGGTACGTTATAGTTCGAAATTAGCATTTAAAAAACCTAAGAAATTCACTGAAAAAACCATAGGTTTCAGGGACGTTATAGTTAGCTGCACATTTCACTCTTACAAAACCATAGAATTTTGGCTGTTATAGTTAGTTCAGCTAACTATAACTCATGCACCCGCAATGCACTGCTCATGATGTTACATATTACATCATTCATTACATGGTCAGTGACATCACTGATGACATCACTGATCACATCTCAAATGACATTACTGATGACATCATCCAGTGACTGCGTGTTTCTGTAAAGTTTAAATATGTTTTATATATATTCAAGGTGTATTGAAGAATGAGTGAGTGTATAAGTGTCTGGATGGAGGATTTAGTAGGTACGTGACTGATTGTATAAGTGAGTGATTAAATGTATCTTACTGAATGCATGGGTTAGTGACTAAACTGTGTGAATGTCTGTATCTGTCTTTTGTTGTGCAAGCTGCTGCATGGGTTGGTCGGTAGCTACATGAGTGTCTATATAGGTTATTGATTGGTTGTCTGAGTATTTTTTTGTGAGCTTGAGTGTTTGTGTGTGGGTGGGTGAGAGGTGTGTGACTCTGTGCATAGATGTGTGAGTGGTTGATTCACTGGGTGTATGGGTTCAAGAGAGCATGTGGAAACAGTTGAATGGGTGCATGAGTGTGTGTAGGGGTGTGTTGGTGAGTGAATGAATGTCTCAGCGGTACATGTCCAAGTAACTACACATGTAAAAGGCCGTGTATGTGAGAGTTGAAGTATACATGACTACATGATAGTCAGTGATTGTGAGACTGGCTGTATGGGTGAGTCTGTACTTGTATAACTGATTATATAAGAGAGTAAGTATGCGTTAGAATCTTTGTTGTAAACGAATCTAGGACCCTAGTGTAACTTTTCCCGATTCATGCCCTTATATAGGTATACTTTACCCTATCCTTATATAGGCATAGAAATCATTACCATATTTGGCCTGAGCCTTACAGCCCAAATACGACAAGGCTACTTCCACTAAGTTCCGAGAATTCACAACGATTTCTTGGAGAAACCCGCCTTCAGCAGCTAGGATCTTCCCCCTGCTTGAATATTAAATTATCCAAGAAATCCTGGAGTTTTCTAGGAAATGAACCTTGGAGTGACGTTATTAAGTCCAATCATGCGTCAAACTCAGCACCTTCATTGTATAAATATGCCTACATTTGCCCAAATTAACACACAGTGGTTCTTGGAGCATATCGACTAACTACTTGCCCGACGCCCTGCAGCAGCAAGTGCCGAAGGAAGCCGACCCTACAGCAGACGCACTGAGAGACGCTGTTTCTTCTCTTGCCGGGAAATCCAGCTCCAGTGTTTCCAGCTTACCCTTGCGGGTATCTGGGAGATCGAGTCCTGAGAGAGAGATACAAGACCTCCTTCATTCTAAACCAAGGTACGGAGCGGATTAGACCCTTAGAGAATTCTTGATTAGACTCTTGGCAGATTCTAGGCAAAGAATACTAAACTTAAAACTACTCCTAAACTTATTTCTTCCCTTGTGCTAGGGCTAGGTCAGGTACACCGGGGTAGGAGTATTTTAGAAGCACCAGTTGAGTACTTTTAGCCATCTCTTTTATCATTGTATGTATTTTATGCATTTTATCTATTTAAGGCAACTTATTGCTTAGAAACCATATCATGCTTTTACAGTACTACTTTATAATACTGTTCGTATTATATGCCTTGTATTTTATAACCGGCATTACTATTGTAGCAGTACATTTCTTATGCCTGAGATAGAAGACTGTTCAATAAATACCTTTTATTGAAAACGCCCGTCTCTCTAATTTCTCAGCAACTCTGGTGAAACTAAGTATACACGATTGACTGAGTAAAATAGTTATCTATTGTTTCCGTGACTCTGAAGATTGATTTTTTATTCTTGCAAAACAAAGTTGTCATGTTATATGGTTGTCAGGAACTAATCCCTTTTTGTACTTTCGAGAACGTTTCTAGTGACCTCTGAGCTAGCTGGCACACACATAATTAAGTCTAATATATTCGGTAGAGACCTAGTTGACCTCAGTCCTACGTCCAAGCTGCAGTATATATTATTCCAATGCGCAGAACCTTTTGGGAATATAGGAACTACACTACATCTGTATGACTACGTGAGGTGGTGTGTGTATAATTGTATAGGTGAGTAAATGGGAGTGTGATTGATTCTTAGCATGACTGACTAGGTGTGTGAGTAACTGCATATGATAGTGTTGTATTGATGAGTGACTGCATGTATGAGTGATTGTATGGATGAATGTGTGGATGTGTGTGTAGACCTAGGAATCAGTGAGTGCGTATGTAGTAACTGTTATTGGTGTGTCAATGATTTAGAAAATGTTAGTCTGTATTTTACAGTGGGTGTATCAAGGGTTATATTAGAGTGTGAGGAGGTGCAGCCGATTTTCACGTAGATGATGTCATCAGTGATGCCATTTGAGATGTCATCAGTGATGTCACTGACATGAATAATGTAATATGTGACGTCATTAGTAGTGCATTGCGGGTGCATGAGTTATAGATAGCTAAACTAGTTATAACAGCCAAATTTCTATGATTTTGTAAGAGTGAAATGTTCAGCTAACTATAACGTCCCTAAAAAACTACGTTTTTTTCAGTGAATTTCTAAGGTTTTTTAAATGCTAATTTCTAACTATAACGTACCTGAAACCTATGTTTTTTTCAGTGAATTTCAATGGTTTTTTAAATGTTAATTTCTAACTATGTAATCCATATTAAGTCTCCTTGAATCCTGAAGGTCCCTGGTGGGCAAGTAGCCCACCAGGTACATCCAGTAAGCGCCACAGACCTGCGTTTCGGAGAGGTGTTCTGAGGCCACGCCCCTTTTTACACCATGCTGCAAACATGGCTTCTGGCGCACTGCTGCTCAGAGGATGAAGTTCACACTTATGTCTTGAGGTCCCCAGGACACAAGAGGACCCCCTCGCCCCACCAGCAGTGCACCAGAAGCCGCATTTGCAGAGCAGCTTAAAAAGGGACGTGGCCTCGGAGCACCACTCTGCAACACAGCCCTGTGGCATTTACAAGAGGTACCTGGTGGACTTGTTGGCCCCCAGGAACCCTCAGGATTGAAGGGGAATTAATCCCCCAACTTAAAATGCGCCACAGGGCGCCTTTGAACTGTGGTGCAGGGAGGGGGTCTGGCCTAATGTGACAAGTGTGCAAACCCGCCCTGTGGCGCCTTTTAAGTTGGGTAATTAAGTCTCCTTGAATCCCGAGGGTCCCTGAGCACCAACTAGCCCACCAGTTACCTCCAGTAAGCACAACAGGGCTGCGTTGCAGAGTTGTATAAAAAGGGGGTGTGGCCTTGGACCACCACTCTGCAACGCAGCTCCCTGATGCTTACTGGAGGTACCTGGTGGGCTAGTTGGCCCCCAAGGACCCTTAGGATTGAAGGGGACTTAATCCTCCAACTTAAAACGCACCACAGGGCGAGTTTGCACACTTGTCAAATCATGCCATGCCCTGTGCCTGCCCCAGTGTGCAAACGCGCCCCCTGGTGCGTTGTAAATTCGGGGATTAAACCCCCTTTATTCCTGAGGGTGCCTGTGGTCCAACTAGCCCACCAGGTACCTCCACTAAGCGCCACTGAGCTGCGTTGCAGATAGGTGTAAAAATGGGCGTGCCCTCGGACCACCTCTCTGCAAGGTAGCCCTGCGGCGCTACCTGGAGGTACCTGGTGGGCTAGTTGGACACTTGTCCTGTGTCACCAGGGTCTTAGTTAACATGGCAGACCATCGTTGTAAAAAACCCTCATATACGGACAGAGGCATAAGGCGATATATGTTGATTCTACGCCTTTGTGTACCGTAACAGCATGATCATTGGGTCTTTTCCTTTGTTCAGTATGCTGACCTCCGCATGGAGGAAGACCAACTGGGTTGACAGTAGTGGCCAGGAATAAAAAAGGGCGTGCTTGTGCTAAAAAAAGTGAAATAAAATTCCTAACATCAAATGTTGTGTATTTTATTCTTGAGATATATGATGTGGGAAACTAAAAACAAGGTTGTGAGTGTGTAGACCCAGTTATTGGTCTATCGCACTGGTGATCGTGGTCATCATGGTCAACATGTTTCAGCCTCTAGGGACCTCTAGAGGCTTTCATCAGGACCAGTAGTTTCAGAGCTTATTTGTGGCTCTATAGGGTAGTCACCATCTTTGCTTTTTAAGATCAGATCTATGGTATCTGTACCTCCAAGTTTTTTGTATATTGTTCCATGGGTCACCAACGAGTCGGGAGAACCTCTTACGGCGCTCCGTAGGAACAACTTGTTCTGACTCTGCTCGTGGTTTCCCGGTAAACCACGAGCAGAGTCCCTTGGGTCCCTGGGGGCTAAGTAGCCCAAAACATCAATGGGGAGGGAAATCCTCGGCTTCCAATGGCTAGTACAAAGATCAAGTAGGGGGGAGAGTGGACCACTTGTCCTGTGTCACCAGGGTCTTAGTTAACGTGGCAGACCATCGTTGTAAAAAAACCCTCATATATGGACACAGGCGTAGGGCGGTATATGTTGATTCTCCACCTTTGTGTTCTGTAACAGCATGATCATTGGTTTTTTTTCCTTTGTTCAGTATGATGAATTTCGCCAAAATTTAAAATAAAATCTATTTTTGGGCCCATGGTTCCTTGTAGGACCCCCTGAGCAGGACTAGGAGGGTCAGGGTAGTTCTACCTTGCCCCATTTTCTTTTTTGTTTCACCTTTGTTTTACTGTTTTCTTGTGACTCGGTTCTACCGAGTCACAAGATGGCTGCCAACACTCGGAGCGGTTCTGGACAAAGCACAGTTTCTGGGTCTATCCTCCCGAGCAGTGAAGCTGATAGAAACTACTAGCCGCATATTCCTTAACGTAGAATTATCCCCAGGCGTGAGACTGGATCTGGAAAAGTTTTGCCACAGCATCCCTACGCGCCGGGGTGAAAGCACCAAGTGACTCCGCCCTGAAGTCGTCTGCGTCTATGACGTCAGCGAGGATACACCCGGCGCACCTACGTCAGTTTTTTCTCTTTTCCGAGTGCAACGCTGAAACGGATTGTGTCCTGGCCTGTTTCAGGCCTTATTTTCTTTACACGCTTTGGCGTTGTGAGATCAGTGTGCAAATGCCTCCGGGCTTTAAGACGTGTACCTTATGTGCACGTCCCATGTCAGCAACGGACCCTCACCTGATTTGCAGGTGGTGCCTGGGCGAATAAAACGACTCGACGGATTGCGATACCTGTGAGCACCTTAAGCCTGAGTCGCGGCGGGAGCGCTGGATGAAGTTGCTGTTGGCCCGCTAGTCCAGGTTGATGATGTCTCAATGTCCGTCCCCTACCTCAGAGGCCAGAAACCGCCGGTTCCATCTGTGACATCGTCCCTCGCCACGGCCCCAATGACCTTACTCGCCAACCGGTAGGTGCTTCAGCTTGTCTACGAGGCCCTGTCTTCATCAGCGGTGGGCGCCGGTTCCCCTCGAGACGTGCACCCCCGCCTGTCATCTTCCTACCCACTGTTTCCCGGCGTTGGGACAACTAGGGCCCAAATGACTGCATACGCTGCGGCTCTGCAGGCTTCTTTGGGTCTTCCTACACCTCCTGAGACGTCCGCGGATCCCTTGCCTCACACGGGGATCCGGCGCCGAAGGTTTCGGCTTCAGGTCGTAGGAGGGTGGTGTAGTCGAGGTGTAGTCCTTCGGGGCTTCCCTCTGCAGCGCCTGGCATCCTTGCCTCGCCGCAAATCCCCTACGGGGCTCCCTGTTGTGTCGTAGGAGATCGGCGGGACTCCGGGCCTGACCCGGAGTACCCGTCGGTCCCCTGAGCAGCCAGCTGCCTCACCAGAGGCCGAGCTGGCTTCCTCCCGGGCTCCCGATGAGTCAAGGGGGAAGGCTGGGAACTGGGGTGCTTTTCCGAGTCCCTCTCTGTCCTCGACATGGGTGGCTGCCTCATTTGAGGCCAAGCCGACGCCTTTTCGGCGCCGCTCCTTCGCCGTACTGGTGTCAACTCAACCCATGCCATGCAGGCGCCTGGTTCTTGATTCATCTCCTGAGGTTCCTTCCTCTCCAGAGGTCTGTCATCTGTTGGGGTTTTCATCCACAGAGACAGGGTGCCGCACTGTTGCCTTTTCACCGTCATCTTCCGGGGAGGGCTTTTCGCCGTCCCCACGGCCTAAATCCTCGAACCCTTCTTTCCGTGGCTCGCGGCTGACTTTTCCACCGACCTCTCCCCTTGTGGGCCCCTCAGGTTCCCCACTCATCTGTGGATCCCCCACTATTTCAGGGCTGGCCGCTCCCCCCTGGACTTGGGGAAGGACGGCTCAGTCTGCAGCCGTCGCCCAAGGAGGAATTACTTTCTCCTCTGCGACGCCCTACTGAGGTTAGTGTTGCCTTTGTTCTGGCTATTTCCACAGCCGCTGGCATTCTGCGGATGGGTGAACCTGTCACGCCATTTCCTACAGATATCCTTTTGGAAGTTCTCCACAAGGGCTCTGGTGGACGGGAGCTGTTCCTTCCTTTTGAAGCGTCGCTCCATAATTCTCCTTTGGGGGCTTGGGGGCACCCTGCCACGGGTGATCCGGTGCCTCAGCCGCTCCTGCATCACCACCATCCAGCTCGGCATGACCCTGGCTGCCTTCCCTTCCACCCTTCTACTCAGGGTTCTCTTCTACGGATGGCTTTTCCGTCCTTGCCTGTGGTGTTGTTCCCTCCGTCTCGAGAGACCCGGTGGCTGGATTCATGGGCATACCGTCTTCGCTTCTTCCAGTGTTGCCTTGCGGGCGCTCAACACTCTGTGTGTGTTGGCTAGGGCTACTTCCAGCCTGTGGGACTCTGTGGCGTCCCTTCTTTCTCATGTCTCCCATGAGGGTACCCGTGCTGAACTGCCGAGCCATTTGTTGAATGGTAAGGAGTTGGCCGCGTTTATTCTTCATGCGGCCTTGGACGTTGCCGATGCTCTTGGCCATGCTATGGCCACTTCTGTGGCTCTCCGCCACCATGCTTGGCTATGTGATGCTGTTTTTCTTAAAATATTAGGGAGCGTCTGGTTGACCTGCCCTTTGATGGGATCCTTCTGTTTTACATTCATGCAGACTCCTCCATTCAGCGTCTTCCTGCGGGGCTCCTTTTCCCTCCTCCTCCGTAGACTGGTTTGTTGATCCTCCGGGACTTGGTCTGAGGTGTCATCCCTCCTGGTCTAAGAATCTGGTATTTGGAGTGACCGACCGTTACTTTCTGTGTGTTTTGTTGTGCCCTCTGGGTCCCTTGGCTGGCCCCTCTCTTTAGTTGGCTGCTAGTTCAGCCCCTTTTTGACAAGAGTGTACTTTTTGGCTGATTACTAAGCCTTCTGTGGTTTCTGCCCCATGTTTTATGGTTTTGTTCTCTGATGCGCGATTTTCTTCCCTAAGAGTGGTTCCCATAATGTCTTTTGGACTTGTCACACCCTAAGTGGGGTACTTGTAGCTATTGTATAGCTCTGTTTTAAGCTGGGAGGGTGTGGACTCCCCTTTGTGGGTGTATTCCGCTGGTGCGGTCTCTTCGTCTTGCCTGGACATGCCTTTGCCATCCACGTTGTTGCATTAGGTGATTTTGTCCTTTTGTCCGCCGATCGGCTTGGTCCCCTGTCTGGTGTTCCAGAAGAGATAGTTGACGGCTTGGTCCGCCCTACATGTTTCTCCTCTTAACTTCCAGCTGGTCGCGCTCCTGCCTGGATCGGTTCTGTCCGGAGCGATCTCATTCTAGGGGTCATTCTGGATTTTTTTCTGGCCTGGCTTTTTTTTTAGACCAGGAGTAGTCTGGGCAAGTGGGCATTCGGTTTGGTGGCGCTTATCAGCGGCCAGCTGCTCCTGCCTGCTCTTCTGGTTTGTGGCCGGGGGGCCTTGGCGTGGGCCCTGACGCTCCTGCTTCTTGTTCCGCTGGAGCCTTGTAAGTCTACATTTTTCTTTTCACACCTGCCCTTATGGACTGAGGCGCCATGCTGTCTTGTCTGTCTACTTCAGGCTGTGATAGGTTCAGCTGCCCTCTTCACTGTATGTGTTTTCCTGTGGAGGCCTTTGTCTTCGTCTCTACCTCTTCTCCATGGAGTCTTGGGGTAGTCTCTCTTCCCCAGCACTACTCTGCGCTGCTTGTGCCTCTGGGGCTTCTGGTGGGGGCCTCTGGTACCTTGACTGGGCTTGGGGTGCTCTGCCCCCCTCCCCCTTACGCCTTTTCCATGCCTTCTTCTGCTTGGTGGGGGTTGGGCTGCCTCTCTTGTCTTCGTTGCACATCCCCTGTGGGGCCCGGTGTTCTTCCAAGATGGTGAGGTTCTTTTCTGTTTGAGATGACTGGGCTATTCTCCCTGTCCCTGTGACTCATCCCCTTGAGGGCCCTGTGTTCATCCCGGTTGGGGAGGTCGTCTCGCAGATCCTCCTCCCCCTTAGGTATGGCTAGGGTATCTATTCTACATTAAGGAATCTGCGGCTAGTAGTCTCTATCAGATGTACGAGTTACTTACCTTTAGTAACAATGTATCTGGTAGAGACAATTCTAGCCGCATATTCCTTCACGACCCGCCCTTCCTCCCCATTCTGTGAGGACCCTTCTTTGGTCTTCTGCACTCGCCTGCCTCCGGGTGGTTGTCTCCTGCAAGTGCCTTTTCTTAATCCCTCCCTAGAGGGTTGCTCATTTTGTTGTTTGCTCCATTTCTTCCTTTCTGGTGATTGGTTTATGCTTTCATGGGTGCTTCTGTGCCCCTGAACCCTGGTCTCCAGTGTGGGGTTGCTTGTGTCCTTCTTCCTCTTGTTGCTTGTATTTCTGACTCCTTTGCAGTCCTTGGGGTTGAGGTCCCTTGTAAGTATGAATGAATGAATGAATACAGTTTTATATCGCGCAACTTAACCCCAAAGGGCATCAAGGCACCTAAAGAATGGTACAGTATGTAATATGAGCCGACACCAGATTACAGATAAGCCTCTGCAAAGAGACATGTTTTCAATGCTTTCCGGAAGAGCGGGCGGATGGTTGCCCTTTTAATTCCGGGGAGAGAGAGTTCCACAGCCTAGGGGCGAGAGAGGAAAAAGCCCTCCCTCCCCACCTGGCTCTAAGAACACGGGGGACAGACAGAAGGTATTTGTTAGAGGAACGAAGTGTTCTACTGGGCGAATAGGAGAAAAGAATGAATTTGATGCGTTCTGAGCTTACTCCAGACAAGGCCCCATGAACCAGGCAAAGGATCTCAAAAGAGATCCTGGCCTGTATCGGTAGCCAGTGCAGGTTTTTCCTAGCTAGCATGGCAGAGGAGTGTAGTGTAGTTCCTATATCCCCAATAGGCTCTGCGCATTGGAATAACATAAACAGCAGTGTAGACGTAGGACTGAGGTCGACTAGGTCTCTACTGACTATATTAGACTTAATTAGTTTTGCCAGATAGCGCAGAGGTCACTAGAAACTTTCTCGAATGTTCAGGAGAGAGTTAACTCTCCGGATTTAGACAAGAAGGGATTAGCTTCTGACAACCATATAACATGACAACTTTACTCCCTCAGAATAAGTGTATCTCTAGAGTCGTGTGAAAACAATAGACAGCTATTTTACTCAGTCAATCGTGCATACTTAGTTTCACCAGAGTGCAGAGAAATAGAGAGACGGGCGTTTTCAATAAAAGGTGTTATTTATTGAGCAGTCTTCTTTCTCATGCAAGAGAAATGAATTGCCACAATTGCAATACTTAACATGAAGTAAAGTGCGTACAGTAAAAGTAGTATTATGAAATAATACTGTAAAAGCATTGATATGGTTTCTTAGCCATATGATACTTTAAAATGGATAAAATATATACATACATAAAAACATTGACTAACGTACTCAACTGGTGCTTCTAAATACGCCTACCCCGGTGTACCTGACCTAAGCCTAATACGTGGGAAGGAGTAAGTAAGTAGCAGTTTAAGTTAAGTTTGGTTTTGCCAAGAATCTGAATCAAGAATTCTCTTAAGGGTTTAGTCAGCTCCGTAACTTGGTAATAGAATGTAGGAGGTCTGGTATCTCTCTCTCAGGACTCGATATCCCAGCAACCCGCAAGGGTGGCTGGAAACACCGGAGCTGGATTTTCTCGGCTGGAGAAAGACAGCATCTTTCTCAGTGCGTCAAAAGGGAGGGGCGGCTTCCGTGGGCTCTCGCATCAGCTGGGCTCTCGGGCACGTAGATAGCCGCTCTGCTCCAAACCACCGCGTGTTTGCTTAAGGCAGCGTTGGTATATTTATACCTTAAAGGTGCCGGGTTTGACGTAAGGTTGGACATAAGACGTGACTAAGAACTAACAGTTCTTTCTGGACTCCAGGAGTTCTTGTTCAAATCAAAACAAAAGCAGGGGGATTTCCCGGGCTGCTGGAGGCTTGGTTTGTTTAAAGAACGCGTTGTACTTTCTAGGAGTCTAGGGGAGTAGCCTTGCTGTATTTGGACTGCATGGGCTATTACTAAATATGGATATGATTCTTATGCCTTTATAAGGATATTGTTTGTTATAACCAAAGAAGGGCATAAATCGGGAATATCGAATTAGGGTCCTAGATAGAAATACAACAGGAGAATCTAGGGGTATCAAGAACAAATCTGGCTGCCGCATTTTGTACAGTCTGCAAACGCTGAATGAGCTTCTTGTTGATGCCTAAATAGAGCGTGTTACAATAATCTAGTCTCGAAGAGACCAGGGCCACCACGATCTGTTTTCAGGCTTCTGGAGAAAGATAGTGTGCTATCCTTCTCAGGATCCTAATGACACCGCAGCACGTAGCAACAGTCCTATTGACCTGGCTGTCAAAAGAGAGATTGGTGTCTATCAACACACCCAAATTCCGGGCGAATTGAGAGGGCAAGGGGCTTGCTCCCAGTGACGGAGGCCACCAATCGCTTGACCAGATGTCCTGATCTCCACCGAAGATCAGGACCTCGTTTTTCTCACCATTTAACTTCAATGAGTTAAGAATCATCCACTGTGAAACTGCCTCCATACAGTTCCTGAAGTTAAGAGCGGAGGTACTCACCGAGTGGGAAAGGGAAACCATGATTTGTGTGTCGTCAGCATATGACAAAACCTCCAACCCGAAAGATCTTACTAGCCTGGCAAGTGGGGCCACATAGATGTTAAAAACAGTGGACTCAAGGCCGATCCCTGAGGGACCCCACACTGCACAGGTTTAGCGGGGGAGAGAAACACTCCTAGCTTGACTTTCTGATCTCTCCGATTAAGAAAAGAGGTCAGGAGACTCAGTGCTGGGCCCTGCACCCCCATTGGGCGAAATTTGCGAATTCGCGGTCCGCGAATTCATGCGAAATTGCACAAATATTTAACCACTTGTGCCTGTAACTTTGCTTGCGCGCCAAAAGGCGCCGAGGTCCCTTGAGTGAGCTGGCCATTATAGTGGGGACGGGCGGTAAGACGTTTCATACCGCTAGTGTGTGGTGGATGGGGCCAAACGGGCGGGGTTTCTATGCAAGTTCACATGCATCTTGTTTATAAAGGGTCAGAGACCGAACGGAGCAGCAGATGAGGAGAAAGCAGCCTCCTGGTCACAGGAGCTACACGGGGATGGCCCTCGGGAAACTCATGGATGCAAAAATACGTTTGGCACAGGACCCCATAATCCTTCAGATGTCCAAGATAGCTCTGCTGCACGTGTTGGTACAAAGCCATTCTGATCCTGCTCAGTGGGTTCAGGGGCATGCAGCTGCTGCTGCTGGACAATGTCGCATCTCATACTAAACTGCCCCGTCCAGGCATATGCTGGCGCTGTGCAGTAGGGTGCAGTGGCATGCGGGTGCTCCACACCTGGTAAATGTGCATACCGGTGCCAGGGGGGACACATGTTTATTGGTGCTGTGTAGCAAGTTATGACTTTACATTTTGACTGCACCAGACGGTGGTACCACCTACACGGATCAGGAGCATCCAGGCACCTGACTTCATGGTGCAAGAGCATAATGGTGCTGTGCGGTACGGGTATATATATACTGGGGGCAGGGGGACACTTAGCACAATGTGTGCTCACACCCAGAGGGCTCCCAGGCAATTAAGCACAAATGATTTTCACACTGAGAGGGCTCCGGGGCAGTTCAGCAGCACGGGGATTCACACCCACTGAGCCCCGGGGCAGTTCAGTAGCGCGTGGGCTCACAACCCCTGGGCAGCTCAGCAGCGCAGGGGCTCACACCCACAGGGCTCCCGGGCAGTTTAGCAGTGCCACCCACTGGTTCATCACTGCCACCCTCTGGTTCATCACTGCCACCCTCTGGTTCACCACAGCACCCTCTGGTTCACATCTGCCACCCCCTGGTTCATCACTGCCACCCTCTAGTTCATCACTGCCACCCTCTGGTACACCACTGCCACCTTCTGGATCAACACTGTCACCCTCTGGTTCATCACTGCCACCCTCTGGTTCACCTCGGCCACCCTCTGGTTCACGACTGCCAACCTCTGGTTGATCACTGCCATCCTCTGGTTCATCACAGCTCCCTCTAATTCACCACTGCCACCCTCTGGTTCATCACTGCCACCCTCTGGTTTATCACAGCACCCTCTGGTTCACCACTGCCACCCTCTAGTTCATCACTGCCACCCTCTAGTTCATCACTGCCACCCTCTGGTTCACCACTGCCACCCTCTGGATCATCACTGTCACCCTCTGGTTCATCACTACCACCCTCTGCTTTACCACTGCCACCCTCTGGTTCACGACTGCCACCCTCTGGGTGATCACTGCCATCCTCAGGTTCATCACAGCACCCTCTGGTTAACCACTGCCACCCCATGGTTCATCGCTGCCGCCCTCTGGTTCATCACAGCTCCCTCTGGTTCACCACTGCCACCCTCTGGTTCATCACTGCCACCCTCTGGTTCATCACAGCACCCTCTGGTTCACCACTGCCACCCTCTGGTTCATCACTGCAACCCTCTAGTTCATCACTGCCACCCTCTGATTCATCCCTGCCACGCTCTGGTTCACCCCTGCCACCCTCTGGTTCACCACTGTCACCCTCTGGTTCATCACTGCCACACTCTGGTTCACCACTGCCACCCTCTGGTTCATCACTGTCACCCTCTGGTTCATCACTGCCATCCTTTGGTTCATCACAACACCCTCTGGTTCACCACTGCCACCCTCTGGTTCATCACTACCACCCGTTGGTTCATCACTACCACCCTCTGGATCATCACTGCCACCCTCTGGTTCATCACAGCACCCTCTGGTTCACCACTGCCACCCGCTGGTTCATCACTGCCACCCTCTGGTTCATCACTGTCACCCTCTGGTTCATCACTGCCACCCTCTGGTTCACCACTGCCACCCTCTGGTTCATCACTGTCACCCTCTGGTTCATCACTGCCATCCTTTGGTTCATCACAGCACCCTCTGGTTCACCACTGCCACCCTCTGGTTCATCACTACCACCCGTTGGTTCATCACTGCCACCCTCTGGATCATCACTGCCACCCTCTGGTTCATCATTGCCACCCACTGGTTTGCCACTGCCACCCTCTGGATCATCAATGTCACCCTCTGGTTCATCACTGCCACGCTCTGGTTCATCACAGCACCCTCTGGTTCACCACTGCCACCCTCTGGTTCATCACAGCTCCCTATGGTTCACCACTGCCACCCTCTGGTTCATCAATGCCACCCTCTGGTTCATCTCAACACCCTCTGGATCACCACTGCCATCCTCTGGTTCACGACTGCCACCCTCTGGTTGATCACTGCCATCCTCAGGTTTATCACAGGGCCCTCTGGTTTACCACTGCCACGCTCTGGTTCATCGCTGCCACCCTCTGGTTCATCACAGCTCCCTCTGGTTCACCACTGCCACCCTCTGGTTCATCACTGCCACCCTCTGGTTCACCACTGCCACCCTCTTGTTCACCAATGCCACCCTCTTGTTCATCACTGCCACGCACTGGTTCACCACTGCCACCCTCTGGTTTGTCACTGTCACCCTCTGGTTCATCACTGCCACCCTCTGGTTCACCACTGTCACCCTCTGATTCATCACTGCCACCCTCTGGTTCATCACTGCCACCCTCTGGTTCATCGCTGTCACCCTCTGGTTCACCACTGCGACCCTCTGGCTCATCACTGCACGCTCTGGTTCACCACTGCCACCCTCTGGTTTATCACTGTCACCCTCTGGTTCATCACTGTCACCCTCTGGTTCATCACTGCCACCCTCTGGTTCATCACTGCCACCCTCTGGTTCGCCACTGCCTCCCTCTGGATCATCACTGCCACCCTCTGGTTCATCACTGCCACCCTCTGGTTTGCCACTGCCACCCTCTGTTTCATCACTGCCACCCTCTGGTTCACCACTGTCACCCTCTGGTTCATCACAGCACCCTCTGGTTCACCACTGCCACCCTCTGGTTCACCACTGACACCCTCTGGGTCACCCCTGCCACCCTCTGGTTCATCAATGCAACCCTCTGGTTCATCACTGCCAGCCTTTGGTTCACCACTGCAACCCTCTGGTTCACCACTGCCACCCTCTGGTTCACCACAGCCACCCTCTGGTTCATCGCTTCCACCCTCTCATTCATCACAGGACCCTCTGGTTCACCACTGCCACCCTCTGGTTCATCACTGTCACCCTCTGGTTCATCACTGCCACCCTCTAGTTTATCACAGCACCCTCTGGTTCACCACTGCCACCCTTTGGTTCATCACTGCCACCCTCTGGTTCATCACTGCCACCCTCTGGTTTACCACTGCCACCCTCTGGTGCATCACTGCAACGCTCTGGTTCAGAACTGCCACCCTCTGGTTTATCATTGTCACCTCTGGTTCATCACTGCCACCCTCTGGTTCACCACTGCCACCCTCTGGTTGATCACTGTCACCCTCTGGTTCATCACTGCCACCTTCTGGTTCATCACTGCCACCCTCTGGTTCATCACTGCCACCCTCTGGTTCATCACTGCCACCCTCTGGTTCGCCACTGCCGACCTCTGGATCATCACTGCCACCCTCTGGTTCATCACTGCCACCCTCTGGTTTGCCACTGCCACCCTCTGGATCATCACTGTCACCCTCTGGTTCATCACTGCCACCATCTGGTTCATCACAGCACCCTCTGGTTCACCAGTTCCACCCTCTGGTTCATCACTGCCACCCTCTGGTTCATCACTGTCACCCTCCGGTTCATCACTGCCACCCTCCGGTTCACCACTGCCACCCTCTGGTTCTTCACTGTCACCCTCTGGTTCATCGCTGCCACCCTCCGGTTCATCACTGCCACCCTCTGGTTCATCACTGCCACCCTCTGGTTCATCACTGCCACCCCCTGGTTCATCACAGCACCCTATGGTTCACCACTGACACCCTCTGGTTCATCACTGCCACCCTCTAGTTCATCACTGCCACCCTCTGGTTCATCACTGCCACCCTCTGGTTCATTACAGCACCCTCTGGTTCACCCCTGCCACCCTCTGGTTCATCACTGCCACCCTCTGGTTCATCACTGCCACTCTCTGTTTCACCACTGCCACCCTCTGGTTCATCACTGCCACCCTCTGGTTCACCACTGCCGACCTCTGGATCATCACTGTCACCCTCTGGTTCATCACTGCCACCATCTGGTTCATCACAGCACCCTCTGGTTCACCAGTTCCACCCTCTGGTTCATCACTGCCACCCTCTGGTTCATCACAGCACCCTCTGGTTCACCACTGACACCCTCTGGTTCACCACTGACACCCTCTGGGTCACCCCTACCACCCTCTGGTTCATCAATGCCACCCTCTGGTTCATCACTGCCAGCCTTTGGTTCACCACTGCCACCCTCTGGTTCACCACTGCCACCCTCTGGTTCACCACAGCCACCCGCTGGTTTATCATTGCCACCCTCTGGTTCATCACAGCACCCTCTGGTTCACCACTGCCACCCTCTGGTTCATCACTGTCACCCTCTGGTTCATCACTGCCACCCTCTGGTTTGCCACTGCCACCCTCTGGATCATCACTGTCACCCTCTGGTTCATCACTGCCACCATCTGGTTCATCACAGCACCCTCTGGTTCACCAGTTCCACACTCTGGTTCATCACTGCCACCCTCTGGTTCATCACTGTCACCCTCCGGTTCATCACTGCCACCCTCCGGTTCACCACTGCCAACCTCGGGTTCTTCACTGTCACCCTCTGGTTCATCGCTGCCACCCTCCGGTTCATCACTGCCACCCTCTGGTTCATCACTGCCACCCTCTGGTTCATCACTGCCACCCCCTGGTTCATCACAGCACCCTATGGTTCACCACTGTCACCCTCTGATTCATCACTGCCACCCTCTAGTTCATCACTGCCACCCTCTGGTTCATCACTGCCACCCTCTGCTTCATTACAGCACCCTCTGGTTCAACCCTGCCACCCTCTGAATCATCACTGCCACCCTCTGGTTCATCACTGCCACTCTCTGTTTCACCACTGCCACCCTCTGGTTCATCACTGCCACCCTCTGGTTCGCCACTGCCGACCTCTGGATCATCACTGCCACCCTCTGGTTCATCACTGCCACCCTCTGGTTTGCCACTGCCACCCTCTGGATCATCACTGTCACCCTCTGGTTCATCACTGCCACCATCTGGTTCATCACAGCACCCTCTGGTTCACCAGTTCCACCCTCTGGTTCATCACTGCCACCCTCTTCTTCATCACAGCACCCTCTGGTTCACCACTGCCACCCTCTGGTTCACCACTGACACCCTCTGGGTCACCCCTGCCACCCTCTGGTTCATCAATGCCACCCTCTGGTTCATCACTGCCAGCCTTTGGTTCACCACTGCCACCCTCTGGTTCACCACTGCCACCCTCTGGTTCACCACAGCCACCCGCTGGTTTATCATTGCCACCCTCTGGTTCATCACAGCACCCTCTGGTTCACCACTGCCACCCTCTGGTTCATCACTGTCACCCTCTGGTTCATCACTGCAACCCTCTGGTTCATCACAGCACCCTCTGGTTCACCACTGCCACCCGCTAGTTCATCACTGCCACCCTCTGGTTCATCACTGTCACCCTCTGGTTCATCACTGCCACCCTCTGGTTTACCACTGCCACCCTCTGGTTCATCACCGCAACGCTCTGGTTCACCACTGCCACCCTCTGGTTTATCACTGTCACCATCTGGTTCATCACTGCCACAATCTGGTTCACCACTGCCACCCTCTGGTTGATCACTGTCACCCTCTGGTTCATCACTGCCACCCTCTGGTTCATCACTGCCACCCTCTGGTTCATCACTGCCACCCTCTGGTTTGCTACTGCCGACCTCTGGATCATCACTGCCACCTTCTGGTTCATCACTGCCACCCTCTGGTTTGCCACTGCCACGCTCTGGATCATCACTGTCCCCCTCTGGTTCATCACTGCCACCCTCTGGTTCATCACAGCACCCTCTGGTTCACCAGTGCCACCATCTGATTCATCACTGCCACCCTCTGGTTCATCACTGCCACCCTCTGGTTCACGACTGCCACCCTCTGGTTGATTACCGCCATCCTCTGGTTCATCACAGCACCCTCTGGTTCACCACTGCCACCCTCTGGTTCATCACTGCCACCCTCTGGTTCATCACTGCCACCCTCTGGTTCATCACTGCCACCCTCTGGTTCATCACTGCCACTCTCTTGTTCATCACAGCACCCTCTGGTTCACCACTGCCACCCTCTGGTTCATCACTGCCACCCTCTAGTTCATCACTGCCACCCTCTGGTTCACCACTGTCACCCTCTGGTTCATCACTGCCACACTCTAGTTCATCACTGCCACCCTCTGGTTCATCACTGCCACCCTCTGGTTCATTACAGCACCCTCTGGTTCACCCCTGCCACCCTCTGGTTCATCACTGCCACCCTCTGGTTCATCACTGCCACTCTCTGTTTCACCACTGCCACCCTCTGGTTCACCACTGTCACCCTCTGGTTCATCACAGCACCCTCTGGTTCACCACTGCCAACCTCTGGTTCACCACTGCCACCCTCTGGGTCACCCCTGCCACCCTCTGGTTCATCAATGCCACCCTCTGGTTCATCACTGCCAGCCTTTGGTTCACCACTGCCACCCTCTGGTTCACCACTGCCACCCTCTGGTTCACCACAGCCACCCGCTGGCTTATCATTGCCACTCTCTGGTTCATCACAGCACCCTCTGGTTCACCACTGCCACCCTCTGGTTCATCACTGTCACCCTCTGGTTCATCACTGCCACCCTCTGGTTCATCACAGCACCCTCTGGTTCACCACTGCCACCCGCTGGTTTATCATTGCCACCCTCTGGTTCATCACCACTGTCACCCTCTGGTTCATCACTGCCACCCTCTAGTTCATCACTGCCACCCTCTGGTTCATCACTGCCACCCTCTGGTTCATTACAGCACCCTCTGGTTCACCCCTGCCACCCTCTAGTTCATCACTGCCACCCTCTGGTTCATCACTGCCACTCTCTGTTTCACCACTGCCACCCTCTGGTTCATCACTGCCACCCTCTGGTTCGCCACTGCCGACCTCTGGATCATCACTGCCACCATCTGGTTCATCACAGCACCCTCTGGTTCACCAGTTCCACCCTCTGGTTCATCACTGCCACCCTCTGGTTCATCACAGCACCCTCTGGTTCACCACTGCCACCCTCTGGTTCACCACTGACACCCTCTGGGTCACCCCTGCCACCCTCTGGTTCACCACTGTCACCCTCTGGTTCATCACAGCACCCTCTGGTTCACCACTGCCACCCTCTGGTTCACCACTGACACCCTCTGGGTCACCCCTGCCACCGTCTGGTTCATCAATGCAACCCTCTGGTTCATCACTGCCAGCCTTTGGTTCACCACTGCCACCCTCTGGTTCACCACTGCCACCCTCTGGTTCACCACAGCCACCCTCTGGTTCATCACTTCCACCCTCTCGTTCATCACAGCACCCTCTGGTTCATCACTGCCACCCTCTGGTTCACCACTGCCACCCTCTGGTTCATCACTGCCACCCTCTAGTTCATCACAGCACCCTCTGGTTCACCACTGCCACCCTCTAGTTCATCACTGCCACCCTCTGGTTTGCTACTGCCGACCTCTGGATCATCACTGCCACCTTCTGGTTCATCACTGCCACCCTCTGGTTTGCCACTGCCACCCTCTTGATCATCACTGTCCCCCTCTGGTTCATCACTGCCACCCTCTGGTTCATCACAGCACCCTCTGGTTCACCAGTGCCACCATCTGGTTCATCACTGCCACCCTCTGGTTCATCACTGCCACCCTCTGGTTCACGACTGCCACCCTCTGGTTGATTACCGCCATCCTCTGGTTCATCACAGCACCCTCTGGTTCACCACTGCCACCCTCTGGTTCATCACTGCCACCCTCTGGTTCATCACTGCCACCCTCTGGTTCATCACTGCCACTCTCTTGTTCATCACAGCACCCTCTGGTTCACCACTGCCACCCTCTGGTTCATCACTGCCACCCTCTAGTTCATCACTGCCACCCTCTGGTTCACCACTGCCACCCCCTGGATCATCACTGTCACCCTCTGGTTCATCACCGCCACCCTCTGGTTCACCACTGCCACCCTCTGGTTCACTACTGCTACCCTCTGGTTGATCACTGCCATCCTCTGGTTCATCACAGCTCCCTCTGGTTCACCACTGCCACCCTCTCCTTCATCACTGCCACCCTCTGGTTCATCACTGCCACGCTCTGGTTCATCACAGCTCCCTCTGGTTCATCACAGCACCCTCTGGTTCACCACTGCCACCCTCTGGTTCATTACTGCCACCCTCTGGTTCATCACTGCCACCCTCTGGTTCATCACAGCACCCTCAGGTTCACCACTGTCACCCTCTGGTTCACCATTGTCACCCTCTGGTTCATCACTGCCACCCTCTGGTTCATCACTGCCACACTCTGGTTCACCACTGCCACCCTCTGGCTCATCACTGCCACGCTCTGGTTCACCACTGCCACCCTCTGGTTTATCACTGTCACCCTCTGGTTCATCACTGTCACACTCTGGTTCATTACTGACACCCTCTGGTTCATCACTGCCACCCTCTGGTTCATCACTGCCACCCTCTGGTTCGCCACTGCCTCCCTCTGGATCATCACTGCCACGCTCTGGTTCACCACTGCCACCCTCTGGTTTATCACTGTCACCCTCTGGTTCATCACTGTCACCCTCTGGTTCATCACTGCCACCCTCTGATACATCACTGCCACCCTCTGGTTCATCACTGCCACCCTCTGGTTCATCACTGCCACCCTCTGATACATCGCTGCCGCCCTCTGGTTCATCACAGCTCCCTCTGGTTCACCACTGCCACCCTCTGGTTCATCACTGCCACCCTCTGGTTCATCACAGCACCCTCTGGTTCACCACTGCCACCCTCTGGTTCATCACTGCAACCCTCTAGTTCATCACTGCCACCCTCTGATTCATCCCTGCCACGCTCTGGTTCACCCCTGCCACCCTCTGGTTCACCACTGTCACCCTCTGGTTCATCACTGCCACACTCTGGTTCACCACTGCCACCCTCTGGTTCATCACTGCCACCCTCTGGTTCATCACTGCCATCCTTTGGTTCATCACAACACCCTCTGGTTCACCACTGCCACCCTCTGGTTCATCACTACCACCCGTTGGTTCATCACTGCCACCCTCTGGATCATCACTGCCACCCTCTGGTTCATCACAGCACCCTCTGGTTCACCACTGCCACCCGCTGGTTCATCACTGCCACCCTCTGGTTCATCACTGTCACCCTCTGGTTCATCACTGCCACCCTCTGGTTCACCACTGCCACCCTCTGGTTCATCACTGTCACCCTCTGGTTCATCACTGCCATCCTTTGGTTCATCACAGCACCCTCTGGTTCACCACTGCCACCCTCTGGTTCATCACTACCACCCGTTGGTTCATCACTGCCACCCTCTGGATCATCACTGCCACCCTCTGGTTCATCATTGCCACCCACTGGTTTGCCACTGCCACCCTCTGGATCATCAATGTCACCCTCTGGTTCATCACTGCCACGCTCTGGTTCATCACAGCACCCTCTGGTTCACCACTGCCACCCTCTGGTTCATCACAGCTCCCTATGGTTCACCACTGCCACCCTCTGGTTCATCAATGCCACCCTCTGGTTCATCTCAACACCCTCTGGATCACCACTGCCATCCTCTGGTTCACGACTGCCACCCTCTGGTTGATCACTGCCATCCTCAGGTTTATCACAGGGCCCTCTGGTTTACCACTGCCACGCTCTGGTTCATCGCTGCCACCCTCTGGTTCATCACAGCTCCCTCTGGTTCACCACTGCCACCCTCTGGTTCATCACTGCCACCCTCTGGTTCACCACTGCCACCCTCTTGTTCACCAATGCCACCCTCTTGTTCATCACTGCCACGCACTGGTTCACCACTGCCACCCTCTGGTTTGTCACTGTCACCCTCTGGTTCATCACTGCCACCCTCTGGTTCACCACTGTCACCCTCTGATTCATCACTGCCACCCTCTGGTTCATCACTGCCACCCTCTGGTTCATCGCTGTCACCCTCTGGTTCACCACTGCGACCCTCTGGCTCATCACTGCACGCTCTGGTTCACCACTGCCACCCTCTGGTTTATCACTGTCACCCTCTGGTTCATCACTGTCACCCTCTGGTTCATCACTGCCACCCTCTGGTTCATCACTGCCACCCTCTGGTTCGCCACTGCCTCCCTCTGGATCATCACTGCCACCCTCTGGTTCATCACTGCCACCCTCTGGTTTGCCACTGCCACCCTCTGTTTCATCACTGCCACCCTCTGGTTCACCACTGTCACCCTCTGGTTCATCACAGCACCCTCTGGTTCACCACTGCCACCCTCTGGTTCACCACTGACACCCTCTGGGTCACCCCTGCCACCCTCTGGTTCATCAATGCAACCCTCTGGTTCATCACTGCCAGCCTTTGGTTCACCACTGCAACCCTCTGGTTCACCACTGCCACCCTCTGGTTCACCACAGCCACCCTCTGGTTCATCGCTTCCACCCTCTCATTCATCACAGGACCCTCTGGTTCACCACTGCCACCCTCTGGTTCATCACTGTCACCCTCTGGTTCATCACTGCCACCCTCTAGTTTATCACAGCACCCTCTGGTTCACCACTGCCACCCTTTGGTTCATCACTGCCACCCTCTGGTTCATCACTGCCACCCTCTGGTTTACCACTGCCACCCTCTGGTGCATCACTGCAACGCTCTGGTTCAGAACTGCCACCCTCTGGTTTATCATTGTCACCTCTGGTTCATCACTGCCACCCTCTGGTTCACCACTGCCACCCTCTGGTTGATCACTGTCACCCTCTGGTTCATCACTGCCACCTTCTGGTTCATCACTGCCACCCTCTGGTTCATCACTGCCACCCTCTGGTTCATCACTGCCACCCTCTGGTTCGCCACTGCCGACCTCTGGATCATCACTGCCACCCTCTGGTTCATCACTGCCACCCTCTGGTTTGCCACTGCCACCCTCTGGATCATCACTGTCACCCTCTGGTTCATCACTGCCACCATCTGGTTCATCACAGCACCCTCTGGTTCACCAGTTCCACCCTCTGGTTCATCACTGCCACCCTCTGGTTCATCACTGTCACCCTCCGGTTCATCACTGCCACCCTCCGGTTCACCACTGCCACCCTCTGGTTCTTCACTGTCACCCTCTGGTTCATCGCTGCCACCCTCCGGTTCATCACTGCCACCCTCTGGTTCATCACTGCCACCCTCTGGTTCATCACTGCCACCCCCTGGTTCATCACAGCACCCTATGGTTCACCACTGACACCCTCTGGTTCATCACTGCCACCCTCTAGTTCATCACTGCCACCCTCTGGTTCATCACTGCCACCCTCTGGTTCATTACAGCACCCTCTGGTTCACCCCTGCCACCCTCTGGTTCATCACTGCCACCCTCTGGTTCATCACTGCCACTCTCTGTTTCACCACTGCCACCCTCTGGTTCATCACTGCCACCCTCTGGTTCACCACTGCCGACCTCTGGATCATCACTGTCACCCTCTGGTTCATCACTGCCACCATCTGGTTCATCACAGCACCCTCTGGTTCACCAGTTCCACCCTCTGGTTCATCACTGCCACCCTCTGGTTCATCACAGCACCCTCTGGTTCACCACTGACACCCTCTGGTTCACCACTGACACCCTCTGGGTCACCCCTACCACCCTCTGGTTCATCAATGCCACCCTCTGGTTCATCACTGCCAGCCTTTGGTTCACCACTGCCACCCTCTGGTTCACCACTGCCACCCTCTGGTTCACCACAGCCACCCGCTGGTTTATCATTGCCACCCTCTGGTTCATCACAGCACCCTCTGGTTCACCACTGCCACCCTCTGGTTCATCACTGTCACCCTCTGGTTCATCACTGCCACCCTCTGGTTTGCCACTGCCACCCTCTGGATCATCACTGTCACCCTCTGGTTCATCACTGCCACCATCTGGTTCATCACAGCACCCTCTGGTTCACCAGTTCCACACTCTGGTTCATCACTGCCACCCTCTGGTTCATCACTGTCACCCTCCGGTTCATCACTGCCACCCTCCGGTTCACCACTGCCAACCTCGGGTTCTTCACTGTCACCCTCTGGTTCATCGCTGCCACCCTCCGGTTCATCACTGCCACCCTCTGGTTCATCACTGCCACCCTCTGGTTCATCACTGCCACCCCCTGGTTCATCACAGCACCCTATGGTTCACCACTGTCACCCTCTGATTCATCACTGCCACCCTCTAGTTCATCACTGCCACCCTCTGGTTCATCACTGCCACCCTCTGCTTCATTACAGCACCCTCTGGTTCAACCCTGCCACCCTCTGAATCATCACTGCCACCCTCTGGTTCATCACTGCCACTCTCTGTTTCACCACTGCCACCCTCTGGTTCATCACTGCCACCCTCTGGTTCGCCACTGCCGACCTCTGGATCATCACTGCCACCCTCTGGTTCATCACTGCCACCCTCTGGTTTGCCACTGCCACCCTCTGGATCATCACTGTCACCCTCTGGTTCATCACTGCCACCATCTGGTTCATCACAGCACCCTCTGGTTCACCAGTTCCACCCTCTGGTTCATCACTGCCACCCTCTTCTTCATCACAGCACCCTCTGGTTCACCACTGCCACCCTCTGGTTCACCACTGACACCCTCTGGGTCACCCCTGCCACCCTCTGGTTCATCAATGCCACCCTCTGGTTCATCACTGCCAGCCTTTGGTTCACCACTGCCACCCTCTGGTTCACCACTGCCACCCTCTGGTTCACCACAGCCACCCGCTGGTTTATCATTGCCACCCTCTGGTTCATCACAGCACCCTCTGGTTCACCACTGCCACCCTCTGGTTCATCACTGTCACCCTCTGGTTCATCACTGCAACCCTCTGGTTCATCACAGCACCCTCTGGTTCACCACTGCCACCCGCTAGTTCATCACTGCCACCCTCTGGTTCATCACTGTCACCCTCTGGTTCATCACTGCCACCCTCTGGTTTACCACTGCCACCCTCTGGTTCATCACCGCAACGCTCTGGTTCACCACTGCCACCCTCTGGTTTATCACTGTCACCATCTGGTTCATCACTGCCACAATCTGGTTCACCACTGCCACCCTCTGGTTGATCACTGTCACCCTCTGGTTCATCACTGCCACCCTCTGGTTCATCACTGCCACCCTCTGGTTCATCACTGCCACCCTCTGGTTTGCTACTGCCGACCTCTGGATCATCACTGCCACCTTCTGGTTCATCACTGCCACCCTCTGGTTTGCCACTGCCACGCTCTGGATCATCACTGTCCCCCTCTGGTTCATCACTGCCACCCTCTGGTTCATCACAGCACCCTCTGGTTCACCAGTGCCACCATCTGATTCATCACTGCCACCCTCTGGTTCATCACTGCCACCCTCTGGTTCACGACTGCCACCCTCTGGTTGATTACCGCCATCCTCTGGTTCATCACAGCACCCTCTGGTTCACCACTGCCACCCTCTGGTTCATCACTGCCACCCTCTGGTTCATCACTGCCACCCTCTGGTTCATCACTGCCACCCTCTGGTTCATCACTGCCACTCTCTTGTTCATCACAGCACCCTCTGGTTCACCACTGCCACCCTCTGGTTCATCACTGCCACCCTCTAGTTCATCACTGCCACCCTCTGGTTCACCACTGTCACCCTCTGGTTCATCACTGCCACACTCTAGTTCATCACTGCCACCCTCTGGTTCATCACTGCCACCCTCTGGTTCATTACAGCACCCTCTGGTTCACCCCTGCCACCCTCTGGTTCATCACTGCCACCCTCTGGTTCATCACTGCCACTCTCTGTTTCACCACTGCCACCCTCTGGTTCACCACTGTCACCCTCTGGTTCATCACAGCACCCTCTGGTTCACCACTGCCAACCTCTGGTTCACCACTGCCACCCTCTGGGTCACCCCTGCCACCCTCTGGTTCATCAATGCCACCCTCTGGTTCATCACTGCCAGCCTTTGGTTCACCACTGCCACCCTCTGGTTCACCACTGCCACCCTCTGGTTCACCACAGCCACCCGCTGGCTTATCATTGCCACTCTCTGGTTCATCACAGCACCCTCTGGTTCACCACTGCCACCCTCTGGTTCATCACTGTCACCCTCTGGTTCATCACTGCCACCCTCTGGTTCATCACAGCACCCTCTGGTTCACCACTGCCACCCGCTGGTTTATCATTGCCACCCTCTGGTTCATCACCACTGTCACCCTCTGGTTCATCACTGCCACCCTCTAGTTCATCACTGCCACCCTCTGGTTCATCACTGCCACCCTCTGGTTCATTACAGCACCCTCTGGTTCACCCCTGCCACCCTCTAGTTCATCACTGCCACCCTCTGGTTCATCACTGCCACTCTCTGTTTCACCACTGCCACCCTCTGGTTCATCACTGCCACCCTCTGGTTCGCCACTGCCGACCTCTGGATCATCACTGCCACCATCTGGTTCATCACAGCACCCTCTGGTTCACCAGTTCCACCCTCTGGTTCATCACTGCCACCCTCTGGTTCATCACAGCACCCTCTGGTTCACCACTGCCACCCTCTGGTTCACCACTGACACCCTCTGGGTCACCCCTGCCACCCTCTGGTTCACCACTGTCACCCTCTGGTTCATCACAGCACCCTCTGGTTCACCACTGCCACCCTCTGGTTCACCACTGACACCCTCTGGGTCACCCCTGCCACCGTCTGGTTCATCAATGCAACCCTCTGGTTCATCACTGCCAGCCTTTGGTTCACCACTGCCACCCTCTGGTTCACCACTGCCACCCTCTGGTTCACCACAGCCACCCTCTGGTTCATCACTTCCACCCTCTCGTTCATCACAGCACCCTCTGGTTCATCACTGCCACCCTCTGGTTCACCACTGCCACCCTCTGGTTCATCACTGCCACCCTCTAGTTCATCACAGCACCCTCTGGTTCACCACTGCCACCCTCTAGTTCATCACTGCCACCCTCTGGTTTGCTACTGCCGACCTCTGGATCATCACTGCCACCTTCTGGTTCATCACTGCCACCCTCTGGTTTGCCACTGCCACCCTCTTGATCATCACTGTCCCCCTCTGGTTCATCACTGCCACCCTCTGGTTCATCACAGCACCCTCTGGTTCACCAGTGCCACCATCTGGTTCATCACTGCCACCCTCTGGTTCATCACTGCCACCCTCTGGTTCACGACTGCCACCCTCTGGTTGATTACCGCCATCCTCTGGTTCATCACAGCACCCTCTGGTTCACCACTGCCACCCTCTGGTTCATCACTGCCACCCTCTGGTTCATCACTGCCACCCTCTGGTTCATCACTGCCACTCTCTTGTTCATCACAGCACCCTCTGGTTCACCACTGCCACCCTCTGGTTCATCACTGCCACCCTCTAGTTCATCACTGCCACCCTCTGGTTCACCACTGCCACCCCCTGGATCATCACTGTCACCCTCTGGTTCATCACCGCCACCCTCTGGTTCACCACTGCCACCCTCTGGTTCACTACTGCTACCCTCTGGTTGATCACTGCCATCCTCTGGTTCATCACAGCTCCCTCTGGTTCACCACTGCCACCCTCTCCTTCATCACTGCCACCCTCTGGTTCATCACTGCCACGCTCTGGTTCATCACAGCTCCCTCTGGTTCATCACAGCACCCTCTGGTTCACCACTGCCACCCTCTGGTTCATTACTGCCACCCTCTGGTTCATCACTGCCACCCTCTGGTTCATCACAGCACCCTCAGGTTCACCACTGTCACCCTCTGGTTCACCATTGTCACCCTCTGGTTCATCACTGCCACCCTCTGGTTCATCACTGCCACACTCTGGTTCACCACTGCCACCCTCTGGCTCATCACTGCCACGCTCTGGTTCACCACTGCCACCCTCTGGTTTATCACTGTCACCCTCTGGTTCATCACTGTCACACTCTGGTTCATTACTGACACCCTCTGGTTCATCACTGCCACCCTCTGGTTCATCACTGCCACCCTCTGGTTCGCCACTGCCTCCCTCTGGATCATCACTGCCACGCTCTGGTTCACCACTGCCACCCTCTGGTTTATCACTGTCACCCTCTGGTTCATCACTGTCACCCTCTGGTTCATCACTGCCACCCTCTGATACATCACTGCCACCCTCTGGTTCATCACTGCCACCCTCTGGTTTGCCACTGCCACCCTCTGGATCATCACTGTCACCCTCTGGTTCATCACTGCCACCCTCTGGTTCATTACAGCACCCTCTGGTTCACCACTGCCACCCTCTGGTTCATCATTGCCACCCTCTGGTTCATCACTGCCACCCTCTGTTTCACCACTGCCACCCTCTGGTTCACCACTGTGACCCTCTGGTTCATCACAGCACCCTCTGGTTCACCACTGCCACCCTCTGGTTCACCACTGACACCCTCTGGGTCACCCCTGCCACCCTCTGGGTCACCCCTGCCACCCTCTGGTTCATCGATGCCGCCCTCTGGTTCATCACTGCCATCCTTTGGTTCACCACTGCCACCCTCTGGTTCACCACTGCCACCCTCTGGTTCACCACAGCCACCCTCTGGTTCATCACTGCCACCCTGTGGTTCATCACAGCACCCTCTGGTTCACCACTGCCACCCTCTGGTTCATCACTGTCAACCTCTGGTTCATCACTGCCACCCTCTGGTTCATCACAGCACCCTCTGGTTCACCACTGCCACCCTCTGGTTCATCACTGCCACCCTCTGGTTCATCATTGTCACCCTCTGGTTCATCACTGCCACTCTCTGGTTTACCACTGCCACCCTCTGGTTCACCAATGTCACCCTTTGGTTCATCACAGCACCCTCTGGTTCACCACTGCCATCCTCCGGTACACCACTGACACCCTCTGGGTCACCCCTGCCACCCTCTGGTTCATAAATGCAACCCCCTGGTTCATCACTGCCAGCCTTTGGTTCACTACTGCCACCCTCTGGTTCACCACTGCCACCCTCTGGTTCACCACAGCCACCCTCTGGTTCATCATTGCCACCCTCTGGCTCATCACAGTATCCTCTGGTTCACCACTGCCACCCTCTGGTTCATCACTGTCACCCTCTGGTTCATCACTTCCACCCTCTAGTTCATCACTGCCACCCTCTGGTTTTACCACTGCCACCCTCTGGTTCACCACAGCCACCCTCTGGTTCATCATTGCCACCCTCTGGCTCATCACCGCACCCTCTGGTTCACCACCGCCACCCTCTGGTTCATCACTGCCACCCTCTGGTTCATCACTGTCACCCTCTGGTTCATCACTGCCACCCTCTGGTTTTACCACTGCCACCCTCTGGTTCATCACCGCAACACTCTGGTTCACCACTGCCACCCTCTGGTTTATCACTGTCACCCTCTGGTTCATCACTGCCACCCTATGGTTCACCACTGCCACCCTCTGGTTGATCACTGTCACCCTCTGGTTCATCACTGCCACCTTCTGGTTCATCACTGCCACCCTCTGGTTCACCACTGTCACCCTATGGTTCATCACAGCACCCTCAGGTTCACCACTGTCACCCTCTGGTTCACCATTGTCACCCTCTGGTTCATCACTGCCACCCTCTGGTTCATCACTGCCACACTCTGGTTCACCACTGCCACCCTCTGGTTCACCACTGCCACCCTCTGGTTCACCACAGCCACCCTCTGGTTCATCACTTCCACCCTCTCGTTCATCACAGCACCCTCTGGTTCATCACTGCCACCCTCTGGTTCACCACTGCCACCCTCTGGTTCATCACTGCCACCCTCTAGTTCATCACAGCACCCTCTGGTTCACCACTGCCACCCTCTAGTTCATCACTGCCACCCTCTGGTTTGCTACTGCCGACCTCTGGATCATCACTGCCACCTTCTGGTTCATCACTGCCACCCTCTGGTTTGCCACTGCCACCCTCTTGATCATCACTGTCCCCCTCTGGTTCATCACTGCCACCCTCTGGTTCATCACAGCACCCTCTGGTTCACCAGTGCCACCATCTGGTTCATCACTGCCACCCTCTGGTTCATCACTGCCACCCTCTGGTTCACGACTGCCACCCTCTGGTTGATTACCGCCATCCTCTGGTTCATCACAGCACCCTCTGGTTCACCACTGCCACCCTCTGGTTCATCACTGCCACCCTCTGGTTCATCACTGCCACCCTCTGGTTCATCACTGCCACTCTCTTGTTCATCACAGCACCCTCTGGTTCACCACTGCCACCCTCTGGTTCATCACTGCCACCCTCTAGTTCATCACTGCCACCCTCTGGTTCACCACTGCCACCCCCTGGATCATCACTGTCACCCTCTGGTTCATCACCGCCACCCTCTGGTTCACCACTGCCACCCTCTGGTTCACTACTGCTACCCTCTGGTTGATCACTGCCATCCTCTGGTTCATCACAGCTCCCTCTGGTTCACCACTGCCACCCTCTCCTTCATCACTGCCACCCTCTGGTTCATCACTGCCACGCTCTGGTTCATCGATGCCGCCCTCTGGTTCATCACTGCCATCCTTTGGTTCACCACTGCCACCCTCTGGTTCACCACTGCCACCCTCTGGTTCACCACAGCCACCCTCTGGTTCATCACTGCCACCCTGTGGTTCATCACAGCACCCTCTGGTTCACCACTGCCACCCTCTGGTTCATCACTGTCAACCTCTGGTTCATCACTGCCACCCTCTGGTTCATCACAGCACCCTCTGGTTCACCACTGCCACCCTCTGGTTCATCACTGCCACCCTCTGGTTCATCATTGTCACCCTCTGGTTCATCACTGCCACTCTCTGGTTTACCACTGCCACCCTCTGGTTCACCAATGTCACCCTTTGGTTCATCACAGCACCCTCTGGTTCACCACTGCCATCCTCCGGTACACCACTGACACCCTCTGGGTCACCCCTGCCACCCTCTGGTTCATAAATGCAACCCCCTGGTTCATCACTGCCAGCCTTTGGTTCACTACTGCCACCCTCTGGTTCACCACTGCCACCCTCTGGTTCACCACAGCCACCCTCTGGTTCATCATTGCCACCCTCTGGCTCATCACAGTATTCTCTGGTTCACCACTGCCACCCTCTGGTTCATCACTGTCACCCTCTGGTTCATCACTTCCACCCTCTAGTTCATCACTGCCACCCTCTGGTTTTACCACTGCCACCCTCTGGTTCACCACAGCCACCCTCTGGTTCATCATTGCCACCCTCTGGCTCATCACCGCACCCTCTGGTTCACCACCGCCACCCTCTGGTTCATCACTGCCACCCTCTGGTTCATCACTGTCACCCTCTGGTTCATCACTGCCACCCTCTGGTTTTACCACTGCCACCCTCTGGTTCATCACCGCAACACTCTGGTTCACCACTGCCACCCTCTGGTTTATCACTGTCACCCTCTGGTTCATCACTGCCACCCTATGGTTCACCACTGCCACCCTCTGGTTGATCACTGTCACCCTCTGGTTCATCACTGCCACCTTCTGGTTCATCACTGCCACCCTCTGGTTCACCACTGTCACCCTATGGTTCATCACAGCACCCTCAGGTTCACCACTGTCACCCTCTGGTTCACCATTGTCACCCTCTGGTTCATCACTGCCACCCTCTGGTTCATCACTGCCACACTCTGGTTCACCACTGCCACCCTCTGGTTCACCACTGCCACCCTCTGGTTCACCACAGCCACCCTCTGGTTCATCACTTCCACCCTCTCGTTCATCACAGCACCCTCTGGTTCATCACTGCCACCCTCTGGTTCACCACTGCCACCCTCTGGTTCATCACTGCCACCCTCTAGTTCATCACAGCACCCTCTGGTTCACCACTGCCACCCTCTAGTTCATCACTGCCACCCTCTGGTTTGCTACTGCCGACCTCTGGATCATCACTGCCACCTTCTGGTTCATCACTGCCACCCTCTGGTTTGCCACTGCCACCCTCTTGATCATCACTGTCCCCCTCTGGTTCATCACTGCCACCCTCTGGTTCATCACAGCACCCTCTGGTTCACCAGTGCCACCATCTGGTTCATCACTGCCACCCTCTGGTTCATCACTGCCACCCTCTGGTTCACGACTGCCACCCTCTGGTTGATTACCGCCATCCTCTGGTTCATCACAGCACCCTCTGGTTCACCACTGCCACCCTCTGGTTCATCACTGCCACCCTCTGGTTCATCACTGCCACCCTCTGGTTCATCACTGCCACTCTCTTGTTCATCACAGCACCCTCTGGTTCACCACTGCCACCCTCTGGTTCATCACTGCCACCCTCTAGTTCATCACTGCCACCCTCTGGTTCACCACTGCCACCCCCTGGATCATCACTGTCACCCTCTGGTTCATCACCGCCACCCTCTGGTTCACCACTGCCACCCTCTGGTTCACTACTGCTACCCTCTGGTTGATCACTGCCATCCTCTGGTTCATCACAGCTCCCTCTGGTTCACCACTGCCACCCTCTCCTTCATCACTGCCACCCTCTGGTTCATCACTGCCACGCTCTGGTTCATCACAGCTCCCTCTGGTTCATCACAGCACCCTCTGGTTCACCACTGCCACCCTCTGGTTCATTACTGCCACCCTCTGGTTCATCACTGCCACCCTCTGGTTCATCACAGCACCCTCAGGTTCACCACTGTCACCCTCTGGTTCACCATTGTCACCCTCTGGTTCATCACTGCCACCCTCTGGTTCATCACTGCCACACTCTGGTTCACCACTGCCACCCTCTGGCTCATCACTGCCACGCTCTGGTTCACCACTGCCACCCTCTGGTTTATCACTGTCACCCTCTGGTTCATCACTGTCACACTCTGGTTCATTACTGACACCCTCTGGTTCATCACTGCCACCCTCTGGTTCATCACTGCCACCCTCTGGTTCGCCACTGCCTCCCTCTGGATCATCACTGCCACGCTCTGGTTCACCACTGCCACCCTCTGGTTTATCACTGTCACCCTCTGGTTCATCACTGTCACCCTCTGGTTCATCACTGCCACCCTCTGATACATCACTGCCACCCTCTGGTTCATCACTGCCACCCTCTGGTTTGCCACTGCCACCCTCTGGATCATCACTGTCACCCTCTGGTTCATCACTGCCACCCTCTGGTTCATTACAGCACCCTCTGGTTCACCACTGCCACCCTCTGGTTCATCATTGCCACCCTCTGGTTCATCACTGCCACCCTCTGTTTCACCACTGCCACCCTCTGGTTCACCACTGTGACCCTCTGGTTCATCACAGCACCCTCTGGTTCACCACTGCCACCCTCTGGTTCACCACTGACACCCTCTGGGTCACCCCTGCCACCCTCTGGGTCACCCCTGCCACCCTCTGGTTCATCGATGCCACCCTCTGGTTCATCACTGCCATCCTTTGGTTCACCACTGCCACCCTCTGGTTCACCACTGCCACCCTCTGGTTCACCACAGCCACCCTCTGGTTCATCACTGCCACCCTGTGGTTCATCACAGCACCCTCTGGTTCACCACTGCCACCCTCTGGTTCATCACTGTCAACCTCTGGTTCATCACTGCCACCCTCTGGTTCATCACAGCACCCTCTGGTTCACCACTGCCACCCTCTGGTTCATCACTGCCACCCTCTGGTTCATCATTGTCACCCTCTGGTTCATCACTGCCACTCTCTGGTTTACCACTGCCACCCTCTGGTTCACCAATGTCACCCTTTGGTTCATCACAGCACCCTCTGGTTCACCACTGCCACCCTCCGGTACACCACTGACACCCTCTGGGTCACCCCTGCCACCCTCTGGTTCATAAATGCAACCCCCTGGTTCATCACTGCCAGCCTTTGGTTCACTACTGCCACCCTCTGGTTCACCACTGCCACCCTCTGGTTCACCACAGCCACCCTCTGGTTCATCATTGCCACCCTCTGGCTCATCACAGTATCCTCTGGTTCACCACTGCCACCCTCTGGTTCATCACTGTCACCCTCTGGTTCATCACTTCCACCCTCTAGTTCATCACTGCCACCCTCTGGTTTTACCACTGCCACCCTCTGGTTCACCACAGCCACCCTCTGGTTCATCATTGCCACCCTCTGGCTCATCACCGCACCCTCTGGTTCACCACCGCCACCCTCTGGTTCATCACTGCCACCCTCTGGTTCATCACTGTCACCCTCTGGTTCATCACTGCCACCCTCTGGTTTTACCACTGCCACCCTCTGGTTCATCACCGCAACACTCTGGTTCACCACTGCCACCCTCTGGTTTATCACTGTCACCCTCTGGTTCATCACTGCCACCCTATGGTTCACCACTGCCACCCTCTGGTTGATCACTGTCACCCTCTGGTTCATCACTGCCACCTTCTGGTTCATCACTGCCACCCTCTGGTTCACCACTGTCACCCTATGGTTCATCACAGCACCCTCAGGTTCACCACTGTCACCCTCTGGTTCACCATTGTCACCCTCTGGTTCATCACTGCCACCCTCTGGTTCATCACTGCCACACTCTGGTTCACCACTGCCACCCTCTGGCTCATCACTGCCACACTCTGGTTCACCACTGCCACCCTCTGGTTTATCACTGTCACCCTCTGGTTCATCACTGTCACCCTCTGGTTCATCACTGCCACCCTCTGGTTCGCCACTGCCTCCCTCTGGATCATCACTGCCACGCTCTGGTTCACCACTGCCACCCTCTGGTTTATCACTGTCACCCTCTGGTTCATCACTGTCACCCTCTGGTTCATCACTGCCACCCTCTGATACATCACTGCCACCCTCTGGTTCATCACTGCCACCCTCTGGTTTGCCACTGCCACCCTCTGGATCATCACTGTCACCCTCTGGTTCATCACTGCCACCCTCTGGTTCATTACAGCACCCTCTGGTTCACCACTGCCACCCTCTGGTTCATCACTGCCACCCTCTGGTTCATCACTGCCACCCTCTGTTTCACCACTGCCACCCTCTGGTTCACCACTGTGACCCTCTGGTTCATCACAGCACCCTCTGGTTCACCACTGACACCCTCTGGTTCACCACTGACACCCTCTGGGTCACCCCTGCCACCCTCTGGGTCACCCCTGCCACCCTCTGGTTCATCAATGCCACCCTCTGGTTCATCACTGCCAGCCTTTGGTTCACCACTGCCACCCTCTGGTTCACCACTGCCACCCTCTGGTTCACCACAGCCACCCTCTGGTTCATCACTGCCACCCTGTGGTTCATCACAGCACCCTCTAGTTCACCACTGCCACCCTCTGGTTCATCACTGTCAACCTCTGGTTCATCACTGCCACCCTCTGGTTCATCACAGCACCCTCTGGTTCACCACTGCCACCCTCTGGTTCATCACTGTCACCCTCTGGTTCATCACTGCCACTCTCTGGTTTACCACTGCCACCCTCTGGTTCACCAATGTCACCCTTTGGTTCATCACAGCACCCTCTGGTTCACCACTGCCACCCTCCGGTTCACCACTGACACCCTCTGGGTCACCCCTGCCACCCTCTGGTTCATCAATGCCACCCCCTGGTTCATCACTGCCAGCCTTTGGTTCACTACTGCCACCCTCTGGTTCACCACTGCCACCCTCTGGTTCACCACAGCCACCCTCTGGTTCATCATTGCCACCCTCTGGCTCATCACAGTATCCTCTGGTTCACCACTGCCACCCTCTGGTTCATCACTGTCACCCTCTGGTTCATCACTTCCACCCTCTAGTTCATCACCGCACCCTCTGGTTCACCACCGCCACCCTCTGGTTCATCACTGCCACCCTCTGGTTCATCACTGTCACCCTCTGGTTCATCACTGCCACCCTTTGGTTTTACCACTGCCACCCTCTGGTTCATCACCGCAACACTCTGGTTCACCACTGCCACCCTCTGGTTTATCACTGTCACCCTCTGGTTCATCACTGCCACCCTATGGTTCACCACTGCCACCCTCTGGTTGATCACTGTCACCCTCTGGTTCATCACTGCCACCTTCTGGTTCATCATTGCCACCCTCTGGCTCATCACCGCACCCTCTGGTTCACCACCGCCACCCTCTGGTTCATCACTGCCACCCTCTGGTTCATCACTGTCACCCTCTGGTTCATCACTGCCACCCTCTGGTTTTACCACTGCCACCCTCTGGTTCATCACCGCAACACTCTGGTTCACCACTGCCACCCTCTGGTTTATCACTGTCACCCTCTGGTTCATCACTGCCACCCTATGGTTCACCACTGCCACCCTCTGGTTGATCACTGTCACCCTCTGGTTCATCACTGCCACCTTCTGGTTCATCACTGCCACCCTCTGGTTCACCACTGTCACCCTATGGTTCATCACAGCACCCTCAGGTTCACCACTGTCACCCTCTGGTTCACCATTGTCACCCTCTGGTTCATCACTGCCACCCTCTGGTTCATCACTGCCACACTCTGGTTCACCACTGCCACCCTCTGGCTCATCACTGCCACACTCTGGTTCACCACTGCCACCCTCTGGTTTATCACTGTCACCCTCTGGTTCATCACTGTCACCCTCTGGTTCATCACTGCCACCCTCTGGTTCGCCACTGCCTCCCTCTGGATCATCACTGCCACGCTCTGGTTCACCACTGCCACCCTCTGGTTTATCACTGTCACCCTCTGGTTCATCACTGTCACCCTCTGGTTCATCACTGCCACCCTCTGATACATCACTGCCACCCTCTGGTTCATCACTGCCACCCTCTGGTTTGCCGCTGCCACCCTCTGGATCATCACTGTCACCCTCTGGTTCATCACTGCCACCCTCTGGTTCATTACAGCACCCTCTGGTTCACCACTGCCACCCTCTGGTTCATCACTGCCACCCTCTGGTTCATCACTGCCACCCTCTGTTTCACCACTGCCACCCTCTGGTTCACCACTGTGACCCTCTGGTTCATCACAGCACCCTCTGGTTCACCACTGACACCCTCTGGTTCACCACTGACACCCTCTGGGTCACCCCTGCCACCCTCTGGGTCACCCCTGCCACCCTCTGGTTCATCAATGCCACCCTCTGGTTCATCACTGCCAGCCTTTGGTTCACCACTGCCACCCTCTGGTTCACCACTGCCACCCTCTGGTTCACCACAGCCACCCTCTGGTTCATCACTGCCACCCTGTGGTTCATCACAGCACCCTCTAGTTCACCACTGCCACCCTCTGGTTCATCACTGTCAACCTCTGGTTCATCACTGCCACCCTCTGGTTCATCACAGCACCCTCTGGTTCACCACTGCCACCCTCTGGTTCATCACTGTCACCCTCTGGTTCATCACTGCCACTCTCTGGTTTACCACTGCCACCCTCTGGTTCACCAATGTCACCCTTTGGTTCATCACAGCACCCTCTGGTTCACCACTGCCACCCTCCGGTTCACCACTGACACCCTCTGGGTCACCCCTGCCACCCTCTGGTTCATCAATGCCACCCCCTGGTTCATCACTGCCAGCCTTTGGTTCACTACTGCCACCCTCTGGTTCACCACTGCCACCCTCTGGTTCACCACAGCCACCCTCTGGTTCATCATTGCCACCCTCTGGCTCATCACAGTATCCTCTGGTTCACCACTGCCACCCTCTGGTTCATCACTGTCACCCTCTGGTTCATCACTTCCACCCTCTAGTTCATCACCGCACCCTCTGGTTCACCACCGCCACCCTCTGGTTCATCACTGCCACCCTCTGGTTCATCACTGTCACCCTCTGGTTCATCACTGCCACCCTTTGGTTTTACCACTGCCACCCTCTGGTTCATCACCGCAACACTCTGGTTCACCACTGCCACCCTCTGGTTTATCACTGTCACCCTCTGGTTCATCACTGCCACCCTATGGTTCACCACTGCCACCCTCTGGTTGATCACTGTCACCCTCTGGTTCATCACTGCCACCTTCTGGTTCATCACTGCCACCCTCTGGTTCATCACTGCCATGCTCTGGTTCATCACTGCCACCCTCTGGTTCACCACTGCCGACCTCTGGATCATCACTGCCACCTTCTGGTTCATCACTGCCACCCTCTGGTTTGCCACTGCCACCCTCTGGATCACCACTGCCACCTTCTGGTTCATCACTGCCACCCTTTGGTTTGCCACTGCCACCCTCTGGATCACCACTATCACCCTCTGGTTCATCACTGCCACCCCCTGGTTCATCACAGCACCCTCTGGTTCACCAGTGCCAACCCTGGTTCATCACTGCCACCCTCTGGTTCATCACTGCCACCCTCTGGTTCACGACTGCCACCCTCTGGTTGATCACTGCCATCCTCTGGTTCATCACAGCACCCTCTGGTTCACCACTGCCACCCTCTGGTTCATCACTGCCACCCTGTTTGTTTCACCACTGCCACCCTCTGGTTCATCAATGCCACCCCCTGGTTCATCACTGCCAGCCTTTGGTTCACCACTGCCACCCTCTGGTTCACCACTGCCACCCTCTGGTTCACCACAGCCACCCTCTGGTTCATCATTGCCACCCTCTGGTTCATCACAGCACCCTCTGGTTCACCACTGCCACCCTCTGGTTCATCACTGTCACCCTCTGGTTCATTACTTCCACCCTCTGGTTCATCACAGCACCCTCTGGTTCACCACCGCCACCCTCTGGTTCATCACTGCCACCCTCTGGTTCATCACTGTCACCCTCTGGTTCATCACTGCCACCCTCTGGTTTACCACTGCCACCCTCTGGTTCATCACCGCAACGCTCTGGTTCACCACTGCCACCCTCTGTTTTATCACTGTCACCTTCTGGTTCATCACTGCCACCCTCTGGTTCACCACTGCCACCCGCTGGTGCACCGAAGGCGCGTCAAAGGCAAGCACGTCTGCGCCCGTCTGCGACCCGTCCGCGACCAGCACCAGGAACCCTGGACCTCCGCCCCGCCAACGCTACGACCCAGCAGCACTCCACGCACTCAACCCAGGCTGCAAAAACAACTGCAAGCTAGCATCACCAGCCGACACCCATGGACCCTTCAGCTGTCACCGCTGCCGGCACACCTGCAGCACCGCCAAGAACACGGATCCAGCACAACCCGCCCACAAGAACACAACCGAACCGAAGACCCTGCAATGCATCCTCCTCAACGTCCGATCCCTCCACAAACACGCCACTGAAATCTGGGACCTCCTCGACAGCACAACCCCAGACGTAGCATTCTTCACCGAAACCTGGACCAACACCACCTCGGGACCGGACATCGCCATCGCCATCCCCCAAGGATACAAGATCTCCAGGAAGGACCGCCCCACCCACCCAGGAGGAGGAATCGCCATCGTCCACAAATCCAGCCTCCGCCTGAGCACACTCCCCAACGAGTCCACAGAACTGATGGAACACCTTCACTTCAAGATACTGGCCAGCCCCACCGCAGCCCTCCGAGGAACCCTCATCTACCGACCCCCTGGACCCCGCGGACCCTTGGCCAACTCCATCACAGACATTATCTCCCCACAGGCCATCGCATCCACCAACTACACCCTGCTGGGAGACCTCAACTTCCACCTCGACAATCAACTGGACCCCAACACCACATCCCTCCTGGACAACCTCCACAACATTGGACTCCGCCAGATCGTGACCGAGCCCACGCACTCAGCAGGACACACCTTCGACCCCCTCTTCACTACAGGAAACTCCATCACCTTCAGCCACACCACCGAACTCCCATGGACCGACCATCGTTGCGTCCACTTCACCTTCAGAACACCCACCATCCACAGACACCAGCACCTGCTTCCACAAAGAAACTGGACCAAAATCACAGATGACCAGCTCACCTCCTCACTCAACAACTCCACCCCAACCATCACGGAAAACGACGACCCCAACACCGCAGGCCAAACCCTGCATAGATGGATCTCGGACAGCACCAACACCATAGCCCCCCTCAAGAAAAACAACAATACCCATGCCAAGAAAGCCAGATGGTTTACCACCGAACTTCGAGAGTCCAGGCGCACATGCCGCCGCCTCGAAAAGGCCTGGAGAAACACCAAATCCACAGAAGCCCACAACAACTTCAGAGCCGCCACCAACGCCCACCATCAACTCATCAGAGAAACTAGGAAAAAAGCGATTGAAGACAGAATCTCCACCCACGCACACAACAGCAAGGAACTCTTCAGCATCATCAAGGAGTTCGCCCAACCCACTAGCGAGTCTACCGACATCCCTCCCTCACAAGACCTCTGCGACAAACTCAGCATCTTTTTCCACCACAAAATCAAGAGCATCTACGACAACTTCGACGAAGACAACCAACACACTGAACCCTCACCAACCACCCCCGACACCCGGAAACCAGCGATTGATGACTGGACAGCCCTCACCACCGAAGACACACTGAAGACAATGAAGTCAATCCACTCTGGGGCCCCCACGGACCCCTGCCCCCACCACATCTTCAACAGAGCCGCCAACACCATCGCACCCATGCTCCTCCAAACCATCAACCGCTCCCTGGCGACCACCTCATTCCCCGACGACTGGAAACACGCCAAGGTCAACCCCCTCCTAAAGAAACCCTCAGCGGACCCCACCGACCTCAAAAACTACAGACCCATCTCCCTGCTCCCGTTCCCAGCGAAAGTCATCGAGAAAGCCATCAACAGCCAACTCGCCACATTCATTGAAGAACACAACATCCTCGACTCCTCCCAATCCGGCTTCAGAAAAAACCACAGTACGGAAACCGCCCTCCTCGCCGCAACAGACGACATCGGCACCTTACTGGACAAAGGAGAAACAGTAGCCCTCATCCTCCTTGACCTATCAGCGGCGTTCGACACAGTCTCCCACCGCACCCTAATACGCAGACTCTACGATGCAGGAATCCAGGACAAGGCCCTCGACTGGATCTGCTCCTTCCTCTCCAGCAGGACGCAGCGGGTCAGACTGCCCCCTTTCCTCTCGGACCCCACACCTATCACCTGCGGAGTCCCCCAGGGCTCCTCCCTCAGCCCGACGCTCTTCAACGTCTACATGGCTCCACTTGCCCCCATCGTCAGAAGCTACGGACTCAACATCGTGTCATATGCAGACGACACCCAGCTCATCCTCTCCCTATCCAACGAGCCCAACACCGCCAGACGCAACTTTCGAGAAGGCATGGAAGCCGTCGCCAAATGGATGAAAAACAGCTGCCTACAACTAAACACCAACAAAACAGAAGTACTCATCATGGGCCCAACCCCCGACGCCTGGAGTGACACCTGGTGGCCCACCGCCCTCGGAAACCCGCCAACCCCCACAGACCACGCACGCAACCTGGGAATCATCCTGGACTCCGAGCTCAAAATGGACCGCCAGATCAACTCTGTCTCATCTTCCTGCTTCCACACCCTCCGCCTCCTTCGTAAGACCTTCAAATGGATCCCCCTCGAACACCGAAAGACAGTCACTCACGCCCTGGTCACCAGCAGACTCGACTACGGCAACGCACTCTACGCCGGAATAAACAAAAACCTCATCCGCAAGCTACAGAACATCCAGAACGCCGCCGCAAGACTGGTCCTCAACCTGCCAAAACACTGCCACATCTCCCAGCACCTGCGCACACTCCACTGGCTCCCCGTCGAGGCGAGAATCACCTTTAAGATGCTCACCCACGCACACAAGGCCCTCCACGGCACCGGACCAGCATACCTGAACAGCCGACTCAAATTCCACGCACCCCAAAGGACCCTACGATCAGCCCAGCTTTCCTACGCTGTGGTACCCCGCACCAGAAAGACCAGATCGGGAGGCCGCTCCTTCTCCTTCCTCGCGGCCAAAGCATGGAACGCCCTTCCGCTCCACCTCAGACAGACAACATCGCTCCCCATCTTCGCAAGAAACCTCAAAACCTGGCTCTTCGACAGACCCCTCCTTGATGGAATGGAACCTGCACCCCCCCAACTCCCCCCCACCCCTAGCGCCTTGAGACCCTTACGGGTGAGTAGTCGCGCTTTAACAAACTCCTGATTGATTGATTGACCCCCTGGTTCACCACAGCCACCCTCTGGTTCATCATTGCCACCCTCTGGCTCATCACAGTACCGTCTGGTTCACCACTGCCACCCTCTGGTTCATCACTGTCAACCCTCTGGTTCAACACTTCCACCCTCTGGCTCATCACAGTACCCTCTGGTTCACCACTGCCACCCTCTGGTTCATCACTGTCACCGTCTGGTTCATCACTGCCACCCTCTGGTTTTACCACTGCCACCCTCTGGTTCATCACCGCAACACTCTGGTTCACCACTGCCACCCTCTGGTTTATCACTGTCACCCTCTGGTTCATCACTGCCACCCTCTGGTTCACCACTGCCACCCTCTGGTTGATCACTGTCACCCTCTGGTTCATCACTGCCACCTTCTGGTTCATCACTGCCACCCTCTGGTTCACCACTGCCACCCTCTGGTTCACCACAGCCACCCTCTGGTTCATCATTGCCACCCTCTGGTTCATCACAGCACCCTCTGGTTCACCACTGCCACCCTCTGGTTCATCACTGTCACCCTCTGGTTCATCACAGCACCCTCTGGTTCACCACCGCCACCCTCTGGTTCATCACTGCCACCCTCTGGTTCATCACTGTCACCCTCTGGTTCATCACTGCCACCCTCTGGTTTACCACTGCCACCCTCTGGTTCATCACTGCAACGCTCTGGTTCACCACTGCCACCCTCTGCTTTATCACTGTCACCCTCTGGTTCATCACTGCCACCCTCTGGTTCACCACTGCCACCCTCTGGTTGATCACTGTCACCCTCTGGTTCATTACTGCCACCTTCTGGTTCATCACTGCCACCCTCTAGTTCATCACTGCCACACTCTGGTTCATCACCGCCACCCTCTGGTTTGCCACTGCCACCCTCTGGATCACCACTGTCACCCTCTGGTTCATCACTGCCACCCCCTGGTTCATCACAGCACCCTCTGGTTCACCAGTGCCACCCTTCGGTTCATCACTGCCACCCTCTGGTTCATCACTGCCACCCTCTGGTTCACGACTGCCACCCTCTGGTTGATCACTGACATCCTCTGGTTCATCACCGCAACACTCTGGTTCACCACTGCCACCCTCTGGTTTATCACTGTCACCCTCTGGTTCATCACTGCCACCCTCTGGTTCACCACTGCCACCCTCTGGTTGATCACTGTCACCCTCTGGTTCATTACTGCCACCTTCTGGTTCATCACTGCCACCCTCTAGTTCATCACTGCCACACTCTGGTTCATCACTGCCACCCTCTGGTTTGCCACTGCCACCCTCTGGATCTCCACTGTCACCCTCTGGTTTTACCACTGCCACCCTCTGGTTCATCACCGCAACACTCTGGTTCACCACTGCCACCCTCTGGTTTATCACTGTCACCCTCTGGTTCATCACTGCCACCCTCTGGTTCACCACTGCCACCCTCTGGTTGATCACTGTCACCCTCTGGTTCATTACTGCCACCTTCTGGTTCATCACTGCCACCCTCTAGTTCATCACTGCCACACTCTGGTTCATCACTGCCACCCTCTGGTTTGCCACTGCCACCCTCTGGATCACCACTGTCACCCTCTGGTTCATCACTGCCACCCCCTGGTTCATCACAGCACCCTCTGGTTCACCAGTGCCACCCTTCGGTTCATCACTGCCACCCTCTGGTTCATCACTGCCACCCTCTGGTTCACGACTGCCACCCTCTGGTTGATCACTGCCATCCTCTGGTTCATCACAGCACCCTCTGGTTCACCACTGCCACCCTCTGGTGCATCACTGCCACCCTCTGTTTCACCACTGCCACCCTCTGGTTCATCAATGCCACCCCCTGGTTCATCACTGCCAGCCTTTGGTTCACCACTGCCACCCTCTGGTTCACCACTGCCACCCTCTGGTTCACCACAGCCACCCTCTGGTTCATCATTGCCACCCTCTGGTTCATCACAGCACCCTCTGGTTCACCACTGCCACCCTCTGGTTCATCACTGTCACCCTCTGGTTCATCACTTCCACCCTCTGGTTCATCACAGCACCCTCTGGTTCACCACCGCCACCCTCTGGTTCATCACTGCCACCCTCTGGTTCATCACTGTCACCCTCTGGTTCATCACTGCCACCCTCTGGTTTACCACTGCCACCCTCTGGTTCATCACTGCAACGCTCTGGTTCACCACTGCCACCCTCTGCTTTATCACTGTCACCCTCTGGTTCATCACTGCCACCCTCTGGTTCACCACTGCCACCCTCTGGTTGATCACTGTCACCCTCTGGTTCATTACTGCCACCTTCTGGTTCATCACTGCCACCCTCTAGTTCATCACTGCCACACTCTGGTTCATCACTGCCACCCTCTGGTTCGCCACTGCCGACCTCTGGATCATCACTGCCACCTTCTGGTACATCGCTGCCACCCTCTGGTTTGCCGTGGATCATCACTGTCACCCTCTGGTTCATCACTGCCACCCCCTGGTTCATCACAGCACCCTCTGGTTCCTCACTGCCACCCTCTGGTTCATCACTGCCACCCCCTGGTTCATCGCAGCACCCTCTGGTTCACCACTGTCACCCTCTGGTTCATCACTGCCACCCTCTAGTTCATCACTGCCACCCACTGGTTCATCACTGCCACCCTCTGGTTTATCACAGCACCCTCTGGTTCACCACTGCCACCCTCTGGTTTACCACTGCCACCCTCTGGTTCATCACCGCAACGCTCTGGTTCACCACTGCCACCCTCTGGTTTATCACTGTCACCCTCTGGTTCATCACTGCCACCCTCTGGTTCACCACTGCCACCCTCTGGTTGATCACTGTCACCCTCTGGTTCATCACTGCCACCCTCTGGTTCATCACAGCACCCTCTGGTTCACCACTGCCACCCTCTGGTTTACCACTGCCACCCTCTGGTTCATCACCGCAACGCTCTGGTTCACCACTGCCACCCTCTGGTTTATCACTGTCACCCTCTGGTTCATCACTGCCACCTTCTGGTTCATCACTGCCAGCCTTTGGTTCACCACTGCCACCCTCTGGTTCACCACTGCCACCCTCTGGTTCACCACAGCCACCCTCTGGTTCATCATTGCCACCCTCTGGTACATCACAGCACCCTCTGGTTCACCACTGCCACCCTCTGGTTCATCACTGTCACCCTCTGGTTCATCACTGCCACCCTCTGGTTCATCACAGCACCCTCTGGTTCACCACTGCCACCCTCTGGTTCATCACCGCCACCCTCTGGTTCATCACTGTCACCCTTTGGTTCATCACCGCAACGCTCTGGTTCACCACTGCTACCCTCTGGTTTATCACTGTCACCCTCTGGTTCAACACTGCCTCCCTCTGGTTCACCACTGCCACCCTCTGGTTGATCACTGTCACCCTTTGGTTCATCACTGCCACCTTCTGGTTCATCACTACCACCCTCTGGTTCATCACTGCCACCCTCTGGTTCATCACTGCCACCCTCTGGTTCGCCACTGCCGACCTCTGGATCAACACTGCCACCTTCTGGTTCATCACTGCCACCCTCTGGTTTGCCACTGCCACCCTCTGGATCATCACTGTCACCCTCTGGTTCATCACTGCCACCCTCTGCTTCATCACAGCACCCTCTGGTTCACCAGTGCCACCCTCTGGTTCATCATTGCCGCCCTCTGGTTCATCACTGCCACCCTCTGGTTCATGACTGCCACCCTCTGGTTGATCACTGCCATCCTCTGGTTCATCACAGCCACCCTCTGGTTCATCGCTGTCACCCTCCGGTTCATCACTGTCACCCTCTGGTTCATCACTGCCACCCTCTAGTTCATCACAGCACCCTCTGGTTCACCAGTGCCACCCTTTGGTTCATCACTGCCACCCTCTGGTTCATCACAGCACCCTCTGGTTCACCACTGTCACCCTCTGGTTCATCACTGCCACCCTCTGTTTCATCACTGCCACCCTCTGAATCATTACAGCACCCTCTGGTTTACCACTGCCACCATCTGGTTCATCACTGCCACCCTCTGGTTCATCACTGCCACCCTCTGTTTCACCACTGCCACCCTCTGGTTCACCACTGTCACCCTCTGGTTCATCATAGCACCCTCTGGTTCACCACTGCCACCCTCTGGTTCACCACTGCCACCCTCTGGTTCACCACTGACACCCTCTGGTTCATCATAGCACCCCTCTGGTTCATCAATGCCACGCTCCGGTTCATCACTGCCGGCCTTTGGTTCACCACTGCCACCCTCTGGTTCACCACTTCCACCCTCTGGTACATCACTGCCACCCTCTGGTACATCACAGAAACCTCTGAATCACCACTGCCACCCTCTGGTTCATCACTGTCACCCTCTGGTTCATCATGGCCACCCTCTGGTTCATCACAGCACCCTCTTGTTCACCACTGCCACCCTCTGGTTCATCACTGCCACCCTCTGGTTCATCACTGTCACCCTCTGGTTCATCACTGCCACCCTCTGGTTTACCACTGCCACCCTCTGGTTCATCACTGCAACGCTCTGGTTCACCACTGCCACCCTCTGGTTTACCACTGCCACCCTCTGGTTCATCACTGCCACCCTCTGGTTCACCACTGCCACCCTCTGGTTTATCACTGTCACCCTCTGGTTCATCACTGCCACCTTCTGGTTCATCACTGCCACCCTCTGGTTGATCACTGCCACCCTCTGGTTTGCCACTGCCACCCTCTGGATCATCACTGTCACCCTCTGGTTCATCACTGCCACCCTCTGGTTCATCACAGCACCCTCTGGTTCACCAGTGCCACCCTCTGGTTCATCACTGCAACCCTCTGGTTCATCACTGTCACCCTCTGGTTCATCACTGCCACCCTCCGGTTCACCACTGCCACCCTCTGGTTCATCACTGTCACCCTCTGGTTCATCGCTGCCACCCTCCGGTTCATCGCTGCCACCCTCTGGTTCATCACTGCCACCCTCTGGTTCATCACTGCCACCCTCTGGTTCATCACTGCCACCCCCTGGTTCATCACAGCACCCTCTGGTTCACCACTGTCACCCTCTGGTTCATCACTGCCACCCTCTAGTTCATCACTGCCACCCTCTGGTACATCACTGCCACTCTCTGGTTCATCACTACCACCCTCTGGTTTACCACTGCCACACTCTGGTTCATTACTGCAACGCTCTGGTTCACCACTGCCACCCTCTGGTTTATCACTGTCACCCTTTGGTTCATCACTGCCACCCTCTGGTTCACCACTGCCACCCTCTGGTTGATCACTGTCACTCTCTGGTTAATCACTGCCACCTTCTGGTTCATTACTGCCACCCTCTGGTTCATCACTGCCACCCTCTGGTTCATCACTGCCACCCTCTGGTTCGCCACTGCCGACCTGTGGATCATCACTGCCACCCTCTGGTTCATCACTGCCACCCTCTGGTTTGCCACTGCCACCCTCTGGATCATCACTGTCACCCTCTGGTTTACCACTGTCACCCTCTGGTTCATCACCGCAACGCTCTGGTTCACCACTGCCACCCGCTGGTTTATCACTGTCACCCATCTGGTTCATCACTGCCACCCTCTGGTTCACCACTGCCACCCTCTGGTTGATCACTGTCACCCTCTGGTTGATCACTGTCACCTTCTGGTTCATCACTGCCACCCTCTGGTTCATCACTGCCACCCTCTGGTTCATCACTGCCACCCTCTGGTTCGCCACTGCCGACCTCTGGATCATCACTGTCACCCTCTGGTTCATCACTGCCACCCTCTGGTTCATCACAGCACACTCTGTTTCACCAGTGCCACCCTCTGGTTCATCACTGCCCCCCTCTGGTTCATCACTGCCACCCTCTGGTTCATGACTGCCACCCTCTGGTTGATCACTGCCATCCTCTGGTTCATCACAGCACTTTCTGGTTCACCACTGCCACCCTCTGGTTCATCACTGCCTCCCTCCGGTTCATCACTGCCACCCTCTGGTTCATCACTGCCACCCTCTGGTTCATCACAGCACCCTCTGGTTCACCACTGCCACCCTCTGGCTCATCATTGCCACCCTCTAGTTCATCACTGCCACCCTCTGGTTCACCACTAGCACCCTCTGGATCATCACTGTCACCCTCTGGTTCATCACTGCCACCCTCTGGTTCACCACTGCCACCCTCTGGTTCACCACTGCCACCCTCTGGTTCACCACTGCTACCCTCTGGTTGATCACTGCCATCCTCTGGTTCATCACAGCTCCCTCTGGTTCACCACTGCCACCCTCTGGTTCATCACTGCCACCCTCTGGTTCATCACAGCACCCTCTGGTTCACCACTGCCACCCTCTGGTTCATCACTGCCACCCTTTGGTTCAACACTGACACCCTCTTGCTCACCCCTACCACCAAATGGTTCATCACAGCACCCTCTGGTTCACCACTGTCACCCTCTGGTTCACCACTGTCACCCTCTGGTTCATCACTGCCACCCTCTGGTTCATCACAGCCACCCTCTGGTTCATCACTGCCACCCTCTGGTTCACCACTGCCACCCTCTTGTTCACCACTGCCACCCTCTTGTTCATCACTGCCACGCACTGGTTCACCACTGCCACCCTCTGGTTTATCACTGTCACCCTCTGGTTCATCACTGCCACCCTCTTGTTCACCACTGTCACCCTCTGGTTCATCACTGCCACCCTCTGGTTCATCACTGCCACCCTCTGGTTCATCACTGCCACCCTCTGGTTCACCACTGCCACCCTCTGGTTCATCACTGCCACGCTCTGGTTCACCACTGCCACGCTCTGGTTCACCACTGCCACCCTCTGGTTTATCACTGTCACCCTCTGGTTCATCACTGTCACCCTCTGGTTCATCACTGCCACCCTCTGATACATCACTGCCACCCTCTGGTTCATCACTGCCACCCTCTGGTTCGCCACTTCCTCCCTCTGGATCATCTTTGCCACCCTCTGGTTCATCACTGCCACGCTCTGGTTTGCCACTGCCACCCTCTGGTTTTTTACAGCACCCTTTGGTTCACCACTGCCACCCTCTGGTTCATCACTGCCACCCTCTGGTACATCACTGCCACCCTCTGTTTCACCACTGCCACCCTCTGGTTCACCACTGACACCCTCAGGTTCACCACTGACATCCTCTGGTTCACCACTGCCACCCTCTGGCTCATCACTGTCACCCTCTGGTTCATCATTGCCACCCTCTGGTTCACCACTGCCACCCTCTGGTTCACCACTGCCACCCTCTGGTTCACCACTGCTACCCTCTGGTTGATCACTGCCATCCTCTGGTTCATCACAGCTCCCTCTGTTTCACCACTGCCACCCTCTGGTTCATCACTGCCACCCTCTGGTTCATCACAGCACCCTCTGGTTCACCACTGCCACCCTCTGGTTCATCACTGCCACCCTCTGGTTCACCACTGCCACCCTCTGGTTCATTACTGCCACCCTCTGGTTTATCACAGCCACCCTCTGGTTCACCACTGCCACCCCCTCTGGTTCACCACTGCCACCCTCTTGTTCACCACTGCCACCCTCTTGTTCATCACAGCACCCTCTGGTTCACCACTGCCACCCTCTGGCTCATCATTGCCACCCTCTAGTTCATCACTGCCACCCTCTGGTTCACCACTAGCACCCTCTGGATCATCACTGTCACCCTCTGGTTCATCACTGCCACCCTCTGGTTCACCACTGCCACCCTCTGGTTCACCACTGCCACCCTCTGGTTCACCACTGCTACCCTCTGGTTGATCACTGCCATCCTCTGGTTCATCACAGCTCCCTCTGGTTCACCACTGCCACCCTCTGGTTCATCACTGCCACCCTCTGGTTCATCACAGCACCCTCTGGTTCACCACTGCCACCCTCTGGTTCATCACTGCCACCCTTTGGTTCACCACTGACACCCTCTTGCTCACCCCTACCACCAAATGGTTCATCACAGCACCCTCTGGTTCACCACTGTCACCCTCTGGTTCACCACTGTCACCCTCTGGTTCATCACTGCCACCCTCTGGTTCATCACAGCCACCCTCTGGTTCATCACTGCCACCCTCTGGTTCACCACTGCCACCCTCTTGTTCACCACTGCCACCCTCTTGTTCATCACTGCCACGCACTGGTTCACCACTGCCACCCTCTGGTTTATCACTGTCACCCTCTGGTTCATCACTGCCACCCTCTTGTTCACCACTGTCACCCTCTGGTTCATCACTGCCACCCTCTGGTTCATCACTGCCACCCTCTGGTTCATCACTGCCACCCTCTGGTTCACCACTGCCACCCTCTGGTTCATCACTGCCACGCTCTGGTTCACCACTGCCACGCTCTGGTTCACCACTGCCACCCTCTGGTTTATCACTGTCACCCTCTGGTTCATCACTGTCACCCTCTGGTTCATCACTGCCACCCTCTGATACATCACTGCCACCCTCTGGTTCATCACTGCCACCCTCTGGTTCGCCACTTCCTCCCTCTGGATCATCTTTGCCACCCTCTGGTTCATCACTGCCACGCTCTGGTTTGCCACTGCCACCCTCTGGTTTTTTACAGCACCCTCTGGTTCACCACTGCCACCCTCTGGTTCATCACTGCCACCCTCTGGTACATCACTGCCACCCTCTGTTTCACCACTGCCACCCTCTGGTTCACCACTGACACCCTCAGGTTCACCACTGACATCCTCTGGTTCACCACTGCCACCCTCTGGCTCATCACTGTCACCCTCTGGTTCATCATTGCCACCCTCTGGTTCACCACTGCCACCCTCTGGTTCACCACTGCCACCCTCTGGTTCACCACTGCTACCCTCTGGTTGATCACTGCCATCCTCTGGTTCATCACAGCTCCCTCTGTTTCACCACTGCCACCCTCTGGTTCATCACTGCCACCCTCTGGTTCATCACAGCACCCTCTGGTTCACCACTGCCACCCTCTGGTTCATCACTGCCACCCTCTGGTTCACCACTGCCACCCTCTGGTTCATTACTGCCACCCTCTGGTTTATCACAGCCACCCTCTGGTTCACCACTGCCACCCCCTCTGGTTCACCACTGCCACCCTCTTGCTCACCACTGCCACCCTCTTGTTCATCACAGCACCCTCTGGTTCACCACTGCCACCCTCTGGTTCATCACTGCCACCCTCTGGTTCACCACTGCCACCCTTTTGTTCATTACTGCCACCCTCTGGTTCATCACTGCCACCCTTTGGTTCACCACTGACACCCTCTTGTTCACCCCTACCACCAAATGGTTCATCACAGCACCCTCTGGTTCACCACTGTCACCCTCTGGTTCACCACTGTCACCCTCTGGTTCATCACTGCCACCCTCTGGTTCATCACAGCCACCCTCTGGTTCATCACTGCCACCCTCTGGTTCACCACTGCCACCTTCTTGTTCACCACTGCCACCCTCTTGTTCATCACTGCCACGCACTGGTTCACCACTGCCACCCTCTGGTTTATCACTGTAACCCTCTGGTTCATCACTGCCACCCTCTTGTTCACCACTGTCACCCTCTGGTTCATCACTGCCATCCTCTGGTTCATCACTGCCACCCTCTGGTTCATCACTGCCACCCTCTGGTTCAGCACTGCCACCCTCTGGTTCATCACTGCCACGCTCTGGTTCACCACTGCCACGCTCTGGTTCACCACTGCCACCCTCTGGTTTATCACTGTCACCCTCTGGTTCATCACTGTCACCCTCTGGTTCATCACTGCCACCCTCTGATACATCACTGCCACCCTCTGGTTCATCACTGCCACCCTCTGGTTTGCAACTGCCTCCCTCTGGATCATCACTTCCACCCTCTGGTTCATCACTGCCACCCTCTGGTTCATCACTGCCACCCTCTGTTTCAACACTGCCACCCTCTGGTTCACCACTGACACCCTCTGGTTCACCACTGACACCCTCTGGGTCACCCCTGCCACCCTCTGGTTCATCAATGCCACCCTCTGGTTCATGACTGCCAGCCTTTGGTTCACCACTGTCACCCTCTGGCTCACCACTGCTACCCTCTGGTTCTCTACAGCCACCCTCTGGTTCATCACTGCCACCCTCTGGTTCATTACAGCACCCTCTGGTTCACCACTGCCACCCTCTGGTACATCACTGTCACCCTCTGGTTCATCACTGCCACCCTCTGGTTCATCACAGCACCCTCTGGTTCACCACTGCCACCCTCTGGTTCATCACTGCCACTCTCTGGTTCATCACTGTCACCATCTGGTTCATCACTGCCACCCTCTGGTTTACCACTGCCACCCTCTGGTTCATCACTGCAATGCTCTGGTTCACCACTGCCACCCTCTGGTTTATCACTGTCACCCTCTGGTTCATCACTGCCACCCTCTGGTTCACCACTGCCACCCTCTGGTTGATCACTGTCACCCTCTGGTTCATCACTGCCACCTCTGGTTCATCACTGCCACCCTCTGGTTCATCACTGCCATCCTCTGGTTCGCCACTGCCGACCTCTGGATCATGACTGCCACCCTCTGGTTCATCACTGCCACCCTCTGGATCATCACTGTCACCCTCTGGTTCATCACTGCCACCCTCTGGTTCATCACAGCACCCTCTGGTTCACCAGTGCCACCCTCTGGTTCATCACTGCCACCCTCCGGTTCATCACTGTCACCCTCCGGTTCATCACTGCCACCCTCCGGTTCACCACTGCCACCCTCTGGTTCATCACTGTCACCCTCTGGGTCATCGCTGCCACCCTCCGGTTCATCACTGCCACCCTCTGGTTCATCACTGCCACCCCCTGGTTCATCACAGCACCCTCTGATTCACCACTGTCACCCTCTGCTTCATCACTGCCACCCTCTAGTTCATCACTGCCACCCTCTGGTTCATCACTGCCACTCTCTGGTTCACCACTGCCACCCTCTGGTTCATCACTGTCACCCTCTGGTTCATCACTGCCACCCTCTGGTTTATCACAGCACCCTCTGGTTCACCACTGCCACCCTCTGGTTCATCACCGCAACGCTCTGGTTCACCACCGCCACCCTCTGGTTTATCACTGTCACCCTCTGGTTCATCACTGCCACCCTCTGGTTCACCACTGCCACCCTCTGGTTCACCACTGACACCCTCTGGTTCATCACAGCACCCTCTGGTTCACCAGTGCCACCCTCAGGTTCATCACTGCCACCCTCTGGTTCATCACTGCCACCCTCCGGTTCACGACTGCCACCCTCTGGTTGATCACTGCCATCCTCTGGTTCATCACTGCACCCTGTGGGTCACCACTGCCACCCTCTGTTTCATCACTGCCACCCTCTGGTTCATCACTGCCACTCTCTAGTTCATCACTGCCACCCTCTGGTTCATCACTGCCACTCTCTGGTTCATCACAGCACCCTCTGGTTCACCACTGTCACCCTCTTGTTCATCACTGCCACCCTGTAGTTCATCACTGCCACCCTCTGGTTCACCACTGCCACCCTCTGGATCATCACTGTCACCCTCTGGTTCCTCACTGCCACCCTCTGGTTCACCACTGCCGCCCTCTGGTTCACCACTACTACCCTCTGTTTGATCACTGTCATCCTCTGGTTCATCACAGCTCCCTCTGGTTCACCACTGCCACCCTCTGGTTCATCACTGCCACCCTCTGGTTCATCACAGCACCCTCTGGTTCACCACTGCCACCCTCTGGTTCATCACTGCTACCCTCTGGTTAATCACTGCCACCCTCTGGTTCATCACTGCCACCCTCTGGTTCATCACAGCACCCTCTGGTTCACCAGTGCCACCCTCTGGTTCATCACTGCCACCCTCTGGTTCATCACTGACAGCCTCTGGTTCACCACTGTCACCCTCTGGTTGATCACTGCCATCCTCTGGTTCATCACTGCACCCTGTGGGTCACCACTGCCACCCTCTGTTTCATCACTGCCGCCCTCTGGTTCATCACTGCCACCCTCTAGTTCATCACTGCCACCCTCTGGTTCATCACTGCCACTCTCTGGTTCATCACAGCACCCTCTGGTTTACCACTGTCACCCTCTTGTTCATCACTGCCACCCTGTAGTTCATCACTGCCACCCTCTGGTTCACCACTGCCACCCTCTGGATCATCACTGTCACCCTCTGGTTCCTCACTGCCACCCTCTGGTTCACCACTGCCGCCCTCTGGTTCACCACTGCTACCCTCTGTTTGATCACTGCCACCCTCTGGTTCATCACAGCTCCCTCTGGTTCATCACAGCACCTTCTGGTTCACCACTGCCACCCTCTGGTTCATTACTGCCACCCTCTGGTTCATCACTGACACCCTCTGGTTCACCACTGCCACCCTCTGGATCATCACTGTCACCCTCTGGTTCATCACAGCACCCTGTGGTTCACAGCTGCCACCCTCTGGTTCACCACTGACACCCTCTGGTTCATCACTGCCACCCTCTGGTTCATCACAGCACCCTCTGGTTCACCAGTGCCACCCTCTGGTTCATCACTGCCACCCTCTGGTTCATCACTGCCACCCTCCGGTTCACGACTGCCACCCTCTGGTTGATCACTGCCATCCTCTGGTTCATCACTGCACCCTGTGGGTCACCACTGCCACCCTCTGTTTCATCACTGCCGCCCTCTGGTTCATCACTGCCACCCTCTAGTTCATCACTGCCACCCTCTGGTTCATCACTGCCACTCTCTGGTTCATCACAGCACCCTCTGGTTCACCACTGTCACCCTCTTGTTCATCACTGCCACCCTGTAGTTCATCACTGCCACCCTCTGGTTCACCACTGCCACCCTCTGGATCATCACTGTCACCCTCTGGTTCCTCACTGCCACCCTCTGGTTCACCACTGCCGCCCTCTGGTTCACCACTGCTACCCTCTGTTTGATCACTGCCATCCTCTGGTTCATCACAGCTCCCTCTGGTTCACCACTGCCACCCTCTGGTTCATCACTGCCACCCTCTGGTTCACCACTGCCACCCTCTGGTTCACCACTGCCACCCTCTGGTTAATCACTGCCACCCTCTGGTTAATCACTGCCACCCTCTGGTTCATCACAGCACCCTCTGGTTCATCACAGCACCTTCTGGTTCACCACTGCCACCCTCTGGTTCATTACTGCCACCCTCTGGTTCATCACTGACAACCTCTGGTTCACCACTGCCACCCTCTGGATCATCACTGTCACCCTCTGGTTCATCACAGCACCCTCTGGTTCACAGCTGCCACCCTCTGGTTCACCACTGACACCCTCTGGGTTACCCCTACCACCATATCGTTCATCACAGCACCTTCTGGTTCACCACTGTCACCCTCTGGTTCACCACTGTCACCCTCTGGTTCATCACTGCCACCCTCTGGTTCATCACTGCCACCCTCTGGTTCATCACTGCCACCCTCTCGTTCACCACTGCCACCCTCTTGTTCACCACTGCCACCCTCTGGTTCATCACTGCCACGCAGTGGTTCACCACTGCCACCCTCTGGTTCATCATTGCCACCCTCTGGTTCGCCACTGCCTCCCTCTGGATCATCACTGCCACCCTCTGGTTCATCACTGCCACCCTCTGGTTTGCCACTGCCACCCTCTGGATCATCACTGTCACCCTCTGGTTCATTACTGCCACCCTCTTGTTCATCACAGCACCCTCTGGTTCACCAGTGCCACCCTCTGGTTCATCACTGCCACCCTCTGGTTCATCACTGCCACCCTCTGCTTCACGACTGCCACCCTCTGGTTGATCACTGCCATCCTCTGGTTCATTACAGCACCCTCTGGTTCACCACTGCCACCCTCTGTTTCATCACTGCCACCCTCTCATTCATCACTGCCACCCTCTGGTTCATCACTGCCACTCTCTGGTTCATCACAGCACCCTCTGGTTCACCACTGCCACCCTCTGGTTCATCACTGCCACCCTCTAGTTCATCACTGCCACCCTCTGGTTCACCACTGCCACCCTCTGGATCATCACTGTCACCCTCTGGTTCATCACTGCCACCCTCTGGTTCACGACTGCCACCCTCTGGATGATCACTGCCATCCTCTGGTTCATCACAGCACCCTCTAGTTCACCACTGCCACCCTCTGGTTCATCACTGCCACCCTCTGGTTCATCACAGATCCCTCTGGTTCACCACTGCCACCCTCTGGTTCATCACTGCCACCCTCTGGTTCATCACAGCACCCTCTGGTTCACCACTGCCACCCTCTGGTTCATCACTGTCACCCTCTGGTTCATCACTGCCACCCTCTAGTTCATCACATCTCCCTTTGGTTCATCACAGCACCCTCTGGTTCACCACTGTCACCCTCTGGTTCTCCACTGTCACCCTCTGGTTCATCACTGCCACCCTCTGGTTCATCACTGGCACCCTCTGGTTCACCACTGCCCCCCTTTGGTTCACCCCTGCCACCCTCTGGTTCACCCCTGCCACCCTCTGGTTCACCACAGCTCCCTCTGGTTCACCACTGCCACCCTCTGGTTCATCACTGCCACCCTCTGGTTCATCACTGCACCCTCTGGTTTACCACTGCCACCTTCTGCTTCATCACTGCCACCCTCTGTTTCATTACTGCCACCCTCTGGTTCATCACTGACACCCTCTGGTTCACAACTGTCACCCTCTGGTTCACCACTGTCACCCTCTGGTTCATCACAGCACCCTCTGGTTCACAGCTGCCACCCTCTGGTTCACCACTGACACCCTCTGGTTCACCCCTACCACCATATGGTTCATCACTGTCACCCTCTGGTTCACCACTGTCACCCTCTGGTTCATCACTGCCACCCTCTGGTTCATCACTGCTACCCTCTGGTTCATCACTGCCACCCTCTGGTTCACCACTGCCACCCTCTTGTTCACCACTGCCACCCTCTGGTTCATCACTGCCACGCAGTGGTTCACCACTGCCACCCTCTGGGTTATCACTGTCACCCTCTGGTTCATCACTGCCACCCTCTGGTTCACCACTGTCACCCTCTGGTTCATCACTGCCAATCTCTGGTTCATCACTGCCACCCTCCGGTTCATCACTGCCACCCTCTGGTTCACCACTGCCACCCTCTGGTTCATCACTGCCACGCTCTGGTTCATCACTGCCACCCTCTGGTTCACCACTGCCACCCTCTGGTTCATCACTGTCACCCTCTGGTTCATCACTGTCACTCTCTGGTTCATCACTGCCACCCTCTGGTTCATCACAGCACCCTCTGGTTCACCAGTGCCACCCTCTGTTTCATCACTGCCACCCTCTGCTTCACGACTGACAACCTCTGGTTGATCACTGCCATCCTCTGGTTCATCACAGCACCCTCTGGTTCAGCACTGCCACTCTCTGGTTCATCACTGCCACCCTCTGGTTCATCACTGCCACCCTCTGGTTCATCACTGCCACTCTCTGGTTCATCACAGCACCCTCTGGTTCACCACTTCCACCCTCTGGTTCATCACTGCCACCCTCTAGTTCACCACTGCCACCCTCTGGTTCACCACTGCCACCCTCCGGATCATCACTGTCACCCTCTGGTTCACCACTGCCACCCTCTGGTTCACGACTGCCACCCTCTGGTTGATCACTGCCATTCTCTGGTTCATCACAGCACCCTCTGGTTCATCACTGCCACCCTCTGGTTCATCACTGCCACCCCCTGGTTCATCACAGCACCCTCTGATTCACCACTGTCACCCTCTACTTCATCACTGCCACCCTCTGGTTCATCACTGCCACGCTCTGGTTCATCACTGCCACCCTCTGTTTCATCACTGCCACCCTCTGGTTCACCACTGTCACCCTCTGGTTCATCACTGCCACCCTCTGGTTTATCACAGCACCCTCTGGTTCACCACTGCCACCCTCTGGTTCATCACTGCCACTCTCTGGTTCATCACAGCACCCTCTGGTTCACCACTGTCACCCTCTTGTTCATCACTGCCACCCTGTAGTTCATCACTGCCACCCTCTGGTTCACCACTGCCACCCTCTGGATCATCACTGTCACCCTCTGGTTCCTCACTGCCACCCTCTGGTTCACCACTGCCGCCCTCTGGTTCACCACTGCTACCCTCTGTTTGATCACTGCCATCCTCTGGTTCATCACAGCTCCCTCTGGTTCACCACTGCCACCCTCTGGTTCATCACTGCCACCCTCTGGTTCATCACAGCACCCTCTGGTTCACCAATGCCACCCTCTGGTTCATCACTGCTACCCTCTGGTTAATCACTGCCACCCTCTGGTTCATCACAGCTCCCTCTGGTTCATCACAGCACCTTCTGGTTCACCACTGCCACCCTCTGGTTCATTACTGCCACCCTCTGGTTCATCACTGACACCCTCTGGTTCACCACTGCCACCCTCTGGATCATCACTGTCACCCTCTGGTTCATCACAGCACCCTCTGGTTCACAGCTGCCACCCTCTGGTTCACCACTGACACCCTCTGGGTTACCCCTACCACCATATCGTTCATCACAGCACCTTCTGGTTCACCACTGTCACCCTCTGGTTCACCACTGTCACCCTCTGGTTCATCACTGCCACCCTCTGGTTCATCACTGCCACCCTCTGGTTCATCACTGCCACCCTCTGGTTCACCACTGCCACCCTCTGGTTCATCAATGCCACCCTCTGGTTCATGACTGCCAGCCTTTGGTTCACCACTGCCACCCTCTGGCTCACCACTGCCACCCTCTGGTTCTCTACAGCCACCCTCTGGTACATCACTGCCACCCTCTGGTTCATCACAGCACCCTCTGGTTCACCACTGCCACCCTCTGGTTCGCCACTGCCGACCTCTGGATCATCACTGCCACCCTCTGGTTCATCACTGCCACCCTCTGGATCATCACTGTCACCCTCTGGTTCATCACTGCCACCCTCTGGTTCATCACAGCACCCTCTGGTTCACCAGTGCCACCCTCTGGTTCATCACTACCACCCTCTGGTTCATCACTGTCACCCTCCGGTTCATCACTGCCACCCTCCGGTTCACCACTGCCACCCTCTGGTTCATCACTGTCACCCTCTGGGTCATCGCTGCCACCCTCCGGTTCATCACTGCCACCCTCTGGTTCATCACTGCCACCCTCTGGTTCATCACTGCCACCCCCTGGTTCATCACAGCACCCTCTGATTCACCACTGTCACCCTCTGGTTCATCACTGCCACCCTCTAGTTCATCACTGCCTCCCTCTGGTTCATCACTGCCACCCTCTGGTTCATTACAGCACCCTATGGTTCACCCCTACCATCATCTGGTTCATCACTGCCACCCTCTGGTTTATCACTGCCATCCTCTGTTTCACCACTGCCACCCTCTGGTTCACCACTGTCACCCTCTGGTTCATCACAGCACCCTCTGGTTCACCACTGCCACCCTCTGGTTCACCACTGACACCCTCTGGGTCACTCCTGCCACCATCTGGTTCATCAATGCCACCCTCTGATTCATCACTGCCAGCCTTTGGTTCACCACTGCCACCCTCTGGTTCACCACTGCCACCCTCTGGTTCGCCACAGCCACCCTCTGGTTCGTCATTTCCACCCTCTGGTTCATCACAGCACCCTCTGGTTCACCACTGCCACCCTCTGGTTCATCACTGTCACCCTCTGGTTCATCACTGCCACCCTCTGGTTTATCACAGCACCCTCTGGTTCACCACTGCCACCCTCTGGTTCATCACTGCCACCCTCTGGTTCATCACTGTCACCTTCTGGTTCATCACTGCCACCCTCTGGTTTACCACTGCCACCCTCTGGTTCATCACCACAACGCTCTGGTTCACCACTGCCACCCTCTGGTTTATCACTGTCACCCTCTGGTTCATCACTGCCACCCTCTGGTTCACCACTGCCACCCTCTGGTTGATCACTGTCACCCTCTGGTTCATCACTGACACCTTCTGGTTCATCCCTGCCACCCTCTGGTTCACCACTGACACCCTCTGGTTCATCACTGCCACCCTCTGGTTCATCACAGCACCCTCTGGTTCACCAGTGCCACCCTCTGGTTCATCACTGCCACCTTCTGGTTCATCACTGCCACCCTCCAGTTCACGACTGCCACCCTCTGGTTAATCACTGCCATCCTCTGGTTCATCACAGCACCCTGTGGGTCACCACTGCCACCCTCTGTTTCATCACTGCCACCCTCTGGTTCATCACTGCCACCCTATAGTTCATCACTGCCACCCTCTGGTTCATCACTGCCACTCTCTGGTTCATCACAGCACCCTCTGGTTCACCACTGTCACCCTCTGGTTCATCACTGCCACCCTGTAGTTCATCACTGCCACCCTCTGGTTCACCACCGCCACCCTCTGGATCATCACTGTCACCCTCTGGTTTCTCACTGCCACCCTCTGGTTCACCACTGCCACCCTCTGGTTCACCACTGCTACCCTCTGTTTGATCACTGCCATCCTCTGGTTCATCACAGCTCCCTCTGGTTGACCACTGCCACCCTCTGGTTCATCACTGCCACCCTCTGGTTCATTACAGCACCCTCTGGTTCACCACTGCCACCCTCTGGGTTATCACTGCTACCCTCTGTTTCATCACTGCCACCCTCTGGTTCATCACAGCTCCCTCTGGTTCATCACAGCACCCTCTGGTTCACCACTGCCACCCTCTGGTTCATTACTGCCACCCTCTGGTTCATCACAGCACCCTCTGGTTCACCACTGCCACCCTCTGGTTCATCCTTGTCACCCTCTGATTCATCACTGCCACCCTCTGGTTCATCACAGCACCCTCTGGTTCACCACTGCCACCCTCTGGTTCATCACTGCCACCCTCTGGTTCATCACTGTCACCCTCTGGTTCATCACTGCCACCCTCTGGTTTACCACTGTCACCCTCTGGTTCATCACCGCAATGCTCTGGTTCACGACTGCCACCCGCTGGTTTATCACTGTCACCCATCTGGTTCATCACTGCCACCCTCTGGTTCACCACTGCCACCCTCTGGTTCATCACTGTCACCCTCTGGTTGATCACTGTCACCTCCTGGTTCATCACTGCCACCCTCTGGTTCATCACTGCCACCCTCTGGTTCATCACTGCCACCCTCTGGTTCGCCACTGCCGACCTCTGGATCATCACTGTCACCCTCTGGTTCATCACTGCCACCCTCTGGTTCATCACAGCACACTCTGGTTCACCAGTGCCACCCTATGGTTCATCACTGCCACCCTCTGGTTCATCACTGCCACCCTCTGGTTCATGACTGCCACCCTCTGGTTCATCACTGCCATCCTCTGGTTCATCACTGCCACCCTCTGGTTCATCACAGCACCCTCTGGTTCACCACTGCCACCCTCTGGCTCATCACTGTCACCCTCTGGTTCATCATTGCCACCCTCTGGTTCACCACTGCCACCCTCTGGTTCACCACTGCCACCCTCTGGTTCACCACTGCTACCCTCTGGTTGATCACTGCCATCCTCTGGTTCATCACAGCTCCCTCTGTTTCACCACTGCCACCCTCTGGTTCATCACTGCCACCCTCTGGTTCATCACAGCACCCTCTGGTTCACCACTGCCACCCTCTGGTTCATCACTGCCACCCTCTGGTTCACCACTGCCACCCTCTGGTTCATTACTGCCACCCTCTGGTTTATCACAGCCACCCTCTGGTTCACCACTGCCACCCCCTCTGGTTCACCACTGCCACCCTCTTGTTCACCACTGCCACCCTCTTGTTCATCACAGCACCCTCTGGTTCACCACTGCCACCCTCTGGTTCATCACTGCCACCCTCTGGTTCACCACTGCCACCCTTTTGTTCATTACTGCCACCCTCTGGTTCATCACTGCCACCCTTTGGTTCACCACTGACACCCTCTTGTTCACCCCTACCACCAAATGGTTCATCACAGCACCCTCTGGTTCACCACTGTCACCCTCTGGTTCACCACTGTCACCCTCTGGTTCATCACTGCCACCCTCTGGTTCATCACAGCCACCCTCTGGTTCATCACTGCCACCCTCTGGTTCACCACTGCCACCTTCTTGTTCACCACTGCCACCCTCTTGTTCATCACTGCCACGCACTGGTTCACCACTGCCACCCTCTGGTTTATCACTGTAACCCTCTGGTTCATCACTGCCACCCTCTTGTTCACCACTGTCACCCTCTGGTTCATCACTGCCATCCTCTGGTTCATCACTGCCACCCTCTGGTTCATCACTGCCACCCTCTGGTTCAGCACTGCCACCCTCTGGTTCATCACTGCCACGCTCTGGTTCACCACTGCCACGCTCTGGTTCACCACTGCCACCCTCTGGTTTATCACTGTCACCCTCTGGTTCATCACTGTCACCCTCTGGTTCATCACTGCCACCCTCTGATACATCACTGCCACCCTCTGGTTCATCACTGCCACCCTCTGGTTCGCAACTGCCTCCCTCTGGATCATCACTTCCACCCTCTGGTTCATCACTGCCACCCTCTGGTTCATCACTGCCACCCTCTGTTTCAACACTGCCACCCTCTGGTTCACCACTGACACCCTCTGGTTCACCACTGACACCCTCTGGGTCACCCCTGCCACCCTCTGGTTCATCAATGCCACCCTCTGGTTCATGACTGCCAGCCTTTGGTTCACCACTGTCACCCTCTGGCTCACCACTGCTACCCTCTGGTTCTCTACAGCCACCCTCTGGTTCATCACTGCCACCCTCTGGTTCATTACAGCACCCTCTGGTTCACCACTGCCACCCTCTGGTACATCACTGTCACCCTCTGGTTCATCACTGCCACCCTCTGGTTCATCACAGCACCCTCTGGTTCACCACTGCCACCCTCTGGTTCATCACTGCCACCCTCTGGTTCATCACTGTCACCCTCTGGTTCATCACTGCCACCCTCTGGTTTACCACTGCCACCCTCTGGTTCATCACTGCAATGCTCTGGTTCACCACTGCCACCCTCTGGTTTATCACTGTCACCCTCTGGTTCATCACTGCCACCCTCTGGTTCACCACTGCCACCCTCTGGTTGATCACTGTCACCCTCTGGTTCATCACTGCCACCTCTGGTTCATCACTGCCACCCTCTGGTTCATCACTGCCATCCTCTGGTTCGCTACTGCCGACCTCTGGATCATGACTGCCACCCTCTGGTTCATCACTGCCACCCTCTGGATCATCACTGTCACCCTCTGGTTCATCACTGCCACCCTCTGGTTCATCACAGCACCCTCTGGTTCACCAGTGCCACCCTCTGGTTCATCACTGCCACCCTCCGGTTCATCACTGTCACCCTCCGGTTCATCACTGCCACCCTCCGGTTCACCACTGCCACCCTCTGGTTCATCACTGTCACCCTCTGGGTCATCGCTGCCACCCTCCGGTTCATCACTGCCACCCTCTGGTTCATCACTGCCACCCTCTGGTTCATCACTGCCACCCCCTGGTTCATCACAGCACCCTCTGATTCACCACTGTCACCCTCTGCTTCATCACTGCCACCCTCTAGTTCATCACTGCCACCCTCTGGTTCATCACTGCCACTCTCTGGTTCACCACTGCCACCCTCTGGTTCATCACTGTCACCCTCTGGTTCATCACTGCCACCCTCTGGTTTATCACAGCACCCTCTGGTTCACCACTGCCACCCTCTGGTTCATCACCGCAACGCTCTGGTTCACCACCGCCACCCTCTGGTTTATCACTGTCACCCTCTGGTTCATCACTGCCACCCTCTGGTTCACCACTGCCACCCTCTGGTTCACCACTGACACCCTCTGGTTCATCACAGCACCCTCTGGTTCACCAGTGCCACCCTCAGGTTCATCACTGCCACCCTCTGGTTCATCACTGCCACCCTCCGGTTCACGACTGCCACCCTCTGGTTGATCACTGCCATCCTCTGGTTCATCACTGCACCCTGTGGGTCACCACTGCCACCCTCTGTTTCATCACTGCCACCCTCTGGTTCATCACTGCCACCCTCTAGTTCATCACTGCCACCCTCTGGTTCATCACTGCCACTCTCTGGTTCATCACAGCACCCTCTGGTTCACCACTGTCACCCTCTTGTTCATCACTGCCACCCTGTAGTTCATCACTGCCACCCTCTGGTTCACCACTGCCACCCTCTGGATCATCACTGTCACCCTCTGGTTCCTCACTGCCACCCTCTGGTTCACCACTGCCGCCCTCTGGTTCACCACTACTACCCTCTGTTTGATCACTGTCATCCTCTGGTTCATCACAGCTCCCTCTGGTTCACCACTGCCACCCTCTGGTTCATCACTGCCACCCTCTGGTTCATCACAGCACCCTCTGGTTCACCACTGCCACCCTCTGGTTCATCACTGCTACCCTCTGGTTAATCACTGCCACCCTCTGGTTCATCACTGCCACCCTCTGGTTCATCACAGCACCCTCTGGTTCACCAGTGCCACCCTCTGGTTCATCACTGCCACCCTCTGGTTCATCACTGACAGCCTCTGGTTCACCACTGTCACCCTCTGGTTGATCACTGCCATCCTCTGGTTCATCACTGCACCCTGTGGGTCACCACTGCCACCCTCTGTTTCATCACTGCCGCCCTCTGGTTCATCACTGCCACCCTCTAGTTCATCACTGCCACCCTCTGGTTCATCACTGCCACTCTCTGGTTCATCACAGCACCCTCTGGTTCACCACTGTCACCCTCTTGTTCATCACTGCCACCCTGTAGTTCATCACTGCCACCCTCTGGTTCACCACTGCCACCCTCTGGATCATCACTGTCACCCTCTGGTTCCTCACTGCCACCCTCTGGTTCACCACTGCCGCCCTCTGGTTTACCACTGCTACCCTCTGTTTGATCACTGCCATCCTCTGGTTCATCACAGCTCCCTCTGGTTCACCACTGCCACCCTCTGGTTCATCACTGCCACCCTCTGGTTCATCACAGCACCCTCTGGTTCACCACTGCCACCCTCTGGTTCATCACTGCTACCCTCTGGTTAATCACTGCCACCCTCTGGTTCATCACAGCTCCCTCTGGTTCATCACAGCACCTTCTGGTTCACCACTGCCACCCTCTGGTTCATTACTGCCACCCTCTGGTTCATCACTGACACCCTCTGGTTCACCACTGCCACCCTCTGGATCATCACTGTCACCCTCTGGTTCATCACAGCACCCTGTGGTTCACAGCTGCCACCCTCTGGTTCACCACTGACACCCTCTGGTTCATCACTGCCACCCTCTGGTTCATCACAGCACCCTCTGGTTCACCAGTGCCACCCTCTGGTTCATCACTGCCACCCTCTGGTTCATCACTGCCACCCTCCGGTTCACGACTGCCACCCTCTGGTTGATCACTGCCATCCTCTGGTTCATCACTGCACCCTGTGGGTCACCACTGCCACCCTCTGTTTCATCACTGCCGCCCTCTGGTTCATCACTGCCACCCTCTAGTTCATCACTGCCACCCTCTGGTTCATCACTGCCACTCTCTGGTTCATCACAGCACCCTCTGGTTCACCACTGTCACCCTCTTGTTCATCACTGCCACCCTGTAGTTCATCACTGCCACCCTCTGGTTCACCACTGCCACCCTCTGGATCATCACTGTCACCCTCTGGTTCCTCACTGCCACCCTCTGGTTCACCACTGCCGCCCTCTGGTTCACCACTGCTACCCTCTGTTTGATCACTGCCATCCTCTGGTTCATCACAGCTCCCTCTGGTTCACCACTGCCACCCTCTGGTTCATCACTGCCACCCTCTGGTTCATCACAGCACCCTCTGGTTCACCACTGCCACCCTCTGGTTCATCACTGCTACCCTCTGGTTAATCACTGCCACCCTCTGGTTCATCACAGCTCCCTCTGGTTCATCACAGCACCTTCTGGTTCACCACTGCCACCCTCTGGTTCATTACTGCCACCCTCTGGTTCATCACTGACACCCTCTGGTTCACCACTGCCACCCTCTGGATCATCACTGTCACCCTCTGGTTCATCACAGCACCCTGTGGTTCACAGCTGCCACCCTCTGGTTCACCACTGACACCCTCTGGTTCATCACTGCCACCCTCTGGTTCATCACAGCACCCTCTGGTTCACCAGTGCCACCCTCTGGTTCATCACTGCCACCCTCTGGTTCATCACTGCCACCCTCCGGTTCACGACTGCCACCCTCTGGTTGATCACTGCCATCCTCTGGTTCATCACTGCACCCTGTGGGTCACCACTGCCACCCTCTGTTTCATCACTGCCGCCCTCTGGTTCATCACTGCCACCCTCTAGTTCATCACTGCCACCCTCTGGTTCATCACTGCCACTCTCTGGTTCATCACAGCACCCTCTGGTTCACCACTGTCACCCTCTTGTTCATCACTGCCACCCTGTAGTTCATCACTGCCACCCTCTGGTTCACCACTGCCACCCTCTGGATCATCACTGTCACCCTCTGGTTCCTCACTGCCACCCTCTGGTTCACCACTGCCGCCCTCTGGTTCACCACTGCTACCCTCTGTTTGATCACTGCCATCCTCTGGTTCATCACAGCTCCCTCTGGTTCACCACTGCCACCCTCTGGTTCATCACTGCCACCCTCTGGTTCACCACTGCCACCCTCTGGTTCACCACTGCCACCCTCTGGTTAATCACTGCCACCCTCTGGTTAATCACTGCCACCCTCTGGTTCATCACAGCACCCTCTGGTTCATCACAGCACCTTCTGGTTCACCACTGCCACCCTCTGGTTCATTACTGCCACCCTCTGGTTCATCACTGACACCCTCTGGTTCACCACTGCCACCCTCTAGATCATCACTGTCACCCTCTGGTTCATCACAGCACCCTCTGGTTCACAGCTGCCACCCTCTGGTTCACCACTGACACCCTCTGGGTTACCCCTACCACCATATCGTTCATCACAGCACCTTCTGGTTCACCACTGTCACCCTCTGGTTCACCACTGTCACCCTCTGGTTCATCACTGCCACCCTCTGGTTCATCACTGCCACCCTCTGGTTCATCACTGCCACCCTCTGGTTCACCACTGCCACCCTCTGGTTCACCACTGCCACCCTCTGGTTCATCACTGCCACCCTCTGGTTCATCACTGCCACCCTCTGGTTCATCACTGCCACCCCCTGGTTCATCACAGCACCCTCTGATTCACCACTGTCACCCTCTGCTTCATCACTGCCACCCTCTAGTTCATCACTGCCACCCTCTGGTTCATCACTGCCACTCTCTGGTTCACCACTGCCACCCTCTGGTTCATCACTGTCACCCTCTGGTTCATCACTGCCACCCTCTGGTTTATCACAGCACCCTCTGGTTCACCACTGCCACCCTCTGGTTCATCACCGCAACGCTCTGGTTCACCACCGCCACCCTCTGGTTTATCACTGTCACCCTCTGGTTCATCACTGCCACCCTCTGGTTCACCACTGCCACCCTCTGGTTCACCACTGACACCCTCTGGTTCATCACAGCACCCTCTGGTTCACCAGTGCCACCCTCAGGTTCATCACTGCCACCCTCTGGTTCATCACTGCCACCCTCCGGTTCACGACTGCCACCCTCTGGTTGATCACTGCCATCCTCTGGTTCATCACTGCACCCTGTGGGTCACCACTGCCACCCTCTGTTTCATCACTGCCACCCTCTGGTTCATCACTGCCACCCTCTAGTTCATCACTGCCACCCTCTGGTTCATCACTGCCACTCTCTGGTTCATCACAGCACCCTCTGGTTCACCACTGTCACCCTCTTGTTCATCACTGCCACCCTGTAGTTCATCACTGCCACCCTCTGGTTCACCACTGCCACCCTCTGGATCATCACTGTCACCCTCTGGTTCCTCACTGCCACCCTCTGGTTCACCACTGCCGCCCTCTGGTTCACCACTACTACCCTCTGTTTGATCACTGTCATCCTCTGGTTCATCACAGCTCCCTCTGGTTCACCACTGCCACCCTCTGGTTCATCACTGCCACCCTCTGGTTCATCACAGCACCCTCTGGTTCACCACTGCCACCCTCTGGTTCATCACTGCTACCCTCTGGTTAATCACTGCCACCCTCTGGTTCATCACTGCCACCCTCTGGTTCATCACAGCACCCTCTGGTTCACCAGTGCCACCCTCTGGTTCATCACTGCCACCCTCTGGTTCATCACTGACAGCCTCTGGTTCACCACTGTCACCCTCTGGTTGATCACTGCCATCCTCTGGTTCATCACTGCACCCTGTGGGTCACCACTGCCACCCTCTGTTTCATCACTGCCGCCCTCTGGTTCATCACTGCCACCCTCTAGTTCATCACTGCCACCCTCTGGTTCATCACTGCCACTCTCTGGTTCATCACAGCACCCTCTGGTTCACCACTGTCACCCTCTTGTTCATCACTGCCACCCTGTAGTTCATCACTGCCACCCTCTGGTTCACCACTGCCACCCTCTGGATCATCACTGTCACCCTCTGGTTCCTCACTGCCACCCTCTGGTTCACCACTGCCGCCCTCTGGTTTACCACTGCTACCCTCTGTTTGATCACTGCCATCCTCTGGTTCATCACAGCTCCCTCTGGTTCACCACTGCCACCCTCTGGTTCATCACTGCCACCCTCTGGTTCATCACAGCACCCTCTGGTTCACCACTGCCACCCTCTGGTTCATCACTGCTACCCTCTGGTTAATCACTGCCACCCTCTGGTTCATCACAGCTCCCTCTGGTTCATCACAGCACCTTCTGGTTCACCACTGCCACCCTCTGGTTCATTACTGCCACCCTCTGGTTCATCACTGACACCCTCTGGTTCACCACTGCCACCCTCTGGATCATCACTGTCACCCTCTGGTTCATCACAGCACCCTGTGGTTCACAGCTGCCACCCTCTGGTTCACCACTGACACCCTCTGGTTCATCACTGCCACCCTCTGGTTCATCACAGCACCCTCTGGTTCACCAGTGCCACCCTCTGGTTCATCACTGCCACCCTCTGGTTCATCACTGCCACCCTCCGGTTCACGACTGCCACCCTCTGGTTGATCACTGCCATCCTCTGGTTCATCACTGCACCCTGTGGGTCACCACTGCCACCCTCTGTTTCATCACTGCCGCCCTCTGGTTCATCACTGCCACCCTCTAGTTCATCACTGCCACCCTCTGGTTCATCACTGCCACTCTCTGGTTCATCACAGCACCCTCTGGTTCACCACTGTCACCCTCTTGTTCATCACTGCCACCCTGTAGTTCATCACTGCCACCCTCTGGTTCACCACTGCCACCCTCTGGATCATCACTGTCACCCTCTGGTTCCTCACTGCCACCCTCTGGTTCACCACTGCCGCCCTCTGGTTCACCACTGCTACCCTCTGTTTGATCACTGCCATCCTCTGGTTCATCACAGCTCCCTCTGGTTCACCACTGCCACCCTCTGGTTCATCACTGCCACCCTCTGGTTCATCACAGCACCCTCTGGTTCACCACTGCCACCCTCTGGTTCATCACTGCTACCCTCTGGTTAATCACTGCCACCCTCTGGTTCATCACAGCTCCCTCTGGTTCATCACAGCACCTTCTGGTTCACCACTGCCACCCTCTGGTTCATTACTGCCACCCTCTGGTTCATCACTGACACCCTCTGGTTCACCACTGCCACCCTCTGGATCATCACTGTCACCCTCTGGTTCATCACAGCACCCTGTGGTTCACAGCTGCCACCCTCTGGTTCACCACTGACACCCTCTGGTTCATCACTGCCACCCTCTGGTTCATCACAGCACCCTCTGGTTCACCAGTGCCACCCTCTGGTTCATCACTGCCACCCTCTGGTTCATCACTGCCACCCTCCGGTTCACGACTGCCACCCTCTGGTTGATCACTGCCATCCTCTGGTTCATCACTGCACCCTGTGGGTCACCACTGCCACCCTCTGTTTCATCACTGCCGCCCTCTGGTTCATCACTGCCACCCTCTAGTTCATCACTGCCACCCTCTGGTTCATCACTGCCACTCTCTGGTTCATCACAGCACCCTCTGGTTCACCACTGTCACCCTCTTGTTCATCACTGCCACCCTGTAGTTCATCACTGCCACCCTCTGGTTCACCACTGCCACCCTCTGGATCATCACTGTCACCCTCTGGTTCCTCACTGCCACCCTCTGGTTCACCACTGCCGCCCTCTGGTTCACCACTGCTACCCTCTGTTTGATCACTGCCATCCTCTGGTTCATCACAGCTCCCTCTGGTTCACCACTGCCACCCTCTGGTTCATCACTGCCACCCTCTGGTTCACCACTGCCACCCTCTGGTTCACCACTGCCACCCTCTGGTTAATCACTGCCACCCTCTGGTTAATCACTGCCACCCTCTGGTTCATCACAGCACCCTCTGGTTCATCACAGCACCTTCTGGTTCACCACTGCCACCCTCTGGTTCATTACTGCCACCCTCTGGTTCATCACTGACACCCTCTGGTTCACCACTGCCACCCTCTGGATCATCACTGTCACCCTCTGGTTCATCACAGCACCCTCTGGTTCACAGCTGCCACCCTCTGGTTCACCACTGACACCCTCTGGGTTACCCCTACCACCATATCGTTCATCACAGCACCTTCTGGTTCACCACTGTCACCCTCTGGTTCACCACTGTCACCCTCTGGTTCATCACTGCCACCCTCTGGTTCATCACTGCCACCCTCTGGTTCATCACTGCCACCCTCTGGTTCACCACTGCCACCCTCTTGTTCACCACTGCCACCCTCTGGTTCATCACTGCCACGCAGTGGTTCACCACTGCCACCCTCTGGTTCATCATTGCCACCCTCTGGTTCGCCACTGCCTCCCTCTGGATCATCACTGCCACCCTCTGGTTCATCACTGCCACCCTCTGGTTTGCCACTGCCACCCTCTGGATCATCACTGTCACCCTCTGGTTCATTACTGCCACCCTCTTGTTCATCACAGCACCCTCTGGTTCACCAGTGCCACCCTCTGGTTCATCACTGCCACCCTCTGGTTCATCACTGCCACCCTCTGCTTCACGACTGACACCCTCTGGTTGATCACTGCCATCCTCTGGTTCATTACAGCACCCTCTGGTTCACCACTGCCACCCTCTGTTTCATCACTGCCACCCTCTCATTCATCACTGCCACCCTAAGGTTCATCACTGCCACTCTCTGGTTCATCACAGCACCCTCTGGTTCACCACTGCCACCCTCTGGTTCATCACTGCCACCCTCTAGTTCATCACTGCCACCCTCTGGTTCACCACTGCCACCCTCTGGATCATCACTGTCACCCTCTGGTTCATCACTGCCACCCTCTGGTTCACGACTGCCACCCTCTGGATGATCACTGCCATCCTCTGGTTCATCACAGCACCCTCTAGTTCACCACTGCCACCCTCTGGTTCATCACTGCCACCCTCTGGTTTATCACAGATCCCTCTGGTTCACCACTGCCACCCTCTGGTTCATCACTGCCACCCTCTGGTTCATCACAGCACCCTCTGGTTCACCACTGCCACCCTCTGGTTCATCACTGTCACCCTCTGGTTCATCACTGCCACCCTCTAGTTCATCACATCTCCCTTTGGTTCATCACAGCACCCTCTGGTTCACCACTGTCACCCTCTGGTTCTCAACTGTCACCCTCTGGTTCATCACTGCCACCCTCTGGTTCATCACTGGCACCCTCTGGTTCACCACTGCCCCCCTTTGGTTCACCCCTGCCACCCTCTGGTTCACCCCTGCCACCCTCTGGTTCACCACAGCTCCCTCTGGTTCACCACTGCCACCCTCTGGTTCATCACTGCCACCCTCTGGTTCATCACTGCACCCTCTGGTTTACCACTGCCACCTTCTGCTTCATCACTGCCACCCTCTGTTTCATTACTGCCACCCTCTGGTTCATCACTGACACCCTCTGGTTCACAACTGTCACCCTCTGGTTCACCACTGTCACCCTCTGGTTCATCACAGCACCCTCTGGTTCACAGCTGCCACCCTCTGGTTCACCACTGACACCCTCTGGTTCACCCCTACCACCATATGGTTCATCACTGTCACCCTCTGGTTCACCACTGTCACCCTCTGGTTCATCACTGCCACCCTCTGGTTCATCACTGCTACCCTCTGGTTCATCACTGCCACCCTCTGGTTCACCACTGCCACCCTCTTGTTCACCACTGCCACCCTCTGGTTCATCACTGCCACGCAGTGGTTCACCACTGCCACCCTCTGGGTTATCACTGTCACCCTCTGGTTCATCACTGCCACCCTCTGGTTCACCACTGTCACCCTCTGGTTCATCACTGCCAATCTCTGGTTCATCACTGCCACCCTCCGGTTCATCACTGCCACCCTCTGGTTCACCACTGCCACCCTCTGGTTCATCACTGCCACGCTCTGGTTCATCACTGCCACCCTCTGGTTCACCACTGCCACCCTCTGGTTCATCACTGTCACCCTCTGGTTCATCACTGTCACTCTCTGGTTCATCACTGCCACCCTCTGGTTCATCACAGCACCCTCTGGTTCACCAGTGCCACCCTCTGTTTCATCACTGCCACCCTCTGCTTCACGACTGACAACCTCTGGTTGATCACTGCCATCCTCTGGTTCATCACAGCACCCTCTGGTTCAGCACTGCCACTCTCTGGTTCATCACTGCCACCCTCTGGTTCATCACTGCCACCCTCTGGTTCATCACTGCCACTCTCTGGTTCATCACAGCACCCTCTGGTTCACCACTTCCACCCTCTAGTTCATCACTGCCACCCTCTAGTTCACCACTGCCACCCTCTGGTTCACCACTGCCACCCTCTGGATCATCACTGTCACCCTCTGGTTCACCACTGCCACCCTCTGGTTCACGACTGCCACCCTCTGGTTGATCACTGCCATTCTCTGGTTCATCACAGCACCCTCTGGTTCATCACTGCCACCCTCTGGTTCATCACTGCCACCCCCTGGTTCATCACAGCACCCTCTGATTCACCACTGTCACCCTCTACTTCATCACTGCCACCCTCTGGTTCATCACTGCCACGCTCTGGTTCATCACTGCCACCCTCTGTTTCATCACTGCCACCCTCTGGTTCACCACTGTCACCCTCTGGTTCATCACTGCCACCCTCTGGTTTATCACAGCACCCTCTGGTTCACCACTGCCACCCTCTGGTTCATCACTGCCACTCTCTGGTTCATCACAGCACCCTCTGGTTCACCACTGTCACCCTCTTGTTCATCACTGCCACCCTGTAGTTCATCACTGCCACCCTCTGGTTCACCACTGCCACCCTCTGGATCATCACTGTCACCCTCTGGTTCCTCACTGCCACCCTCTGGTTCACCACTGCCGCCCTCTGGTTCACCACTGCTACCCTCTGTTTGATCACTGCCATCCTCTGGTTCATCACAGCTCCCTCTGGTTCACCACTGCCACCCTCTGGTTCATCACTGCCACCCTCTGGTTCATCACAGCACCCTCTGGTTCACCACTGCCACCCTCTGGTTCATCACTGCTACCCTCTGGTTAATCACTGCCACCCTCTGGTTCATCACAGCTCCCTCTGGTTCATCACAGCACCTTCTGGTTCACCACTGCCACCCTCTGGTTCATTACTGCCACCCTCTGGTTCATCACTGACACCCTCTGGTTCACCACTGCCACCCTCTGGATCATCACTGTCACCCTCTGGTTCATCACAGCACCCTCTGGTTCACAGCTGCCACCCTCTGGTTCACCACTGACACCCTCTGGGTTACCCCTACCACCATATCGTTCATCACAGCACCTTCTGGTTCACCACTGTCACCCTCTGGTTCACCACTGTCACCCTCTGGTTCATCACTGCCACCCTCTGGTTCATCACTGCCACCCTCTGGTTCATCACTGCCACCCTCTGGTTCACCACTGCCACCCTCTTGTTCACCACTGCCACCCTCTGGTTCATCACTGCCACGCAGTGGTTCACCACTGCCACCCTCTGGTTCATCATTGCCACCCTCTGGTTCGCCACTGCCTCCCTCTGGATCATCACTGCCACCCTCTGGTTCATCACTGCCACCCTCTGGTTTGCCACTGCCACCCTCTGGATCATCACTGTCACCCTCTGGTTCATTACTGCCACCCTCTTGTTCATCACAGCACCCTCTGGTTCACCAGTGCCACCCTCTGGTTCATCACTGCCACCCTCTGGTTCATCACTGCCACCCTCTGCTTCACGACTGACACCCTCTGGTTGATCACTGCCATCCTCTGGTTCATTACAGCACCCTCTGGTTCACCACTGCCACCCTCTGTTTCATCACTGCCACCCTCTCGTTCATCACTGCCACCCTCTGGTTCATCACTGCCACTCTCTGGTTCATCACAGCACCCTCTGGTTCACCACTGCCACCCTCTGGTTCATCACTGCCACCCTCTAGTTCATCACTGCCACCCTCTGGTTCACCACTGCCAACCTCTGGATCATCACTGTCACCCTCTGGTTCAACACTGCCACCCTCTGGTTCACGACTGCCACCCTCTGGATGATCACTGCCATCCTCTGGTTCATCACAGCACCCTCTAGTTCACCACTGCCACCCTCTGGTTCATCACTGCCACCCTCTGGTTCATCACAGATCCCTCTGGTTCACCACTGCCACCCTCTGGTTCATCACTGCCACCCTCTGGTTCATCACAGCACCCTCTGGTTCACCACTGCCACCCTCTGGTTCATCACTGTCACCCTCTGGTTCATCACTGCCACCCTCTAGTTCATCACATCTCCCTTTGGTTCATCACAGCACCCTCTGGTTCACCACTGTCACCCTCTGGTTCTCCACTGTCACCCTCTGGTTCATCACTGCCACCCTCTGGTTCATCACTGGCACCCTCTGGTTCACCACTGCCCCCCTTTGATTCACCCCTGCCACCCTCTGGTTCACCCCTGCCACCCTCTGGTTCACCACAGCTCCCTCTGGTTCACCACTGCCACCCTCTGGTTCATCACTGCCACCCTCTGGTTCATCACTGCACCCTCTGGTTTACCACTGCCACCTTCTGCTTCATCACTGCCACCCTCTGTTTCATTACTGCCACCCTCTGGTTCATCACTGACACCCTCTGGTTCACCACTGTCACCCTCTGGTTCACCACTGTCACCCTCTGGTTCATCACAGCACCCTCTGGTTCACAGCTGCCACCCTCTGGTTCACCACTGACACCCTCTGGTTCACCCCTACCACCATATGGTTCATCACTGTCACCCTCTGGTTCACCACTGTCACCCTCTGGTTCATCACTGCCACCCTCTGGTTCATCACTGCTACCCTCTGGTTCATCACTGCCACCCTCTGGTTCACCACTGCCACCCTCTTGTTCACCACTGCCACCCTCTGGTTCATCACTGCCACGCAGTGGTTCACCACTGCCACCCTCTGGTTTATCACTGTCACCCTCTGGTTCATCACTGCCACCCTCTGGTTCACCACTGTCACCCTCTGGTTCATCACTGCCAATCTCTGGTTCATCACTGCCACCCTCCGGTTCATCACTGCCACCCTCTGGTTCACCACTGCCACCCTCTGGGTCACCCCTGCCACCCTCTGGGTCACCCCTGCCACCCTCTGGTTCATCGATGCCACCCTCTGGTTCATCACTGCCATCCTTTGGTTCACCACTGCCACCCTCTGGTTCACCACTGCCACCCTCTGGTTCACCACAGCCACCCTCTGGTTCATCACTGCCACCCTGTGGTTCATCACAGCACCCTCTGGTTCACCACTGCCACCCTCTGGTTCATCACTGTCAACCTCTGGTTCATCACTGCCACCCTCTGGTTCATCACAGCACCCTCTGGTTCACCACTGCCACCCTCTGGTTCATCACTGCCACCCTCTGGTTCATCATTGTCACCCTCTGGTTCATCACTGCCACTCTCTGGTTTACCACTGCCACCCTCTGGTTCACCAATGTCACCCTTTGGTTCATCACAGCACCCTCTGGTTCACCACTGCCACCCTCCGGTACACCACTGACACCCTCTGGGTCACCCCTGCCACCCTCTGGTTCATAAATGCAACCCCCTGGTTCATCACTGCCAGCCTTTGGTTCACTACTGCCACCCTCTGGTTCACCACTGCCACCCTCTGGTTCACCACAGCCACCCTCTGGTTCATCATTGCCACCCTCTGGCTCATCACAGTATCCTCTGGTTCACCACTGCCACCCTCTGGTTCATCACTGTCACCCTCTGGTTCATCACTTCCACCCTCTAGTTCATCACTGCCACCCTCTGGTTTTACCACTGCCACCCTCTGGTTCACCACAGCCACCCTCTGGTTCATCATTGCCACCCTCTGGCTCATCACCGCACCCTCTGGTTCACCACCGCCACCCTCTGGTTCATCACTGCCACCCTCTGGTTCATCACTGTCACCCTCTGGTTCATCACTGCCACCCTCTGGTTTTACCACTGCCACCCTCTGGTTCATCACCGCAACACTCTGGTTCACCACTGCCACCCTCTGGTTTATCACTGTCACCCTCTGGTTCATCACTGCCACCCTATGGTTCACCACTGCCACCCTCTGGTTGATCACTGTCACCCTCTGGTTCATCACTGCCACCTTCTGGTTCATCACTGCCACCCTCTGGTTCACCACTGTCACCCTATGGTTCATCACAGCACCCTCAGGTTCACCACTGTCACCCTCTGGTTCACCATTGTCACCCTCTGGTTCATCACTGCCACCCTCTGGTTCATCACTGCCACACTCTGGTTCACCACTGCCACCCTCTGGCTCATCACTGCCACACTCTGGTTCACCACTGCCACCCTCTGGTTTATCACTGTCACCCTCTGGTTCATCACTGTCACCCTCTGGTTCATCACTGCCACCCTCTGGTTCGCCACTGCCTCCCTCTGGATCATCACTGCCACGCTCTGGTTCACCACTGCCACCCTCTGGTTTATCACTGTCACCCTCTGGTTCATCACTGTCACCCTCTGGTTCATCACTGCCACCCTCTGATACATCACTGCCACCCTCTGGTTCATCACTGCCACCCTCTGGTTTGCCACTGCCACCCTCTGGATCATCACTGTCACCCTCTGGTTCATCACTGCCACCCTCTGGTTCATTACAGCACCCTCTGGTTCACCACTGCCACCCTCTGGTTCATCACTGCCACCCTCTGGTTCATCACTGCCACCCTCTGTTTCACCACTGCCACCCTCTGGTTCACCACTGTGACCCTCTGGTTCATCACAGCACCCTCTGGTTCACCACTGACACCCTCTGGTTCACCACTGACACCCTCTGGGTCACCCCTGCCACCCTCTGGGTCACCCCTGCCACCCTCTGGTTCATCAATGCCACCCTCTGGTTCATCACTGCCAGCCTTTGGTTCACCACTGCCACCCTCTGGTTCACCACTGCCACCCTCTGGTTCACCACAGCCACCCTCTGGTTCATCACTGCCACCCTGTGGTTCATCACAGCACCCTCTAGTTCACCACTGCCACCCTCTGGTTCATCACTGTCAACCTCTGGTTCATCACTGCCACCCTCTGGTTCATCACAGCACCCTCTGGTTCACCACTGCCACCCTCTGGTTCATCACTGTCACCCTCTGGTTCATCACTGCCACTCTCTGGTTTACCACTGCCACCCTCTGGTTCACCAATGTCACCCTTTGGTTCATCACAGCACCCTCTGGTTCACCACTGCCACCCTCCGGTTCACCACTGACACCCTCTGGGTCACCCCTGCCACCCTCTGGTTCATCAATGCCACCCCCTGGTTCATCACTGCCAGCCTTTGGTTCACTACTGCCACCCTCTGGTTCACCACTGCCACCCTCTGGTTCACCACAGCCACCCTCTGGTTCATCATTGCCACCCTCTGGCTCATCACAGTATCCTCTGGTTCACCACTGCCACCCTCTGGTTCATCACTGTCACCCTCTGGTTCATCACTTCCACCCTCTAGTTCATCACCGCACCCTCTGGTTCACCACCGCCACCCTCTGGTTCATCACTGCCACCCTCTGGTTCATCACTGTCACCCTCTGGTTCATCACTGCCACCCTTTGGTTTTACCACTGCCACCCTCTGGTTCATCACCGCAACACTCTGGTTCACCACTGCCACCCTCTGGTTTATCACTGTCACCCTCTGGTTCATCACTGCCACCCTATGGTTCACCACTGCCACCCTCTGGTTGATCACTGTCACCCTCTGGTTCATCACTGCCACCTTCTGGTTCATCATTGCCACCCTCTGGCTCATCACCGCACCCTCTGGTTCACCACCGCCACCCTCTGGTTCATCACTGCCACCCTCTGGTTCATCACTGTCACCCTCTGGTTCATCACTGCCACCCTCTGGTTTTACCACTGCCACCCTCTGGTTCATCACCGCAACACTCTGGTTCACCACTGCCACCCTCTGGTTTATCACTGTCACCCTCTGGTTCATCACTGCCACCCTATGGTTCACCACTGCCACCCTCTGGTTGATCACTGTCACCCTCTGGTTCATCACTGCCACCTTCTGGTTCATCACTGCCACCCTCTGGTTCACCACTGTCACCCTATGGTTCATCACAGCACCCTCAGGTTCACCACTGTCACCCTCTGGTTCACCATTGTCACCCTCTGGTTCATCACTGCCACCCTCTGGTTCATCACTGCCACACTCTGGTTCACCACTGCCACCCTCTGGCTCATCACTGCCACACTCTGGTTCACCACTGCCACCCTCTGGTTTATCACTGTCACCCTCTGGTTCATCACTGTCACCCTCTGGTTCATCACTGCCACCCTCTGGTTCGCCACTGCCTCCCTCTGGATCATCACTGCCACGCTCTGGTTCACCACTGCCACCCTCTGGTTTATCACTGTCACCCTCTGGTTCATCACTGTCACCCTCTGGTTCATCACTGCCACCCTCTGATACATCACTGCCACCCTCTGGTTCATCACTGCCACCCTCTGGTTTGCCGCTGCCACCCTCTGGATCATCACTGTCACCCTCTGGTTCATCACTGCCACCCTCTGGTTCATTACAGCACCCTCTGGTTCACCACTGCCACCCTCTGGTTCATCACTGCCACCCTCTGGTTCATCACTGCCACCCTCTGTTTCACCACTGCCACCCTCTGGTTCACCACTGTGACCCTCTGGTTCATCACAGCACCCTCTGGTTCACCACTGACACCCTCTGGTTCACCACTGACACCCTCTGGGTCACCCCTGCCACCCTCTGGGTCACCCCTGCCACCCTCTGGTTCATCAATGCCACCCTCTGGTTCATCACTGCCAGCCTTTGGTTCACCACTGCCACCCTCTGGTTCACCACTGCCACCCTCTGGTTCACCACAGCCACCCTCTGGTTCATCACTGCCACCCTGTGGTTCATCACAGCACCCTCTAGTTCACCACTGCCACCCTCTGGTTCATCACTGTCAACCTCTGGTTCATCACTGCCACCCTCTGGTTCATCACAGCACCCTCTGGTTCACCACTGCCACCCTCTGGTTCATCACTGTCACCCTCTGGTTCATCACTGCCACTCTCTGGTTTACCACTGCCACCCTCTGGTTCACCAATGTCACCCTTTGGTTCATCACAGCACCCTCTGGTTCACCACTGCCACCCTCCGGTTCACCACTGACACCCTCTGGGTCACCCCTGCCACCCTCTGGTTCATCAATGCCACCCCCTGGTTCATCACTGCCAGCCTTTGGTTCACTACTGCCACCCTCTGGTTCACCACTGCCACCCTCTGGTTCACCACAGCCACCCTCTGGTTCATCATTGCCACCCTCTGGCTCATCACAGTATCCTCTGGTTCACCACTGCCACCCTCTGGTTCATCACTGTCACCCTCTGGTTCATCACTTCCACCCTCTAGTTCATCACCGCACCCTCTGGTTCACCACCGCCACCCTCTGGTTCATCACTGCCACCCTCTGGTTCATCACTGTCACCCTCTGGTTCATCACTGCCACCCTTTGGTTTTACCACTGCCACCCTCTGGTTCATCACCGCAACACTCTGGTTCACCACTGCCACCCTCTGGTTTATCACTGTCACCCTCTGGTTCATCACTGCCACCCTATGGTTCACCACTGCCACCCTCTGGTTGATCACTGTCACCCTCTGGTTCATCACTGCCACCTTCTGGTTCATCACTGCCACCCTCTGGTTCATCACTGCCATGCTCTGGTTCATCACTGCCACCCTCTGGTTCACCACTGCCGACCTCTGGATCATCACTGCCACCTTCTGGTTCATCACTGCCACCCTCTGGTTTGCCACTGCCACCCTCTGGATCACCACTGCCACCTTCTGGTTCATCACTGCCACCCTTTGGTTTGCCACTGCCACCCTCTGGATCACCACTATCACCCTCTGGTTCATCACTGCCACCCCCTGGTTCATCACAGCACCCTCTGGTTCACCAGTGCCAACCCTGGTTCATCACTGCCACCCTCTGGTTCATCACTGCCACCCTCTGGTTCACGACTGCCACCCTCTGGTTGATCACTGCCATCCTCTGGTTCATCACAGCACCCTCTGGTTCACCACTGCCACCCTCTGGTTCATCACTGCCACCCTGTTTGTTTCACCACTGCCACCCTCTGGTTCATCAATGCCACCCCCTGGTTCATCACTGCCAGCCTTTGGTTCACCACTGCCACCCTCTGGTTCACCACTGCCACCCTCTGGTTCACCACAGCCACCCTCTGGTTCATCATTGCCACCCTCTGGTTCATCACAGCACCCTCTGGTTCACCACTGCCACCCTCTGGTTCATCACTGTCACCCTCTGGTTCATTACTTCCACCCTCTGGTTCATCACAGCACCCTCTGGTTCACCACCGCCACCCTCTGGTTCATCACTGCCACCCTCTGGTTCATCACTGTCACCCTCTGGTTCATCACTGCCACCCTCTGGTTTACCACTGCCACCCTCTGGTTCATCACCGCAACGCTCTGGTTCACCACTGCCACCCTCTGTTTTATCACTGTCACCTTCTGGTTCATCACTGCCACCCTCTGGTTCACCACTGCCACCCGCTGGTGCACCGAAGGCGCGTCAAAGGCAAGCACGTCTGCGCCCGTCTGCGACCCGTCCGCGACCAGCACCAGGAACCCTGGACCTCCGCCCCGCCAACGCTACGACCCAGCAGCACTCCACGCACTCAACCCAGGCTGCAAAAACAACTGCAAGCTAGCATCACCAGCCGACACCCATGGACCCTTCAGCTGTCACCGCTGCCGGCACACCTGCAGCACCGCCAAGAACACGGATCCAGCACAACCCGCCCACAAGAACACAACCGAACCGAAGACCCTGCAATGCATCCTCCTCAACGTCCGATCCCTCCACAAACACGCCACTGAAATCTGGGACCTCCTCGACAGCACAACCCCAGACGTAGCATTCTTCACCGAAACCTGGACCAACACCACCTCGGGACCGGACATCGCCATCGCCATCCCCCAAGGATACAAGATCTCCAGGAAGGACCGCCCCACCCACCCAGGAGGAGGAATCGCCATCGTCCACAAATCCAGCCTCCGCCTGAGCACACTCCCCAACGAGTCCACAGAACTGATGGAACACCTTCACTTCAAGATACTGGCCAGCCCCACCGCAGCCCTCCGAGGAACCCTCATCTACCGACCCCCTGGACCCCGCGGACCCTTGGCCAACTCCATCACAGACATTATCTCCCCACAGGCCATCGCATCCACCAACTACACCCTGCTGGGAGACCTCAACTTCCACCTCGACAATCAACTGGACCCCAACACCACATCCCTCCTGGACAACCTCCACAACATTGGACTCCGCCAGATCGTGACCGAGCCCACGCACTCAGCAGGACACACCTTCGACCCCCTCTTCACTACAGGAAACTCCATCACCTTCAGCCACACCACCGAACTCCCATGGACCGACCATCGTTGCGTCCACTTCACCTTCAGAACACCCACCATCCACAGACACCAGCACCTGCTTCCACAAAGAAACTGGACCAAAATCACAGATGACCAGCTCACCTCCTCACTCAACAACTCCACCCCAACCATCACGGAAAACGACGACCCCAACACCGCAGGCCAAACCCTGCATAGATGGATCTCGGACAGCACCAACACCATAGCCCCCCTCAAGAAAAACAACAATACCCATGCCAAGAAAGCCAGATGGTTTACCACCGAACTTCGAGAGTCCAGGCGCACATGCCGCCGCCTCGAAAAGGCCTGGAGAAACACCAAATCCACAGAAGCCCACAACAACTTCAGAGCCGCCACCAACGCCCACCATCAACTCATCAGAGAAACTAGGAAAAAAGCGATTGAAGACAGAATCTCCACCCACGCACACAACAGCAAGGAACTCTTCAGCATCATCAAGGAGTTCGCCCAACCCACTAGCGAGTCTACCGACATCCCTCCCTCACAAGACCTCTGCGACAAACTCAGCATCTTTTTCCACCACAAAATCAAGAGCATCTACGACAACTTCGACGAAGACAACCAACACACTGAACCCTCACCAACCACCCCCGACACCCGGAAACCAGCGATTGATGACTGGACAGCCCTCACCACCGAAGACACACTGAAGACAATGAAGTCAATCCACTCTGGGGCCCCCACGGACCCCTGCCCCCACCACATCTTCAACAGAGCCGCCAACACCATCGCACCCATGCTCCTCCAAACCATCAACCGCTCCCTGGCGACCACCTCATTCCCCGACGACTGGAAACACGCCAAGGTCAACCCCCTCCTAAAGAAACCCTCAGCGGACCCCACCGACCTCAAAAACTACAGACCCATCTCCCTGCTCCCGTTCCCAGCGAAAGTCATCGAGAAAGCCATCAACAGCCAACTCGCCACATTCATTGAAGAACACAACATCCTCGACTCCTCCCAATCCGGCTTCAGAAAAAACCACAGTACGGAAACCGCCCTCCTCGCCGCAACAGACGACATCGGCACCTTACTGGACAAAGGAGAAACAGTAGCCCTCATCCTCCTTGACCTATCAGCGGCGTTCGACACAGTCTCCCACCGCACCCTAATACGCAGACTCTACGATGCAGGAATCCAGGACAAGGCCCTCGACTGGATCTGCTCCTTCCTCTCCAGCAGGACGCAGCGGGTCAGACTGCCCCCTTTCCTCTCGGACCCCACACCTATCACCTGCGGAGTCCCCCAGGGCTCCTCCCTCAGCCCGACGCTCTTCAACGTCTACATGGCTCCACTTGCCCCCATCGTCAGAAGCTACGGACTCAACATCGTGTCATATGCAGACGACACCCAGCTCATCCTCTCCCTATCCAACGAGCCCAACACCGCCAGACGCAACTTTCGAGAAGGCATGGAAGCCGTCGCCAAATGGATGAAAAACAGCTGCCTACAACTAAACACCAACAAAACAGAAGTACTCATCATGGGCCCAACCCCCGACGCCTGGAGTGACACCTGGTGGCCCACCGCCCTCGGAAACCCGCCAACCCCCACAGACCACGCACGCAACCTGGGAATCATCCTGGACTCCGAGCTCAAAATGGACCGCCAGATCAACTCTGTCTCATCTTCCTGCTTCCACACCCTCCGCCTCCTTCGTAAGACCTTCAAATGGATCCCCCTCGAACACCGAAAGACAGTCACTCACGCCCTGGTCACCAGCAGACTCGACTACGGCAACGCACTCTACGCCGGAATAAACAAAAACCTCATCCGCAAGCTACAGAACATCCAGAACGCCGCCGCAAGACTGGTCCTCAACCTGCCAAAACACTGCCACATCTCCCAGCACCTGCGCACACTCCACTGGCTCCCCGTCGAGGCGAGAATCACCTTTAAGATGCTCACCCACGCACACAAGGCCCTCCACGGCACCGGACCAGCATACCTGAACAGCCGACTCAAATTCCACGCACCCCAAAGGACCCTACGATCAGCCCAGCTTTCCTACGCTGTGGTACCCCGCACCAGAAAGACCAGATCGGGAGGCCGCTCCTTCTCCTTCCTCGCGGCCAAAGCATGGAACGCCCTTCCGCTCCACCTCAGACAGACAACATCGCTCCCCATCTTCGCAAGAAACCTCAAAACCTGGCTCTTCGACAGACCCCTCCTTGATGGAATGGAACCTGCACCCCCCCAACTCCCCCCCACCCCTAGCGCCTTGAGACCCTTACGGGTGAGTAGTCGCGCTTTAACAAACTCCTGATTGATTGATTGACCCCCTGGTTCACCACAGCCACCCTCTGGTTCATCATTGCCACCCTCTGGCTCATCACAGTACCGTCTGGTTCACCACTGCCACCCTCTGGTTCATCACTGTCAACCCTCTGGTTCAACACTTCCACCCTCTGGCTCATCACAGTACCCTCTGGTTCACCACTGCCACCCTCTGGTTCATCACTGTCACCGTCTGGTTCATCACTGCCACCCTCTGGTTTTACCACTGCCACCCTCTGGTTCATCACCGCAACACTCTGGTTCACCACTGCCACCCTCTGGTTTATCACTGTCACCCTCTGGTTCATCACTGCCACCCTCTGGTTCACCACTGCCACCCTCTGGTTGATCACTGTCACCCTCTGGTTCATCACTGCCACCTTCTGGTTCATCACTGCCACCCTCTGGTTCACCACTGCCACCCTCTGGTTCACCACAGCCACCCTCTGGTTCATCATTGCCACCCTCTGGTTCATCACAGCACCCTCTGGTTCACCACTGCCACCCTCTGGTTCATCACTGTCACCCTCTGGTTCATCACAGCACCCTCTGGTTCACCACCGCCACCCTCTGGTTCATCACTGCCACCCTCTGGTTCATCACTGTCACCCTCTGGTTCATCACTGCCACCCTCTGGTTTACCACTGCCACCCTCTGGTTCATCACTGCAACGCTCTGGTTCACCACTGCCACCCTCTGCTTTATCACTGTCACCCTCTGGTTCATCACTGCCACCCTCTGGTTCACCACTGCCACCCTCTGGTTGATCACTGTCACCCTCTGGTTCATTACTGCCACCTTCTGGTTCATCACTGCCACCCTCTAGTTCATCACTGCCACACTCTGGTTCATCACCGCCACCCTCTGGTTTGCCACTGCCACCCTCTGGATCACCACTGTCACCCTCTGGTTCATCACTGCCACCCCCTGGTTCATCACAGCACCCTCTGGTTCACCAGTGCCACCCTTCGGTTCATCACTGCCACCCTCTGGTTCATCACTGCCACCCTCTGGTTCACGACTGCCACCCTCTGGTTGATCACTGACATCCTCTGGTTCATCACCGCAACACTCTGGTTCACCACTGCCACCCTCTGGTTTATCACTGTCACCCTCTGGTTCATCACTGCCACCCTCTGGTTCACCACTGCCACCCTCTGGTTGATCACTGTCACCCTCTGGTTCATTACTGCCACCTTCTGGTTCATCACTGCCACCCTCTAGTTCATCACTGCCACACTCTGGTTCATCACTGCCACCCTCTGGTTTGCCACTGCCACCCTCTGGATCTCCACTGTCACCCTCTGGTTTTACCACTGCCACCCTCTGGTTCATCACCGCAACACTCTGGTTCACCACTGCCACCCTCTGGTTTATCACTGTCACCCTCTGGTTCATCACTGCCACCCTCTGGTTCACCACTGCCACCCTCTGGTTGATCACTGTCACCCTCTGGTTCATTACTGCCACCTTCTGGTTCATCACTGCCACCCTCTAGTTCATCACTGCCACACTCTGGTTCATCACTGCCACCCTCTGGTTTGCCACTGCCACCCTCTGGATCACCACTGTCACCCTCTGGTTCATCACTGCCACCCCCTGGTTCATCACAGCACCCTCTGGTTCACCAGTGCCACCCTTCGGTTCATCACTGCCACCCTCTGGTTCATCACTGCCACCCTCTGGTTCACGACTGCCACCCTCTGGTTGATCACTGCCATCCTCTGGTTCATCACAGCACCCTCTGGTTCACCACTGCCACCCTCTGGTGCATCACTGCCACCCTCTGTTTCACCACTGCCACCCTCTGGTTCATCAATGCCACCCCCTGGTTCATCACTGCCAGCCTTTGGTTCACCACTGCCACCCTCTGGTTCACCACTGCCACCCTCTGGTTCACCACAGCCACCCTCTGGTTCATCATTGCCACCCTCTGGTTCATCACAGCACCCTCTGGTTCACCACTGCCACCCTCTGGTTCATCACTGTCACCCTCTGGTTCATCACTTCCACCCTCTGGTTCATCACAGCACCCTCTGGTTCACCACCGCCACCCTCTGGTTCATCACTGCCACCCTCTGGTTCATCACTGTCACCCTCTGGTTCATCACTGCCACCCTCTGGTTTACCACTGCCACCCTCTGGTTCATCACTGCAACGCTCTGGTTCACCACTGCCACCCTCTGCTTTATCACTGTCACCCTCTGGTTCATCACTGCCACCCTCTGGTTCACCACTGCCACCCTCTGGTTGATCACTGTCACCCTCTGGTTCATTACTGCCACCTTCTGGTTCATCACTGCCACCCTCTAGTTCATCACTGCCACACTCTGGTTCATCACTGCCACCCTCTGGTTCGCCACTGCCGACCTCTGGATCATCACTGCCACCTTCTGGTACATCGCTGCCACCCTCTGGTTTGCCGTGGATCATCACTGTCACCCTCTGGTTCATCACTGCCACCCCCTGGTTCATCACAGCACCCTCTGGTTCCTCACTGCCACCCTCTGGTTCATCACTGCCACCCCCTGGTTCATCGCAGCACCCTCTGGTTCACCACTGTCACCCTCTGGTTCATCACTGCCACCCTCTAGTTCATCACTGCCACCCACTGGTTCATCACTGCCACCCTCTGGTTTATCACAGCACCCTCTGGTTCACCACTGCCACCCTCTGGTTTACCACTGCCACCCTCTGGTTCATCACCGCAACGCTCTGGTTCACCACTGCCACCCTCTGGTTTATCACTGTCACCCTCTGGTTCATCACTGCCACCCTCTGGTTCACCACTGCCACCCTCTGGTTGATCACTGTCACCCTCTGGTTCATCACTGCCACCCTCTGGTTCATCACAGCACCCTCTGGTTCACCACTGCCACCCTCTGGTTTACCACTGCCACCCTCTGGTTCATCACCGCAACGCTCTGGTTCACCACTGCCACCCTCTGGTTTATCACTGTCACCCTCTGGTTCATCACTGCCACCTTCTGGTTCATCACTGCCAGCCTTTGGTTCACCACTGCCACCCTCTGGTTCACCACTGCCACCCTCTGGTTCACCACAGCCACCCTCTGGTTCATCATTGCCACCCTCTGGTACATCACAGCACCCTCTGGTTCACCACTGCCACCCTCTGGTTCATCACTGTCACCCTCTGGTTCATCACTGCCACCCTCTGGTTCATCACAGCACCCTCTGGTTCACCACTGCCACCCTCTGGTTCATCACCGCCACCCTCTGGTTCATCACTGTCACCCTTTGGTTCATCACCGCAACGCTCTGGTTCACCACTGCTACCCTCTGGTTTATCACTGTCACCCTCTGGTTCAACACTGCCTCCCTCTGGTTCACCACTGCCACCCTCTGGTTGATCACTGTCACCCTTTGGTTCATCACTGCCACCTTCTGGTTCATCACTACCACCCTCTGGTTCATCACTGCCACCCTCTGGTTCATCACTGCCACCCTCTGGTTCGCCACTGCCGACCTCTGGATCAACACTGCCACCTTCTGGTTCATCACTGCCACCCTCTGGTTTGCCACTGCCACCCTCTGGATCATCACTGTCACCCTCTGGTTCATCACTGCCACCCTCTGCTTCATCACAGCACCCTCTGGTTCACCAGTGCCACCCTCTGGTTCATCATTGCCGCCCTCTGGTTCATCACTGCCACCCTCTGGTTCATGACTGCCACCCTCTGGTTGATCACTGCCATCCTCTGGTTCATCACAGCCACCCTCTGGTTCATCGCTGTCACCCTCCGGTTCATCACTGTCACCCTCTGGTTCATCACTGCCACCCTCTAGTTCATCACAGCACCCTCTGGTTCACCAGTGCCACCCTTTGGTTCATCACTGCCACCCTCTGGTTCATCACAGCACCCTCTGGTTCACCACTGTCACCCTCTGGTTCATCACTGCCACCCTCTGTTTCATCACTGCCACCCTCTGAATCATTACAGCACCCTCTGGTTTACCACTGCCACCATCTGGTTCATCACTGCCACCCTCTGGTTCATCACTGCCACCCTCTGTTTCACCACTGCCACCCTCTGGTTCACCACTGTCACCCTCTGGTTCATCATAGCACCCTCTGGTTCACCACTGCCACCCTCTGGTTCACCACTGCCACCCTCTGGTTCACCACTGACACCCTCTGGTTCATCATAGCACCCCTCTGGTTCATCAATGCCACGCTCCGGTTCATCACTGCCGGCCTTTGGTTCACCACTGCCACCCTCTGGTTCACCACTTCCACCCTCTGGTACATCACTGCCACCCTCTGGTACATCACAGAAACCTCTGAATCACCACTGCCACCCTCTGGTTCATCACTGTCACCCTCTGGTTCATCATGGCCACCCTCTGGTTCATCACAGCACCCTCTTGTTCACCACTGCCACCCTCTGGTTCATCACTGCCACCCTCTGGTTCATCACTGTCACCCTCTGGTTCATCACTGCCACCCTCTGGTTTACCACTGCCACCCTCTGGTTCATCACTGCAACGCTCTGGTTCACCACTGCCACCCTCTGGTTTACCACTGCCACCCTCTGGTTCATCACTGCCACCCTCTGGTTCACCACTGCCACCCTCTGGTTTATCACTGTCACCCTCTGGTTCATCACTGCCACCTTCTGGTTCATCACTGCCACCCTCTGGTTGATCACTGCCACCCTCTGGTTTGCCACTGCCACCCTCTGGATCATCACTGTCACCCTCTGGTTCATCACTGCCACCCTCTGGTTCATCACAGCACCCTCTGGTTCACCAGTGCCACCCTCTGGTTCATCACTGCAACCCTCTGGTTCATCACTGTCACCCTCTGGTTCATCACTGCCACCCTCCGGTTCACCACTGCCACCCTCTGGTTCATCACTGTCACCCTCTGGTTCATCGCTGCCACCCTCCGGTTCATCGCTGCCACCCTCTGGTTCATCACTGCCACCCTCTGGTTCATCACTGCCACCCTCTGGTTCATCACTGCCACCCCCTGGTTCATCACAGCACCCTCTGGTTCACCACTGTCACCCTCTGGTTCATCACTGCCACCCTCTAGTTCATCACTGCCACCCTCTGGTACATCACTGCCACTCTCTGGTTCATCACTACCACCCTCTGGTTTACCACTGCCACACTCTGGTTCATTACTGCAACGCTCTGGTTCACCACTGCCACCCTCTGGTTTATCACTGTCACCCTTTGGTTCATCACTGCCACCCTCTGGTTCACCACTGCCACCCTCTGGTTGATCACTGTCACTCTCTGGTTAATCACTGCCACCTTCTGGTTCATTACTGCCACCCTCTGGTTCATCACTGCCACCCTCTGGTTCATCACTGCCACCCTCTGGTTCGCCACTGCCGACCTGTGGATCATCACTGCCACCCTCTGGTTCATCACTGCCACCCTCTGGTTTGCCACTGCCACCCTCTGGATCATCACTGTCACCCTCTGGTTTACCACTGTCACCCTCTGGTTCATCACCGCAACGCTCTGGTTCACCACTGCCACCCGCTGGTTTATCACTGTCACCCATCTGGTTCATCACTGCCACCCTCTGGTTCACCACTGCCACCCTCTGGTTGATCACTGTCACCCTCTGGTTGATCACTGTCACCTTCTGGTTCATCACTGCCACCCTCTGGTTCATCACTGCCACCCTCTGGTTCATCACTGCCACCCTCTGGTTCGCCACTGCCGACCTCTGGATCATCACTGTCACCCTCTGGTTCATCACTGCCACCCTCTGGTTCATCACAGCACACTCTGTTTCACCAGTGCCACCCTCTGGTTCATCACTGCCCCCCTCTGGTTCATCACTGCCACCCTCTGGTTCATGACTGCCACCCTCTGGTTGATCACTGCCATCCTCTGGTTCATCACAGCACTTTCTGGTTCACCACTGCCACCCTCTGGTTCATCACTGCCTCCCTCCGGTTCATCACTGCCACCCTCTGGTTCATCACTGCCACCCTCTGGTTCATCACAGCACCCTCTGGTTCACCACTGCCACCCTCTGGCTCATCATTGCCACCCTCTAGTTCATCACTGCCACCCTCTGGTTCACCACTAGCACCCTCTGGATCATCACTGTCACCCTCTGGTTCATCACTGCCACCCTCTGGTTCACCACTGCCACCCTCTGGTTCACCACTGCCACCCTCTGGTTCACCACTGCTACCCTCTGGTTGATCACTGCCATCCTCTGGTTCATCACAGCTCCCTCTGGTTCACCACTGCCACCCTCTGGTTCATCACTGCCACCCTCTGGTTCATCACAGCACCCTCTGGTTCACCACTGCCACCCTCTGGTTCATCACTGCCACCCTTTGGTTCAACACTGACACCCTCTTGCTCACCCCTACCACCAAATGGTTCATCACAGCACCCTCTGGTTCACCACTGTCACCCTCTGGTTCACCACTGTCACCCTCTGGTTCATCACTGCCACCCTCTGGTTCATCACAGCCACCCTCTGGTTCATCACTGCCACCCTCTGGTTCACCACTGCCACCCTCTTGTTCACCACTGCCACCCTCTTGTTCATCACTGCCACGCACTGGTTCACCACTGCCACCCTCTGGTTTATCACTGTCACCCTCTGGTTCATCACTGCCACCCTCTTGTTCACCACTGTCACCCTCTGGTTCATCACTGCCACCCTCTGGTTCATCACTGCCACCCTCTGGTTCATCACTGCCACCCTCTGGTTCACCACTGCCACCCTCTGGTTCATCACTGCCACGCTCTGGTTCACCACTGCCACGCTCTGGTTCACCACTGCCACCCTCTGGTTTATCACTGTCACCCTCTGGTTCATCACTGTCACCCTCTGGTTCATCACTGCCACCCTCTGATACATCACTGCCACCCTCTGGTTCATCACTGCCACCCTCTGGTTCGCCACTTCCTCCCTCTGGATCATCTTTGCCACCCTCTGGTTCATCACTGCCACGCTCTGGTTTGCCACTGCCACCCTCTGGTTTTTTACAGCACCCTTTGGTTCACCACTGCCACCCTCTGGTTCATCACTGCCACCCTCTGGTACATCACTGCCACCCTCTGTTTCACCACTGCCACCCTCTGGTTCACCACTGACACCCTCAGGTTCACCACTGACATCCTCTGGTTCACCACTGCCACCCTCTGGCTCATCACTGTCACCCTCTGGTTCATCATTGCCACCCTCTGGTTCACCACTGCCACCCTCTGGTTCACCACTGCCACCCTCTGGTTCACCACTGCTACCCTCTGGTTGATCACTGCCATCCTCTGGTTCATCACAGCTCCCTCTGTTTCACCACTGCCACCCTCTGGTTCATCACTGCCACCCTCTGGTTCATCACAGCACCCTCTGGTTCACCACTGCCACCCTCTGGTTCATCACTGCCACCCTCTGGTTCACCACTGCCACCCTCTGGTTCATTACTGCCACCCTCTGGTTTATCACAGCCACCCTCTGGTTCACCACTGCCACCCCCTCTGGTTCACCACTGCCACCCTCTTGTTCACCACTGCCACCCTCTTGTTCATCACAGCACCCTCTGGTTCACCACTGCCACCCTCTGGCTCATCATTGCCACCCTCTAGTTCATCACTGCCACCCTCTGGTTCACCACTAGCACCCTCTGGATCATCACTGTCACCCTCTGGTTCATCACTGCCACCCTCTGGTTCACCACTGCCACCCTCTGGTTCACCACTGCCACCCTCTGGTTCACCACTGCTACCCTCTGGTTGATCACTGCCATCCTCTGGTTCATCACAGCTCCCTCTGGTTCACCACTGCCACCCTCTGGTTCATCACTGCCACCCTCTGGTTCATCACAGCACCCTCTGGTTCACCACTGCCACCCTCTGGTTCATCACTGCCACCCTTTGGTTCACCACTGACACCCTCTTGCTCACCCCTACCACCAAATGGTTCATCACAGCACCCTCTGGTTCACCACTGTCACCCTCTGGTTCACCACTGTCACCCTCTGGTTCATCACTGCCACCCTCTGGTTCATCACAGCCACCCTCTGGTTCATCACTGCCACCCTCTGGTTCACCACTGCCACCCTCTTGTTCACCACTGCCACCCTCTTGTTCATCACTGCCACGCACTGGTTCACCACTGCCACCCTCTGGTTTATCACTGTCACCCTCTGGTTCATCACTGCCACCCTCTTGTTCACCACTGTCACCCTCTGGTTCATCACTGCCACCCTCTGGTTCATCACTGCCACCCTCTGGTTCATCACTGCCACCCTCTGGTTCACCACTGCCACCCTCTGGTTCATCACTGCCACGCTCTGGTTCACCACTGCCACGCTCTGGTTCACCACTGCCACCCTCTGGTTTATCACTGTCACCCTCTGGTTCATCACTGTCACCCTCTGGTTCATCACTGCCACCCTCTGATACATCACTGCCACCCTCTGGTTCATCACTGCCACCCTCTGGTTCGCCACTTCCTCCCTCTGGATCATCTTTGCCACCCTCTGGTTCATCACTGCCACGCTCTGGTTTGCCACTGCCACCCTCTGGTTTTTTACAGCACCCTCTGGTTCACCACTGCCACCCTCTGGTTCATCACTGCCACCCTCTGGTACATCACTGCCACCCTCTGTTTCACCACTGCCACCCTCTGGTTCACCACTGACACCCTCAGGTTCACCACTGACATCCTCTGGTTCACCACTGCCACCCTCTGGCTCATCACTGTCACCCTCTGGTTCATCATTGCCACCCTCTGGTTCACCACTGCCACCCTCTGGTTCACCACTGCCACCCTCTGGTTCACCACTGCTACCCTCTGGTTGATCACTGCCATCCTCTGGTTCATCACAGCTCCCTCTGTTTCACCACTGCCACCCTCTGGTTCATCACTGCCACCCTCTGGTTCATCACAGCACCCTCTGGTTCACCACTGCCACCCTCTGGTTCATCACTGCCACCCTCTGGTTCACCACTGCCACCCTCTGGTTCATTACTGCCACCCTCTGGTTTATCACAGCCACCCTCTGGTTCACCACTGCCACCCCCTCTGGTTCACCACTGCCACCCTCTTGTTCACCACTGCCACCCTCTTGTTCATCACAGCACCCTCTGGTTCACCACTGCCACCCTCTGGTTCATCACTGCCACCCTCTGGTTCACCACTGCCACCCTTTTGTTCATTACTGCCACCCTCTGGTTCATCACTGCCACCCTTTGGTTCACCACTGACACCCTCTTGTTCACCCCTACCACCAAATGGTTCATCACAGCACCCTCTGGTTCACCACTGTCACCCTCTGGTTCACCACTGTCACCCTCTGGTTCATCACTGCCACCCTCTGGTTCATCACAGCCACCCTCTGGTTCATCACTGCCACCCTCTGGTTCACCACTGCCACCTTCTTGTTCACCACTGCCACCCTCTTGTTCATCACTGCCACGCACTGGTTCACCACTGCCACCCTCTGGTTTATCACTGTAACCCTCTGGTTCATCACTGCCACCCTCTTGTTCACCACTGTCACCCTCTGGTTCATCACTGCCATCCTCTGGTTCATCACTGCCACCCTCTGGTTCATCACTGCCACCCTCTGGTTCAGCACTGCCACCCTCTGGTTCATCACTGCCACGCTCTGGTTCACCACTGCCACGCTCTGGTTCACCACTGCCACCCTCTGGTTTATCACTGTCACCCTCTGGTTCATCACTGTCACCCTCTGGTTCATCACTGCCACCCTCTGATACATCACTGCCACCCTCTGGTTCATCACTGCCACCCTCTGGTTTGCAACTGCCTCCCTCTGGATCATCACTTCCACCCTCTGGTTCATCACTGCCACCCTCTGGTTCATCACTGCCACCCTCTGTTTCAACACTGCCACCCTCTGGTTCACCACTGACACCCTCTGGTTCACCACTGACACCCTCTGGGTCACCCCTGCCACCCTCTGGTTCATCAATGCCACCCTCTGGTTCATGACTGCCAGCCTTTGGTTCACCACTGTCACCCTCTGGCTCACCACTGCTACCCTCTGGTTCTCTACAGCCACCCTCTGGTTCATCACTGCCACCCTCTGGTTCATTACAGCACCCTCTGGTTCACCACTGCCACCCTCTGGTACATCACTGTCACCCTCTGGTTCATCACTGCCACCCTCTGGTTCATCACAGCACCCTCTGGTTCACCACTGCCACCCTCTGGTTCATCACTGCCACTCTCTGGTTCATCACTGTCACCATCTGGTTCATCACTGCCACCCTCTGGTTTACCACTGCCACCCTCTGGTTCATCACTGCAATGCTCTGGTTCACCACTGCCACCCTCTGGTTTATCACTGTCACCCTCTGGTTCATCACTGCCACCCTCTGGTTCACCACTGCCACCCTCTGGTTGATCACTGTCACCCTCTGGTTCATCACTGCCACCTCTGGTTCATCACTGCCACCCTCTGGTTCATCACTGCCATCCTCTGGTTCGCCACTGCCGACCTCTGGATCATGACTGCCACCCTCTGGTTCATCACTGCCACCCTCTGGATCATCACTGTCACCCTCTGGTTCATCACTGCCACCCTCTGGTTCATCACAGCACCCTCTGGTTCACCAGTGCCACCCTCTGGTTCATCACTGCCACCCTCCGGTTCATCACTGTCACCCTCCGGTTCATCACTGCCACCCTCCGGTTCACCACTGCCACCCTCTGGTTCATCACTGTCACCCTCTGGGTCATCGCTGCCACCCTCCGGTTCATCACTGCCACCCTCTGGTTCATCACTGCCACCCCCTGGTTCATCACAGCACCCTCTGATTCACCACTGTCACCCTCTGCTTCATCACTGCCACCCTCTAGTTCATCACTGCCACCCTCTGGTTCATCACTGCCACTCTCTGGTTCACCACTGCCACCCTCTGGTTCATCACTGTCACCCTCTGGTTCATCACTGCCACCCTCTGGTTTATCACAGCACCCTCTGGTTCACCACTGCCACCCTCTGGTTCATCACCGCAACGCTCTGGTTCACCACCGCCACCCTCTGGTTTATCACTGTCACCCTCTGGTTCATCACTGCCACCCTCTGGTTCACCACTGCCACCCTCTGGTTCACCACTGACACCCTCTGGTTCATCACAGCACCCTCTGGTTCACCAGTGCCACCCTCAGGTTCATCACTGCCACCCTCTGGTTCATCACTGCCACCCTCCGGTTCACGACTGCCACCCTCTGGTTGATCACTGCCATCCTCTGGTTCATCACTGCACCCTGTGGGTCACCACTGCCACCCTCTGTTTCATCACTGCCACCCTCTGGTTCATCACTGCCACTCTCTAGTTCATCACTGCCACCCTCTGGTTCATCACTGCCACTCTCTGGTTCATCACAGCACCCTCTGGTTCACCACTGTCACCCTCTTGTTCATCACTGCCACCCTGTAGTTCATCACTGCCACCCTCTGGTTCACCACTGCCACCCTCTGGATCATCACTGTCACCCTCTGGTTCCTCACTGCCACCCTCTGGTTCACCACTGCCGCCCTCTGGTTCACCACTACTACCCTCTGTTTGATCACTGTCATCCTCTGGTTCATCACAGCTCCCTCTGGTTCACCACTGCCACCCTCTGGTTCATCACTGCCACCCTCTGGTTCATCACAGCACCCTCTGGTTCACCACTGCCACCCTCTGGTTCATCACTGCTACCCTCTGGTTAATCACTGCCACCCTCTGGTTCATCACTGCCACCCTCTGGTTCATCACAGCACCCTCTGGTTCACCAGTGCCACCCTCTGGTTCATCACTGCCACCCTCTGGTTCATCACTGACAGCCTCTGGTTCACCACTGTCACCCTCTGGTTGATCACTGCCATCCTCTGGTTCATCACTGCACCCTGTGGGTCACCACTGCCACCCTCTGTTTCATCACTGCCGCCCTCTGGTTCATCACTGCCACCCTCTAGTTCATCACTGCCACCCTCTGGTTCATCACTGCCACTCTCTGGTTCATCACAGCACCCTCTGGTTTACCACTGTCACCCTCTTGTTCATCACTGCCACCCTGTAGTTCATCACTGCCACCCTCTGGTTCACCACTGCCACCCTCTGGATCATCACTGTCACCCTCTGGTTCCTCACTGCCACCCTCTGGTTCACCACTGCCGCCCTCTGGTTCACCACTGCTACCCTCTGTTTGATCACTGCCACCCTCTGGTTCATCACAGCTCCCTCTGGTTCATCACAGCACCTTCTGGTTCACCACTGCCACCCTCTGGTTCATTACTGCCACCCTCTGGTTCATCACTGACACCCTCTGGTTCACCACTGCCACCCTCTGGATCATCACTGTCACCCTCTGGTTCATCACAGCACCCTGTGGTTCACAGCTGCCACCCTCTGGTTCACCACTGACACCCTCTGGTTCATCACTGCCACCCTCTGGTTCATCACAGCACCCTCTGGTTCACCAGTGCCACCCTCTGGTTCATCACTGCCACCCTCTGGTTCATCACTGCCACCCTCCGGTTCACGACTGCCACCCTCTGGTTGATCACTGCCATCCTCTGGTTCATCACTGCACCCTGTGGGTCACCACTGCCACCCTCTGTTTCATCACTGCCGCCCTCTGGTTCATCACTGCCACCCTCTAGTTCATCACTGCCACCCTCTGGTTCATCACTGCCACTCTCTGGTTCATCACAGCACCCTCTGGTTCACCACTGTCACCCTCTTGTTCATCACTGCCACCCTGTAGTTCATCACTGCCACCCTCTGGTTCACCACTGCCACCCTCTGGATCATCACTGTCACCCTCTGGTTCCTCACTGCCACCCTCTGGTTCACCACTGCCGCCCTCTGGTTCACCACTGCTACCCTCTGTTTGATCACTGCCATCCTCTGGTTCATCACAGCTCCCTCTGGTTCACCACTGCCACCCTCTGGTTCATCACTGCCACCCTCTGGTTCACCACTGCCACCCTCTGGTTCACCACTGCCACCCTCTGGTTAATCACTGCCACCCTCTGGTTAATCACTGCCACCCTCTGGTTCATCACAGCACCCTCTGGTTCATCACAGCACCTTCTGGTTCACCACTGCCACCCTCTGGTTCATTACTGCCACCCTCTGGTTCATCACTGACAACCTCTGGTTCACCACTGCCACCCTCTGGATCATCACTGTCACCCTCTGGTTCATCACAGCACCCTCTGGTTCACAGCTGCCACCCTCTGGTTCACCACTGACACCCTCTGGGTTACCCCTACCACCATATCGTTCATCACAGCACCTTCTGGTTCACCACTGTCACCCTCTGGTTCACCACTGTCACCCTCTGGTTCATCACTGCCACCCTCTGGTTCATCACTGCCACCCTCTGGTTCATCACTGCCACCCTCTCGTTCACCACTGCCACCCTCTTGTTCACCACTGCCACCCTCTGGTTCATCACTGCCACGCAGTGGTTCACCACTGCCACCCTCTGGTTCATCATTGCCACCCTCTGGTTCGCCACTGCCTCCCTCTGGATCATCACTGCCACCCTCTGGTTCATCACTGCCACCCTCTGGTTTGCCACTGCCACCCTCTGGATCATCACTGTCACCCTCTGGTTCATTACTGCCACCCTCTTGTTCATCACAGCACCCTCTGGTTCACCAGTGCCACCCTCTGGTTCATCACTGCCACCCTCTGGTTCATCACTGCCACCCTCTGCTTCACGACTGCCACCCTCTGGTTGATCACTGCCATCCTCTGGTTCATTACAGCACCCTCTGGTTCACCACTGCCACCCTCTGTTTCATCACTGCCACCCTCTCATTCATCACTGCCACCCTCTGGTTCATCACTGCCACTCTCTGGTTCATCACAGCACCCTCTGGTTCACCACTGCCACCCTCTGGTTCATCACTGCCACCCTCTAGTTCATCACTGCCACCCTCTGGTTCACCACTGCCACCCTCTGGATCATCACTGTCACCCTCTGGTTCATCACTGCCACCCTCTGGTTCACGACTGCCACCCTCTGGATGATCACTGCCATCCTCTGGTTCATCACAGCACCCTCTAGTTCACCACTGCCACCCTCTGGTTCATCACTGCCACCCTCTGGTTCATCACAGATCCCTCTGGTTCACCACTGCCACCCTCTGGTTCATCACTGCCACCCTCTGGTTCATCACAGCACCCTCTGGTTCACCACTGCCACCCTCTGGTTCATCACTGTCACCCTCTGGTTCATCACTGCCACCCTCTAGTTCATCACATCTCCCTTTGGTTCATCACAGCACCCTCTGGTTCACCACTGTCACCCTCTGGTTCTCCACTGTCACCCTCTGGTTCATCACTGCCACCCTCTGGTTCATCACTGGCACCCTCTGGTTCACCACTGCCCCCCTTTGGTTCACCCCTGCCACCCTCTGGTTCACCCCTGCCACCCTCTGGTTCACCACAGCTCCCTCTGGTTCACCACTGCCACCCTCTGGTTCATCACTGCCACCCTCTGGTTCATCACTGCACCCTCTGGTTTACCACTGCCACCTTCTGCTTCATCACTGCCACCCTCTGTTTCATTACTGCCACCCTCTGGTTCATCACTGACACCCTCTGGTTCACAACTGTCACCCTCTGGTTCACCACTGTCACCCTCTGGTTCATCACAGCACCCTCTGGTTCACAGCTGCCACCCTCTGGTTCACCACTGACACCCTCTGGTTCACCCCTACCACCATATGGTTCATCACTGTCACCCTCTGGTTCACCACTGTCACCCTCTGGTTCATCACTGCCACCCTCTGGTTCATCACTGCTACCCTCTGGTTCATCACTGCCACCCTCTGGTTCACCACTGCCACCCTCTTGTTCACCACTGCCACCCTCTGGTTCATCACTGCCACGCAGTGGTTCACCACTGCCACCCTCTGGGTTATCACTGTCACCCTCTGGTTCATCACTGCCACCCTCTGGTTCACCACTGTCACCCTCTGGTTCATCACTGCCAATCTCTGGTTCATCACTGCCACCCTCCGGTTCATCACTGCCACCCTCTGGTTCACCACTGCCACCCTCTGGTTCATCACTGCCACGCTCTGGTTCATCACTGCCACCCTCTGGTTCACCACTGCCACCCTCTGGTTCATCACTGTCACCCTCTGGTTCATCACTGTCACTCTCTGGTTCATCACTGCCACCCTCTGGTTCATCACAGCACCCTCTGGTTCACCAGTGCCACCCTCTGTTTCATCACTGCCACCCTCTGCTTCACGACTGACAACCTCTGGTTGATCACTGCCATCCTCTGGTTCATCACAGCACCCTCTGGTTCAGCACTGCCACTCTCTGGTTCATCACTGCCACCCTCTGGTTCATCACTGCCACCCTCTGGTTCATCACTGCCACTCTCTGGTTCATCACAGCACCCTCTGGTTCACCACTTCCACCCTCTGGTTCATCACTGCCACCCTCTAGTTCACCACTGCCACCCTCTGGTTCACCACTGCCACCCTCCGGATCATCACTGTCACCCTCTGGTTCACCACTGCCACCCTCTGGTTCACGACTGCCACCCTCTGGTTGATCACTGCCATTCTCTGGTTCATCACAGCACCCTCTGGTTCATCACTGCCACCCTCTGGTTCATCACTGCCACCCCCTGGTTCATCACAGCACCCTCTGATTCACCACTGTCACCCTCTACTTCATCACTGCCACCCTCTGGTTCATCACTGCCACGCTCTGGTTCATCACTGCCACCCTCTGTTTCATCACTGCCACCCTCTGGTTCACCACTGTCACCCTCTGGTTCATCACTGCCACCCTCTGGTTTATCACAGCACCCTCTGGTTCACCACTGCCACCCTCTGGTTCATCACTGCCACTCTCTGGTTCATCACAGCACCCTCTGGTTCACCACTGTCACCCTCTTGTTCATCACTGCCACCCTGTAGTTCATCACTGCCACCCTCTGGTTCACCACTGCCACCCTCTGGATCATCACTGTCACCCTCTGGTTCCTCACTGCCACCCTCTGGTTCACCACTGCCGCCCTCTGGTTCACCACTGCTACCCTCTGTTTGATCACTGCCATCCTCTGGTTCATCACAGCTCCCTCTGGTTCACCACTGCCACCCTCTGGTTCATCACTGCCACCCTCTGGTTCATCACAGCACCCTCTGGTTCACCAATGCCACCCTCTGGTTCATCACTGCTACCCTCTGGTTAATCACTGCCACCCTCTGGTTCATCACAGCTCCCTCTGGTTCATCACAGCACCTTCTGGTTCACCACTGCCACCCTCTGGTTCATTACTGCCACCCTCTGGTTCATCACTGACACCCTCTGGTTCACCACTGCCACCCTCTGGATCATCACTGTCACCCTCTGGTTCATCACAGCACCCTCTGGTTCACAGCTGCCACCCTCTGGTTCACCACTGACACCCTCTGGGTTACCCCTACCACCATATCGTTCATCACAGCACCTTCTGGTTCACCACTGTCACCCTCTGGTTCACCACTGTCACCCTCTGGTTCATCACTGCCACCCTCTGGTTCATCACTGCCACCCTCTGGTTCATCACTGCCACCCTCTGGTTCACCACTGCCACCCTCTGGTTCATCAATGCCACCCTCTGGTTCATGACTGCCAGCCTTTGGTTCACCACTGCCACCCTCTGGCTCACCACTGCCACCCTCTGGTTCTCTACAGCCACCCTCTGGTACATCACTGCCACCCTCTGGTTCATCACAGCACCCTCTGGTTCACCACTGCCACCCTCTGGTTCGCCACTGCCGACCTCTGGATCATCACTGCCACCCTCTGGTTCATCACTGCCACCCTCTGGATCATCACTGTCACCCTCTGGTTCATCACTGCCACCCTCTGGTTCATCACAGCACCCTCTGGTTCACCAGTGCCACCCTCTGGTTCATCACTACCACCCTCTGGTTCATCACTGTCACCCTCCGGTTCATCACTGCCACCCTCCGGTTCACCACTGCCACCCTCTGGTTCATCACTGTCACCCTCTGGGTCATCGCTGCCACCCTCCGGTTCATCACTGCCACCCTCTGGTTCATCACTGCCACCCTCTGGTTCATCACTGCCACCCCCTGGTTCATCACAGCACCCTCTGATTCACCACTGTCACCCTCTGGTTCATCACTGCCACCCTCTAGTTCATCACTGCCTCCCTCTGGTTCATCACTGCCACCCTCTGGTTCATTACAGCACCCTATGGTTCACCCCTACCATCATCTGGTTCATCACTGCCACCCTCTGGTTTATCACTGCCATCCTCTGTTTCACCACTGCCACCCTCTGGTTCACCACTGTCACCCTCTGGTTCATCACAGCACCCTCTGGTTCACCACTGCCACCCTCTGGTTCACCACTGACACCCTCTGGGTCACTCCTGCCACCATCTGGTTCATCAATGCCACCCTCTGATTCATCACTGCCAGCCTTTGGTTCACCACTGCCACCCTCTGGTTCACCACTGCCACCCTCTGGTTCGCCACAGCCACCCTCTGGTTCGTCATTTCCACCCTCTGGTTCATCACAGCACCCTCTGGTTCACCACTGCCACCCTCTGGTTCATCACTGTCACCCTCTGGTTCATCACTGCCACCCTCTGGTTTATCACAGCACCCTCTGGTTCACCACTGCCACCCTCTGGTTCATCACTGCCACCCTCTGGTTCATCACTGTCACCTTCTGGTTCATCACTGCCACCCTCTGGTTTACCACTGCCACCCTCTGGTTCATCACCACAACGCTCTGGTTCACCACTGCCACCCTCTGGTTTATCACTGTCACCCTCTGGTTCATCACTGCCACCCTCTGGTTCACCACTGCCACCCTCTGGTTGATCACTGTCACCCTCTGGTTCATCACTGACACCTTCTGGTTCATCCCTGCCACCCTCTGGTTCACCACTGACACCCTCTGGTTCATCACTGCCACCCTCTGGTTCATCACAGCACCCTCTGGTTCACCAGTGCCACCCTCTGGTTCATCACTGCCACCTTCTGGTTCATCACTGCCACCCTCCAGTTCACGACTGCCACCCTCTGGTTAATCACTGCCATCCTCTGGTTCATCACAGCACCCTGTGGGTCACCACTGCCACCCTCTGTTTCATCACTGCCACCCTCTGGTTCATCACTGCCACCCTATAGTTCATCACTGCCACCCTCTGGTTCATCACTGCCACTCTCTGGTTCATCACAGCACCCTCTGGTTCACCACTGTCACCCTCTGGTTCATCACTGCCACCCTGTAGTTCATCACTGCCACCCTCTGGTTCACCACCGCCACCCTCTGGATCATCACTGTCACCCTCTGGTTTCTCACTGCCACCCTCTGGTTCACCACTGCCACCCTCTGGTTCACCACTGCTACCCTCTGTTTGATCACTGCCATCCTCTGGTTCATCACAGCTCCCTCTGGTTGACCACTGCCACCCTCTGGTTCATCACTGCCACCCTCTGGTTCATTACAGCACCCTCTGGTTCACCACTGCCACCCTCTGGGTTATCACTGCTACCCTCTGTTTCATCACTGCCACCCTCTGGTTCATCACAGCTCCCTCTGGTTCATCACAGCACCCTCTGGTTCACCACTGCCACCCTCTGGTTCATTACTGCCACCCTCTGGTTCATCACAGCACCCTCTGGTTCACCACTGCCACCCTCTGGTTCATCCTTGTCACCCTCTGATTCATCACTGCCACCCTCTGGTTCATCACAGCACCCTCTGGTTCACCACTGCCACCCTCTGGTTCATCACTGCCACCCTCTGGTTCATCACTGTCACCCTCTGGTTCATCACTGCCACCCTCTGGTTTACCACTGTCACCCTCTGGTTCATCACCGCAATGCTCTGGTTCACGACTGCCACCCGCTGGTTTATCACTGTCACCCATCTGGTTCATCACTGCCACCCTCTGGTTCACCACTGCCACCCTCTGGTTCATCACTGTCACCCTCTGGTTGATCACTGTCACCTCCTGGTTCATCACTGCCACCCTCTGGTTCATCACTGCCACCCTCTGGTTCATCACTGCCACCCTCTGGTTCGCCACTGCCGACCTCTGGATCATCACTGTCACCCTCTGGTTCATCACTGCCACCCTCTGGTTCATCACAGCACACTCTGGTTCACCAGTGCCACCCTATGGTTCATCACTGCCACCCTCTGGTTCATCACTGCCACCCTCTGGTTCATGACTGCCACCCTCTGGTTCATCACTGCCATCCTCTGGTTCATCACTGCCACCCTCTGGTTCATCACAGCACCCTCTGGTTCACCACTGCCACCCTCTGGCTCATCACTGTCACCCTCTGGTTCATCATTGCCACCCTCTGGTTCACCACTGCCACCCTCTGGTTCACCACTGCCACCCTCTGGTTCACCACTGCTACCCTCTGGTTGATCACTGCCATCCTCTGGTTCATCACAGCTCCCTCTGTTTCACCACTGCCACCCTCTGGTTCATCACTGCCACCCTCTGGTTCATCACAGCACCCTCTGGTTCACCACTGCCACCCTCTGGTTCATCACTGCCACCCTCTGGTTCACCACTGCCACCCTCTGGTTCATTACTGCCACCCTCTGGTTTATCACAGCCACCCTCTGGTTCACCACTGCCACCCCCTCTGGTTCACCACTGCCACCCTCTTGTTCACCACTGCCACCCTCTTGTTCATCACAGCACCCTCTGGTTCACCACTGCCACCCTCTGGTTCATCACTGCCACCCTCTGGTTCACCACTGCCACCCTTTTGTTCATTACTGCCACCCTCTGGTTCATCACTGCCACCCTTTGGTTCACCACTGACACCCTCTTGTTCACCCCTACCACCAAATGGTTCATCACAGCACCCTCTGGTTCACCACTGTCACCCTCTGGTTCACCACTGTCACCCTCTGGTTCATCACTGCCACCCTCTGGTTCATCACAGCCACCCTCTGGTTCATCACTGCCACCCTCTGGTTCACCACTGCCACCTTCTTGTTCACCACTGCCACCCTCTTGTTCATCACTGCCACGCACTGGTTCACCACTGCCACCCTCTGGTTTATCACTGTAACCCTCTGGTTCATCACTGCCACCCTCTTGTTCACCACTGTCACCCTCTGGTTCATCACTGCCATCCTCTGGTTCATCACTGCCACCCTCTGGTTCATCACTGCCACCCTCTGGTTCAGCACTGCCACCCTCTGGTTCATCACTGCCACGCTCTGGTTCACCACTGCCACGCTCTGGTTCACCACTGCCACCCTCTGGTTTATCACTGTCACCCTCTGGTTCATCACTGTCACCCTCTGGTTCATCACTGCCACCCTCTGATACATCACTGCCACCCTCTGGTTCATCACTGCCACCCTCTGGTTCGCAACTGCCTCCCTCTGGATCATCACTTCCACCCTCTGGTTCATCACTGCCACCCTCTGGTTCATCACTGCCACCCTCTGTTTCAACACTGCCACCCTCTGGTTCACCACTGACACCCTCTGGTTCACCACTGACACCCTCTGGGTCACCCCTGCCACCCTCTGGTTCATCAATGCCACCCTCTGGTTCATGACTGCCAGCCTTTGGTTCACCACTGTCACCCTCTGGCTCACCACTGCTACCCTCTGGTTCTCTACAGCCACCCTCTGGTTCATCACTGCCACCCTCTGGTTCATTACAGCACCCTCTGGTTCACCACTGCCACCCTCTGGTACATCACTGTCACCCTCTGGTTCATCACTGCCACCCTCTGGTTCATCACAGCACCCTCTGGTTCACCACTGCCACCCTCTGGTTCATCACTGCCACCCTCTGGTTCATCACTGTCACCCTCTGGTTCATCACTGCCACCCTCTGGTTTACCACTGCCACCCTCTGGTTCATCACTGCAATGCTCTGGTTCACCACTGCCACCCTCTGGTTTATCACTGTCACCCTCTGGTTCATCACTGCCACCCTCTGGTTCACCACTGCCACCCTCTGGTTGATCACTGTCACCCTCTGGTTCATCACTGCCACCTCTGGTTCATCACTGCCACCCTCTGGTTCATCACTGCCATCCTCTGGTTCGCTACTGCCGACCTCTGGATCATGACTGCCACCCTCTGGTTCATCACTGCCACCCTCTGGATCATCACTGTCACCCTCTGGTTCATCACTGCCACCCTCTGGTTCATCACAGCACCCTCTGGTTCACCAGTGCCACCCTCTGGTTCATCACTGCCACCCTCCGGTTCATCACTGTCACCCTCCGGTTCATCACTGCCACCCTCCGGTTCACCACTGCCACCCTCTGGTTCATCACTGTCACCCTCTGGGTCATCGCTGCCACCCTCCGGTTCATCACTGCCACCCTCTGGTTCATCACTGCCACCCTCTGGTTCATCACTGCCACCCCCTGGTTCATCACAGCACCCTCTGATTCACCACTGTCACCCTCTGCTTCATCACTGCCACCCTCTAGTTCATCACTGCCACCCTCTGGTTCATCACTGCCACTCTCTGGTTCACCACTGCCACCCTCTGGTTCATCACTGTCACCCTCTGGTTCATCACTGCCACCCTCTGGTTTATCACAGCACCCTCTGGTTCACCACTGCCACCCTCTGGTTCATCACCGCAACGCTCTGGTTCACCACCGCCACCCTCTGGTTTATCACTGTCACCCTCTGGTTCATCACTGCCACCCTCTGGTTCACCACTGCCACCCTCTGGTTCACCACTGACACCCTCTGGTTCATCACAGCACCCTCTGGTTCACCAGTGCCACCCTCAGGTTCATCACTGCCACCCTCTGGTTCATCACTGCCACCCTCCGGTTCACGACTGCCACCCTCTGGTTGATCACTGCCATCCTCTGGTTCATCACTGCACCCTGTGGGTCACCACTGCCACCCTCTGTTTCATCACTGCCACCCTCTGGTTCATCACTGCCACCCTCTAGTTCATCACTGCCACCCTCTGGTTCATCACTGCCACTCTCTGGTTCATCACAGCACCCTCTGGTTCACCACTGTCACCCTCTTGTTCATCACTGCCACCCTGTAGTTCATCACTGCCACCCTCTGGTTCACCACTGCCACCCTCTGGATCATCACTGTCACCCTCTGGTTCCTCACTGCCACCCTCTGGTTCACCACTGCCGCCCTCTGGTTCACCACTACTACCCTCTGTTTGATCACTGTCATCCTCTGGTTCATCACAGCTCCCTCTGGTTCACCACTGCCACCCTCTGGTTCATCACTGCCACCCTCTGGTTCATCACAGCACCCTCTGGTTCACCACTGCCACCCTCTGGTTCATCACTGCTACCCTCTGGTTAATCACTGCCACCCTCTGGTTCATCACTGCCACCCTCTGGTTCATCACAGCACCCTCTGGTTCACCAGTGCCACCCTCTGGTTCATCACTGCCACCCTCTGGTTCATCACTGACAGCCTCTGGTTCACCACTGTCACCCTCTGGTTGATCACTGCCATCCTCTGGTTCATCACTGCACCCTGTGGGTCACCACTGCCACCCTCTGTTTCATCACTGCCGCCCTCTGGTTCATCACTGCCACCCTCTAGTTCATCACTGCCACCCTCTGGTTCATCACTGCCACTCTCTGGTTCATCACAGCACCCTCTGGTTCACCACTGTCACCCTCTTGTTCATCACTGCCACCCTGTAGTTCATCACTGCCACCCTCTGGTTCACCACTGCCACCCTCTGGATCATCACTGTCACCCTCTGGTTCCTCACTGCCACCCTCTGGTTCACCACTGCCGCCCTCTGGTTTACCACTGCTACCCTCTGTTTGATCACTGCCATCCTCTGGTTCATCACAGCTCCCTCTGGTTCACCACTGCCACCCTCTGGTTCATCACTGCCACCCTCTGGTTCATCACAGCACCCTCTGGTTCACCACTGCCACCCTCTGGTTCATCACTGCTACCCTCTGGTTAATCACTGCCACCCTCTGGTTCATCACAGCTCCCTCTGGTTCATCACAGCACCTTCTGGTTCACCACTGCCACCCTCTGGTTCATTACTGCCACCCTCTGGTTCATCACTGACACCCTCTGGTTCACCACTGCCACCCTCTGGATCATCACTGTCACCCTCTGGTTCATCACAGCACCCTGTGGTTCACAGCTGCCACCCTCTGGTTCACCACTGACACCCTCTGGTTCATCACTGCCACCCTCTGGTTCATCACAGCACCCTCTGGTTCACCAGTGCCACCCTCTGGTTCATCACTGCCACCCTCTGGTTCATCACTGCCACCCTCCGGTTCACGACTGCCACCCTCTGGTTGATCACTGCCATCCTCTGGTTCATCACTGCACCCTGTGGGTCACCACTGCCACCCTCTGTTTCATCACTGCCGCCCTCTGGTTCATCACTGCCACCCTCTAGTTCATCACTGCCACCCTCTGGTTCATCACTGCCACTCTCTGGTTCATCACAGCACCCTCTGGTTCACCACTGTCACCCTCTTGTTCATCACTGCCACCCTGTAGTTCATCACTGCCACCCTCTGGTTCACCACTGCCACCCTCTGGATCATCACTGTCACCCTCTGGTTCCTCACTGCCACCCTCTGGTTCACCACTGCCGCCCTCTGGTTCACCACTGCTACCCTCTGTTTGATCACTGCCATCCTCTGGTTCATCACAGCTCCCTCTGGTTCACCACTGCCACCCTCTGGTTCATCACTGCCACCCTCTGGTTCATCACAGCACCCTCTGGTTCACCACTGCCACCCTCTGGTTCATCACTGCTACCCTCTGGTTAATCACTGCCACCCTCTGGTTCATCACAGCTCCCTCTGGTTCATCACAGCACCTTCTGGTTCACCACTGCCACCCTCTGGTTCATTACTGCCACCCTCTGGTTCATCACTGACACCCTCTGGTTCACCACTGCCACCCTCTGGATCATCACTGTCACCCTCTGGTTCATCACAGCACCCTGTGGTTCACAGCTGCCACCCTCTGGTTCACCACTGACACCCTCTGGTTCATCACTGCCACCCTCTGGTTCATCACAGCACCCTCTGGTTCACCAGTGCCACCCTCTGGTTCATCACTGCCACCCTCTGGTTCATCACTGCCACCCTCCGGTTCACGACTGCCACCCTCTGGTTGATCACTGCCATCCTCTGGTTCATCACTGCACCCTGTGGGTCACCACTGCCACCCTCTGTTTCATCACTGCCGCCCTCTGGTTCATCACTGCCACCCTCTAGTTCATCACTGCCACCCTCTGGTTCATCACTGCCACTCTCTGGTTCATCACAGCACCCTCTGGTTCACCACTGTCACCCTCTTGTTCATCACTGCCACCCTGTAGTTCATCACTGCCACCCTCTGGTTCACCACTGCCACCCTCTGGATCATCACTGTCACCCTCTGGTTCCTCACTGCCACCCTCTGGTTCACCACTGCCGCCCTCTGGTTCACCACTGCTACCCTCTGTTTGATCACTGCCATCCTCTGGTTCATCACAGCTCCCTCTGGTTCACCACTGCCACCCTCTGGTTCATCACTGCCACCCTCTGGTTCACCACTGCCACCCTCTGGTTCACCACTGCCACCCTCTGGTTAATCACTGCCACCCTCTGGTTAATCACTGCCACCCTCTGGTTCATCACAGCACCCTCTGGTTCATCACAGCACCTTCTGGTTCACCACTGCCACCCTCTGGTTCATTACTGCCACCCTCTGGTTCATCACTGACACCCTCTGGTTCACCACTGCCACCCTCTGGATCATCACTGTCACCCTCTGGTTCATCACAGCACCCTCTGGTTCACAGCTGCCACCCTCTGGTTCACCACTGACACCCTCTGGGTTACCCCTACCACCATATCGTTCATCACAGCACCTTCTGGTTCACCACTGTCACCCTCTGGTTCACCACTGTCACCCTCTGGTTCATCACTGCCACCCTCTGGTTCATCACTGCCACCCTCTGGTTCATCACTGCCACCCTCTGGTTCACCACTGCCACCCTCTGGTTCACCACTGCCACCCTCTGGTTCATCACTGCCACCCTCTGGTTCATCACTGCCACCCTCTGGTTCATCACTGCCACCCCCTGGTTCATCACAGCACCCTCTGATTCACCACTGTCACCCTCTGCTTCATCACTGCCACCCTCTAGTTCATCACTGCCACCCTCTGGTTCATCACTGCCACTCTCTGGTTCACCACTGCCACCCTCTGGTTCATCACTGTCACCCTCTGGTTCATCACTGCCACCCTCTGGTTTATCACAGCACCCTCTGGTTCACCACTGCCACCCTCTGGTTCATCACCGCAACGCTCTGGTTCACCACCGCCACCCTCTGGTTTATCACTGTCACCCTCTGGTTCATCACTGCCACCCTCTGGTTCACCACTGCCACCCTCTGGTTCACCACTGACACCCTCTGGTTCATCACAGCACCCTCTGGTTCACCAGTGCCACCCTCAGGTTCATCACTGCCACCCTCTGGTTCATCACTGCCACCCTCCGGTTCACGACTGCCACCCTCTGGTTGATCACTGCCATCCTCTGGTTCATCACTGCACCCTGTGGGTCACCACTGCCACCCTCTGTTTCATCACTGCCACCCTCTGGTTCATCACTGCCACCCTCTAGTTCATCACTGCCACCCTCTGGTTCATCACTGCCACTCTCTGGTTCATCACAGCACCCTCTGGTTCACCACTGTCACCCTCTTGTTCATCACTGCCACCCTGTAGTTCATCACTGCCACCCTCTGGTTCACCACTGCCACCCTCTGGATCATCACTGTCACCCTCTGGTTCCTCACTGCCACCCTCTGGTTCACCACTGCCGCCCTCTGGTTCACCACTACTACCCTCTGTTTGATCACTGTCATCCTCTGGTTCATCACAGCTCCCTCTGGTTCACCACTGCCACCCTCTGGTTCATCACTGCCACCCTCTGGTTCATCACAGCACCCTCTGGTTCACCACTGCCACCCTCTGGTTCATCACTGCTACCCTCTGGTTAATCACTGCCACCCTCTGGTTCATCACTGCCACCCTCTGGTTCATCACAGCACCCTCTGGTTCACCAGTGCCACCCTCTGGTTCATCACTGCCACCCTCTGGTTCATCACTGACAGCCTCTGGTTCACCACTGTCACCCTCTGGTTGATCACTGCCATCCTCTGGTTCATCACTGCACCCTGTGGGTCACCACTGCCACCCTCTGTTTCATCACTGCCGCCCTCTGGTTCATCACTGCCACCCTCTAGTTCATCACTGCCACCCTCTGGTTCATCACTGCCACTCTCTGGTTCATCACAGCACCCTCTGGTTCACCACTGTCACCCTCTTGTTCATCACTGCCACCCTGTAGTTCATCACTGCCACCCTCTTGTTCACCACTGCCACCCTCTGGATCATCACTGTCACCCTCTGGTTCCTCACTGCCACCCTCTGGTTCACCACTGCCGCCCTCTGGTTTACCACTGCTACCCTCTGTTTGATCACTGCCATCCTCTGGTTCATCACAGCTCCCTCTGGTTCACCACTGCCACCCTCTGGTTCATCACTGCCACCCTCTGGTTCATCACAGCACCCTCTGGTTCACCACTGCCACCCTCTGGTTCATCACTGCTACCCTCTGGTTAATCACTGCCACCCTCTGGTTCATCACAGCTCCCTCTGGTTCATCACAGCACCTTCTGGTTCACCACTGCCACCCTCTGGTTCATTACTGCCACCCTCTGGTTCATCACTGACACCCTCTGGTTCACCACTGCCACCCTCTGGATCATCACTGTCACCCTCTGGTTCATCACAGCACCCTGTGGTTCACAGCTGCCACCCTCTGGTTCACCACTGACACCCTCTGGTTCATCACTGCCACCCTCTGGTTCATCACAGCACCCTCTGGTTCACCAGTGCCACCCTCTGGTTCATCACTGCCACCCTCTGGTTCATCACTGCCACCCTCCGGTTCACGACTGCCACCCTCTGGTTGATCACTGCCATCCTCTGGTTCATCACTGCACCCTGTGGGTCACCACTGCCACCCTCTGTTTCATCACTGCCGCCCTCTGGTTCATCACTGCCACCCTCTAGTTCATCACTGCCACCCTCTGGTTCATCACTGCCACTCTCTGGTTCATCACAGCACCCTCTGGTTCACCACTGTCACCCTCTTGTTCATCACTGCCACCCTGTAGTTCATCACTGCCACCCTCTGGTTCACCACTGCCACCCTCTGGATCATCACTGTCACCCTCTGGTTCCTCACTGCCACCCTCTGGTTCACCACTGCCGCCCTCTGGTTCACCACTGCTACCCTCTGTTTGATCACTGCCATCCTCTGGTTCATCACAGCTCCCTCTGGTTCACCACTGCCACCCTCTGGTTCATCACTGCCACCCTCTGGTTCATCACAGCACCCTCTGGTTCACCACTGCCACCCTCTGGTTCATCACTGCTACCCTCTGGTTAATCACTGCCACCCTCTGGTTCATCACAGCTCCCTCTGGTTCATCACAGCACCTTCTGGTTCACCACTGCCACCCTCTGGTTCATTACTGCCACCCTCTGGTTCATCACTGACACCCTCTGGTTCACCACTGCCACCCTCTGGATCATCACTGTCACCCTCTGGTTCATCACAGCACCCTGTGGTTCACAGCTGCCACCCTCTGGTTCACCACTGACACCCTCTGGTTCATCACTGCCACCCTCTGGTTCATCACAGCACCCTCTGGTTCACCAGTGCCACCCTCTGGTTCATCACTGCCACCCTCTGGTTCATCACTGCCACCCTCCGGTTCACGACTGCCACCCTCTGGTTGATCACTGCCATCCTCTGGTTCATCACTGCACCCTGTGGGTCACCACTGCCACCCTCTGTTTCATCACTGCCGCCCTCTGGTTCATCACTGCCACCCTCTAGTTCATCACTGCCACCCTCTGGTTCATCACTGCCACTCTCTGGTTCATCACAGCACCCTCTGGTTCACCACTGTCACCCTCTTGTTCATCACTGCCACCCTGTAGTTCATCACTGCCACCCTCTGGTTCACCACTGCCACCCTCTGGATCATCACTGTCACCCTCTGGTTCCTCACTGCCACCCTCTGGTTCACCACTGCCGCCCTCTGGTTCACCACTGCTACCCTCTGTTTGATCACTGCCATCCTCTGGTTCATCACAGCTCCCTCTGGTTCACCACTGCCACCCTCTGGTTCATCACTGCCACCCTCTGGTTCACCACTGCCACCCTCTGGTTCACCACTGCCACCCTCTGGTTAATCACTGCCACCCTCTGGTTAATCACTGCCACCCTCTGGTTCATCACAGCACCCTCTGGTTCATCACAGCACCTTCTGGTTCACCACTGCCACCCTCTGGTTCATTACTGCCACCCTCTGGTTCATCACTGACACCCTCTGGTTCACCACTGCCACCCTCTGGATCATCACTGTCACCCTCTGGTTCATCACAGCACCCTCTGGTTCACAGCTGCCACCCTCTGGTTCACCACTGACACCCTCTGGGTTACCCCTACCACCATATCGTTCATCACAGCACCTTCTGGTTCACCACTGTCACCCTCTGGTTCACCACTGTCACCCTCTGGTTCATCACTGCCACCCTCTGGTTCATCACTGCCACCCTCTGGTTCATCACTGCCACCCTCTGGTTCACCACTGCCACCCTCTTGTTCACCACTGCCACCCTCTGGTTCATCACTGCCACGCAGTGGTTCACCACTGCCACCCTCTGGTTCATCATTGCCACCCTCTGGTTCGCCACTGCCTCCCTCTGGATCATCACTGCCACCCTCTGGTTCATCACTGCCACCCTCTGGTTTGCCACTGCCACCCTCTGGATCATCACTGTCACCCTCTGGTTCATTACTGCCACCCTCTTGTTCATCACAGCACCCTCTGGTTCACCAGTGCCACCCTCTGGTTCATCACTGCCACCCTCTGGTTCATCACTGCCACCCTCTGCTTCACGACTGACACCCTCTGGTTGATCACTGCCATCCTCTGGTTCATTACAGCACCCTCTGGTTCACCACTGCCACCCTCTGTTTCATCACTGCCACCCTCTCATTCATCACTGCCACCCTAAGGTTCATCACTGCCACTCTCTGGTTCATCACAGCACCCTCTGGTTCACCACTGCCACCCTCTGGTTCATCACTGCCACCCTCTAGTTCATCACTGCCACCCTCTGGTTCACCACTGCCACCCTCTGGATCATCACTGTCACCCTCTGGTTCATCACTGCCACCCTCTGGTTCACGACTGCCACCCTCTGGATGATCACTGCCATCCTCTGGTTCATCACAGCACCCTCTAGTTCACCACTGCCACCCTCTGGTTCATCACTGCCACCCTCTGGTTTATCACAGATCCCTCTGGTTCACCACTGCCACCCTCTGGTTCATCACTGCCACCCTCTGGTTCATCACAGCACCCTCTGGTTCACCACTGCCACCCTCTGGTTCATCACTGTCACCCTCTGGTTCATCACTGCCACCCTCTAGTTCATCACATCTCCCTTTGGTTCATCACAGCACCCTCTGGTTCACCACTGTCACCCTCTGGTTCTCAACTGTCACCCTCTGGTTCATCACTGCCACCCTCTGGTTCATCACTGGCACCCTCTGGTTCACCACTGCCCCCCTTTGGTTCACCCCTGCCACCCTCTGGTTCACCCCTGCCACCCTCTGGTTCACCACAGCTCCCTCTGGTTCACCACTGCCACCCTCTGGTTCATCACTGCCACCCTCTGGTTCATCACTGCACCCTCTGGTTTACCACTGCCACCTTCTGCTTCATCACTGCCACCCTCTGTTTCATTACTGCCACCCTCTGGTTCATCACTGACACCCTCTGGTTCACAACTGTCACCCTCTGGTTCACCACTGTCACCCTCTGGTTCATCACAGCACCCTCTGGTTCACAGCTGCCACCCTCTGGTTCACCACTGACACCCTCTGGTTCACCCCTACCACCATATGGTTCATCACTGTCACCCTCTGGTTCACCACTGTCACCCTCTGGTTCATCACTGCCACCCTCTGGTTCATCACTGCTACCCTCTGGTTCATCACTGCCACCCTCTGGTTCACCACTGCCACCCTCTTGTTCACCACTGCCACCCTCTGGTTCATCACTGCCACGCAGTGGTTCACCACTGCCACCCTCTGGGTTATCACTGTCACCCTCTGGTTCATCACTGCCACCCTCTGGTTCACCACTGTCACCCTCTGGTTCATCACTGCCAATCTCTGGTTCATCACTGCCACCCTCCGGTTCATCACTGCCACCCTCTGGTTCACCACTGCCACCCTCTGGTTCATCACTGCCACGCTCTGGTTCATCACTGCCACCCTCTGGTTCACCACTGCCACCCTCTGGTTCATCACTGTCACCCTCTGGTTCATCACTGTCACTCTCTGGTTCATCACTGCCACCCTCTGGTTCATCACAGCACCCTCTGGTTCACCAGTGCCACCCTCTGTTTCATCACTGCCACCCTCTGCTTCACGACTGACAACCTCTGGTTGATCACTGCCATCCTCTGGTTCATCACAGCACCCTCTGGTTCAGCACTGCCACTCTCTGGTTCATCACTGCCACCCTCTGGTTCATCACTGCCACCCTCTGGTTCATCACTGCCACTCTCTGGTTCATCACAGCACCCTCTGGTTCACCACTTCCACCCTCTAGTTCATCACTGCCACCCTCTAGTTCACCACTGCCACCCTCTGGTTCACCACTGCCACCCTCTGGATCATCACTGTCACCCTCTGGTTCACCACTGCCACCCTCTGGTTCACGACTGCCACCCTCTGGTTGATCACTGCCATTCTCTGGTTCATCACAGCACCCTCTGGTTCATCACTGCCACCCTCTGGTTCATCACTGCCACCCCCTGGTTCATCACAGCACCCTCTGATTCACCACTGTCACCCTCTACTTCATCACTGCCACCCTCTGGTTCATCACTGCCACGCTCTGGTTCATCACTGCCACCCTCTGTTTCATCACTGCCACCCTCTGGTTCACCACTGTCACCCTCTGGTTCATCACTGCCACCCTCTGGTTTATCACAGCACCCTCTGGTTCACCACTGCCACCCTCTGGTTCATCACTGCCACTCTCTGGTTCATCACAGCACCCTCTGGTTCACCACTGTCACCCTCTTGTTCATCACTGCCACCCTGTAGTTCATCACTGCCACCCTCTGGTTCACCACTGCCACCCTCTGGATCATCACTGTCACCCTCTGGTTCCTCACTGCCACCCTCTGGTTCACCACTGCCGCCCTCTGGTTCACCACTGCTACCCTCTGTTTGATCACTGCCATCCTCTGGTTCATCACAGCTCCCTCTGGTTCACCACTGCCACCCTCTGGTTCATCACTGCCACCCTCTGGTTCATCACAGCACCCTCTGGTTCACCACTGCCACCCTCTGGTTCATCACTGCTACCCTCTGGTTAATCACTGCCACCCTCTGGTTCATCACAGCTCCCTCTGGTTCATCACAGCACCTTCTGGTTCACCACTGCCACCCTCTGGTTCATTACTGCCACCCTCTGGTTCATCACTGACACCCTCTGGTTCACCACTGCCACCCTCTGGATCATCACTGTCACCCTCTGGTTCATCACAGCACCCTCTGGTTCACAGCTGCCACCCTCTGGTTCACCACTGACACCCTCTGGGTTACCCCTACCACCATATCGTTCATCACAGCACCTTCTGGTTCACCACTGTCACCCTCTGGTTCACCACTGTCACCCTCTGGTTCATCACTGCCACCCTCTGGTTCATCACTGCCACCCTCTGGTTCATCACTGCCACCCTCTGGTTCACCACTGCCACCCTCTTGTTCACCACTGCCACCCTCTGGTTCATCACTGCCACGCAGTGGTTCACCACTGCCACCCTCTGGTTCATCATTGCCACCCTCTGGTTCGCCACTGCCTCCCTCTGGATCATCACTGCCACCCTCTGGTTCATCACTGCCACCCTCTGGTTTGCCACTGCCACCCTCTGGATCATCACTGTCACCCTCTGGTTCATTACTGCCACCCTCTTGTTCATCACAGCACCCTCTGGTTCACCAGTGCCACCCTCTGGTTCATCACTGCCACCCTCTGGTTCATCACTGCCACCCTCTGCTTCACGACTGACACCCTCTGGTTGATCACTGCCATCCTCTGGTTCATTACAGCACCCTCTGGTTCACCACTGCCACCCTCTGTTTCATCACTGCCACCCTCTCGTTCATCACTGCCACCCTCTGGTTCATCACTGCCACTCTCTGGTTCATCACAGCACCCTCTGGTTCACCACTGCCACCCTCTGGTTCATCACTGCCACCCTCTAGTTCATCACTGCCACCCTCTGGTTCACCACTGCCAACCTCTGGATCATCACTGTCACCCTCTGGTTCAACACTGCCACCCTCTGGTTCACGACTGCCACCCTCTGGATGATCACTGCCATCCTCTGGTTCATCACAGCACCCTCTAGTTCACCACTGCCACCCTCTGGTTCATCACTGCCACCCTCTGGTTCATCACAGATCCCTCTGGTTCACCACTGCCACCCTCTGGTTCATCACTGCCACCCTCTGGTTCATCACAGCACCCTCTGGTTCACCACTGCCACCCTCTGGTTCATCACTGTCACCCTCTGGTTCATCACTGCCACCCTCTAGTTCATCACATCTCCCTTTGGTTCATCACAGCACCCTCTGGTTCACCACTGTCACCCTCTGGTTCTCCACTGTCACCCTCTGGTTCATCACTGCCACCCTCTGGTTCATCACTGGCACCCTCTGGTTCACCACTGCCCCCCTTTGATTCACCCCTGCCACCCTCTGGTTCACCCCTGCCACCCTCTGGTTCACCACAGCTCCCTCTGGTTCACCACTGCCACCCTCTGGTTCATCACTGCCACCCTCTGGTTCATCACTGCACCCTCTGGTTTACCACTGCCACCTTCTGCTTCATCACTGCCACCCTCTGTTTCATTACTGCCACCCTCTGGTTCATCACTGACACCCTCTGGTTCACCACTGTCACCCTCTGGTTCACCACTGTCACCCTCTGGTTCATCACAGCACCCTCTGGTTCACAGCTGCCACCCTCTGGTTCACCACTGACACCCTCTGGTTCACCCCTACCACCATATGGTTCATCACTGTCACCCTCTGGTTCACCACTGTCACCCTCTGGTTCATCACTGCCACCCTCTGGTTCATCACTGCTACCCTCTGGTTCATCACTGCCACCCTCTGGTTCACCACTGCCACCCTCTTGTTCACCACTGCCACCCTCTGGTTCATCACTGCCACGCAGTGGTTCACCACTGCCACCCTCTGGTTTATCACTGTCACCCTCTGGTTCATCACTGCCACCCTCTGGTTCACCACTGTCACCCTCTGGTTCATCACTGCCAATCTCTGGTTCATCACTGCCACCCTCCGGTTCATCACTGCCACCCTCTGGTTCACCACTGCCACCCTCTGGTTCATCACTGCCACGCTCTGGTTCACCACTGCCACCCTCTGGTGTATCACTGTCTCCCTCTGGTTCATCACTGTCACCCTCTGGTTCATCACTGTCACTCTCTGGTTCATCACTGCCACCCTCTGGTTCATCACAGCACCCTCTGGTTCACCAGTGCCACCCTCTGTTTCATCACTGCCACCCTCTGCTTCACGACTGACAACCTCTGGTTGATCACTGCCATCCTCTGGTTCATCACAGCACCCTCTGGTTCAGCACTGCCACTCTCTGGTTCATCACTGCCACCCTCTGGTTCATCACTGCCACCCTCTGGTTCATCACTGCCACTCTCTGGTTCATCACAGCACCCTCTGGTTCACCACTTCCACCCTCTGGTTCATCACTGCCACCCTCTAGTTCACCACTGCCACCCTCTGGTTCACCACTGCCACCCTCTGGATCATCACTGTCACCCTCTGGTTCACCACTGCCACCCTCTGGTTCACGACTGCCACCCTCTGGTTGATCACTGCCATCCTCTGGTTCATCACAGCACCCTCGGGTTCATCACAGCACCCTCTGGTTCACCACTGCCACCCTCTGGTTCATCACTGCCACCCTCTAGTTCATCACTGCAACCCTCTGGTTCACCACTGCCACCCTCTGGTTCATCACTGCCACGCTCTGGTTCATCACTGCCACCCTCTGTTTCATCACTGCCACCCTCTGGTTCACCACTGCCACCCTCTGGTTCATCACTGCCACCCTCTGGTTCATCACTGCCATGCTCTGGTTCACCACTGCCACCCTCTGGTTTATCACTGTCACCCTCTGCTTCACGACTGACACCCTCTGGTTGATCACTGCCATCCTCTGGTTCATTACAGCACCCTCTGGTTCACCACTGCCACCCTCTGTTTCATCACTGCCACCCTCTCATTCATCACTGCCACCCTCTGGTTCATCACTGCCACTCTCTGGTTCATCACAGCACCCTCTGGTTCACCACTGCCACCCTCTGGTTCATCACTGCCACCCTCTAGTTCATCACTGCCACCCTCTGGTTCACCACTGCCACCCTCTGGATCATCACTGTCACCCTCTGGTTCATCACTGCCACCCTCTGGTTCACGACTGCCACCCTCTGGATGATCACTGCCATCCTCTGGTTCATCACAGCACCCTCTAGTTCACCACTGCCACCCTCTGGTTCATCACTGCCACCCTCTGGTTCATCACAGATCCCTCTGGTTCACCACTGCCACCCTCTGGTTCATCACTGCCACCCTCTGGTTCATCACAGCACCCTCTGGTTCACCACTGCCACCCTCTGGTTCATCACTGTCACCCTCTGGTTCATCACTGCCACCCTCTAGTTCATCACATCTCCCTTTGGTTCATCACAGCACCCTCTGGTTCACCACTGTCACCCTCTGGTTCTCCACTGTCACCCTCTGGTTCATCACTGCCACCCTCTGGTTCATCACTGGCACCCTCTGGTTCACCACTGCCCCCCTTTGGTTCACCCCTGCCACCCTCTGGTTCACCCCTGCCACCCTCTGGTTCACCACAGCTCCCTCTGGTTCACCACTGCCACCCTCTGGTTCATCACTACCACCCTCTGGTTCATCACTGCACCCTCTGGTTTACCACTGCCACCTTCTGCTTCATCACTGCCACCCTCTGTTTCATTACTGCCACCCTCTGGTTCATCACTGACACCCTCTGGTTCACAACTGTCACCCTCTGGTTCACCACTGTCACCCTCTGGTTCATCACAGCACCCTCTGGTTCACAGCTGCCACCCTCTGGTTCACCACTGACACCCTCTGGTTCACCCCTACCACCATATGGTTCATCACTGTCACCCTCTGGTTCACCACTGTCACCCTCTGGTTCATCACTGCCACCCTCTGGTTCATCACTGCTACCCTCTGGTTCATCACTGCCACCCTCTGGTTCACCACTGCCACCCTCTTGTTCACCACTGCCACCCTCTGGTTCATCACTGCCACGCAGTGGTTCACCACTGCCACCCTCTGGGTTATCACTGTCACCCTCTGGTTCATCACTGCCACCCTCTGGTTCACCACTGTCACCCTCTGGTTCATCACTGCCAATCTCTGGTTCATCACTGCCACCCTCCGGTTCATCACTGCCACCCTCTGGTTCACCACTGCCACCCTCTGGTTCATCACTGCCACGCTCTGGTTCATCACTGCCACCCTCTGGTTTACCACTGCCACCCTCTGGTTCATCACTGTCACCCTCTGGTTCATCACTGTCACTCTCTGGTTCATCACTGCCACCCTCTGGTTCATCACAGCACCCTCTGGTTCACCAGTGCCACCCTCTGTTTCATCACTGCCACCCTCTGCTTCACGACTGACAACCTCTGGTTGATCACTGCCATCCTCTGGTTCATCACAGCACCCTCTGGTTCAGCACTGCCACTCTCTGGTTCATCACTGCCACCCTCTGGTTCATCACTGCCACCCTCTGGTTCATCACTGCCACTCTCTGGTTCATCACAGCACCCTCTGGTTCACCACTTCCACCCTCTGGTTCATCACTGCCACCCTCTAGTTCACCACTGCCACCCTCTGGTTCACCACTGCCACCCTCTGGATCATCACTGTCACCCTCTGGTTCACCACTGCCACCCTCTGGTTCACGACTGCCACCCTCTGGTTGATCACTGCCATTCTCTGGTTCATCACAGCACCCTCTGGTTCATCACTGCCACCCTCTGGTTCATCACTGCCACCCCCTGGTTCATCACAGCACCCTCTGATTCACCACTGTCACCCTCTACTTCATCACTGCCACCCTCTGGTTCATCACTGCCACGCTCTGGTTCATCACTGCCACCCTCTGTTTCATCACTGCCACCCTCTGGTTCACCACTGTCACCCTCTGGTTCATCACTGCCACCCTCTGGTTTATCACAGCACCCTCTGGTTCACCACTGCCACCCTCTGGTTCATCACTGCCACTCTCTGGTTCATCACAGCACCCTCTGGTTCACCACTGTCACCCTCTTGTTCATCACTGCCACCCTGTAGTTCATCACTGCCACCCTCTGGTTCACCACTGCCACCCTCTGGATCATCACTGTCACCCTCTGGTTCCTCACTGCCACCCTCTGGTTCACCACTGCCGCCCTCTGGTTCACCACTGCTACCCTCTGTTTGATCACTGCCATCCTCTGGTTCATCACAGCTCCCTCTGGTTCACCACTGCCACCCTCTGGTTCATCACTGCCACCCTCTGGTTCATCACAGCACCCTCTGGTTCACCACTGCCACCCTCTGGTTCATCACTGCTACCCTCTGGTTAATCACTGCCACCCTCTGGTTCATCACAGCTCCCTCTGGTTCATCACAGCACCTTCTGGTTCACCACTGCCACCCTCTGGTTCATTACTGCCACCCTCTGGTTCATCACTGACACCCTCTGGTTCACCACTGCCACCCTCTGGATCATCACTGTCACCCTCTGGTTCATCACAGCACCCTCTGGTTCACAGCTGCCACCCTCTGGTTCACCACTGACACCCTCTGGGTTACCCCTACCACCATATCGTTCATCACAGCACCTTCTGGTTCACCACTGTCACCCTCTGGTTCACCACTGTCACCCTCTGGTTCATCACTGCCACCCTCTGGTTCATCACTGCCACCCTCTGGTTCATCACTGCCACCCTCTGGTTCACCACTGCCACCCTCTTGTTCACCACTGCCACCCTCTGGTTCATCACTGCCACGCAGTGGTTCACCACTGCCACCCTCTGGTTCATCATTGCCACCCTCTGGTTCGCCACTGCCTCCCTCTGGATCATCACTGCCACCCTCTGGTTCATCACTGCCACCCTCTGGTTTGCCACTGCCACCCTCTGGATCATCACTGTCACCCTCTGGTTCATTACTGCCACCCTCTTGTTCATCACAGCACCCTCTGGTTCACCAGTGCCACCCTCTGGTTCATCACTGCCACCCTCTGGTTCATCACTGCCACCCTCTGCTTCACGACTGACACCCTCTGGTTGATCACTGCCATCCTCTGGTTCATTACAGCACCCTCTGGTTCACCACTGCCACCCTCTGTTTCATCACTGCCACCCTCTCGTTCATCACTGCCACCCTCTGGTTCATCACTGCCACTCTCTGGTTCATCACAGCACCCTCTGGTTCACCACTGCCACCCTCTGGTTCATCACTGCCACCCTCTAGTTCATCACTGCCACCCTCTGGTTCACCACTGCCACCCTCTGGATCATCACTGTCACCCTCTGGTTCAACACTGCCACCCTCTGGTTCACGACTGCCACCCTCTGGATGATCACTGCCATCCTCTGGTTCATCACAGCACCCTCTAGTTCACCACTGCCACCCTCTGGTTCATCACTGCCACCCTCTGGTTCATCACAGATCCCTCTGGTTCACCACTGCCACCCTCTGGTTCATCACTGCCACCCTCTGGTTCATCACAGCACCCTCTGGTTCACCACTGCCACCCTCTGGTTCATCACTGTCACCCTCTGGTTCATCACTGCCACCCTCTAGTTCATCACATCTCCCTTTGGTTCATCACAGCACCCTCTGGTTCACCACTGTCACCCTCTGGTTCTCCACTGTCACCCTCTGGTTCATCACTGCCACCCTCTGGTTCATCACTGGCACCCTCTGGGTCACCACTGCCCCCCTTTGATTCACCCCTGCCACCCTCTGGTTCACCCCTGCCACCCTCTGGTTCACCACAGCTCCCTCTGGTTCACCACTGCCACCCTCTGGTTCATCACTGCCACCCTCTGGTTCATCACTGCACCCTCTGGTTTACCACTGCCACCTTCTGCTTCATCACTGCCACCCTCTGTTTCATTACTGCCACCCTCTGGTTCATCACTGACACCCTCTGGCTCACCACTGTCACCCTCTGGTTCACCACTGTCACCCTCTGGTTCATCACAGCACCCTCTGGTTCACAGCTGCCACCCTCTGGTTCACCACTGACACCCTCTGGTTCACCCCTACCACCATATGGTTCATCACTGTCACCCTCTGGTTCACCACTGTCACCCTCTGGTTCATCACTGCCACCCTCTGGTTCATCACTGCTACCCTCTGGTTCATCACTGCCACCCTCTGGTTCACCACTGCCACCCTCTTGTTCACCACTGCCACCCTCAGGTTCATCACTGCCACGCAGTGGTTCACCACTGCCACCCTCTGGTTTATCACTGTCACCCTCTGGTTCATCACTGCCACCCTCTGGTTCACCACTGTCACCCTCTGGTTCATCACTGCCAATCTCTGGTTCATCACTGCCACCCTCCGGTTCATCACTGCCACCCTCTGGTTCACCACTGCCACCCTCTGGTTCATCACTGCCACGCTCTGGTTCACCACTGCCACCCTCTGGTGTATCACTGTCTCCCTCTGGTTCATCACTGTCACCCTCTGGTTCATCACTGTCACTCTCTGGTTCATCACTGCCACCCTCTGGTTCATCACAGCACCCTCTGGTTCACCAGTGCCACCCTCTGTTTCATCACTGCCACCCTCTGCTTCACGACTGACAACCTCTGGTTGATCACTGCCATCCTCTGGTTCATCACAGCACCCTCTGGTTCAGCACTGCCACTCTCTGGTTCATCACTGCCACCCTCTGGTTCATCACTGCCACCCTCTGGTTCATCACTGCCACTCTCTGGTTCATCACAGCACCCTCTGGTTCACCACTTCCACCCTCTGGTTCATCACTGCCACCCTCTAGTTCACCACTGCCACCCTCTGGTTCACCACTGCCACCCTCTGGATCATCACTGTCACCCTCTGGTTCACCACTGCCACCCTCTGGTTCACGACTGCCACCCTCTGGTTGATCACTGCCATCCTCTGGTTCATCACAGCACCCTCTGGTTCATCACAGCACCCTCTGGTTCACCACTGCCACCCTCTGGTTCATCACTGCCACCCTCTAGTTCATCACTGCAACCCTCTGGTTCACCACTGCCACCCTCTGGTTCATCACTGCCACGCTCTGGTTCATCACTGCCACCCTCTGTTTCATCACTGCCACCCTCTGGTTCACCACTGCCACCCTCTGGTTCATCACTGCCACCCTCTGGTTCATCACTGCCACCCTCTGGTTCACCACTGCCACCCTCTGGTTCATCACTGCCATGCTCTGGTTCACCACTGCCACCCTCTGGTTTATCACTGTCACCCTCTGATTCATCACTGTCAGCCTCTGGTTCATCACTGCCACCCTCTGGTTCATCACTGCCACCCTGTGGTTTGCCACTGCCTCCCTCTGTATCATCACTGCCACCCTCTGGTTCATCACTGCCACCCTCTGGTTTGCCACTGCCACCCTCTGGATCATCACTGTCACCCTCTGGTTCATCACTGCCACCCTCTGGTTCATCACAGCACCCTCTGGTTCACCAGTGCCACCCTCTGGTTTATCACTGCCACCCTCTGGTTCATCACTGCCACCCTCTGCTTCACGACTGACACCCTCTGGTTGATCACTGCCATCCTCTGGTTCATCATAGCGCCCTCTGGTTCACCACTGCCACCCTCTGTTTCATCACTGCCACTCTCTGGTTCATCACTGCCACCCTCTGGTTCATCACTGCCACTCTTTGGTTCATCACAGCACCCTCTGGTTCACCACTGCCACCCTCTGGTTCATCACTGCCACCCTCTAGTTCATCACTGCCACCCTCTGGTTCATCACTGCCATCCTCTGGTTCATCACAGCACCCTCTGGTTCACCACTGCCACCCTCTGGTTCATCACTGCCACCCTCTGGTTCATCACAGATCCCTCCAGTTCACCACTGCCTCCCTCTGGTTCATCAGTGCCACCCTCTGGTTCATCACAGCACCCTCTGGTTCACCACTGCCACCCTCTGGTTCATCACTGCCACCCTCTGGTTCATCACTGCCACCCTCTAGTTCATCACAGCTCCCTCTGGTTCACCACTGTCACCCTCTGGTTCACCACTGTCACCCTCTGGTTCATCACTGCCACCCTCTGGTTCATCACTGGCACCCTCTGGTTCACCACTACCCCCCTTTGGTTCACCCCTGCCACCCCCTGGTTCACCCCTGCCACCCTCTGGTTCACCACAGCTCCCTCTGGTTCACCACTGCCACCCTCTGGTTCATCACTGCCACCCTCTGGTTCATCACAGCACCCTCTGGTTCACCACTGCAACCCTCTGGTTCATCACTGCCACCCTCTGTTTCATCACTGCCACCCTCTGGTTCATCACAGCTCCCTCTGGTTCACCACTGCCACCCCCTGGTTCATCACTGCCACCCTCTGGTTCATCACAGCACCCTCTGGTTCACCACTGACACCCTCTGGTTCATCACTGCCACCCTCTGGTTCACCACTGCCACCCTCTGGTTCACCACTGACACCCTCTGGTTCACCCCTACCACCATCTGGTTCATCACAGCACCCTTTGGTTCACCACTGTAACCCTCTGGTTCACCACTGACACCCTCTGGTTCACCCCTACCACCATCTGGTTCATCACAGCACCCTTTGGTTCACCACTGACACCCTCTGGTTCACCACTGACACCCTCTGGTTCATCACTGCCACCCTCTGGTTCACCACTGCCACCCTCTGGTTCACCACTGACACCCTCTGGTTCACCCCTACCACCATCTGGTTCATCACAGCACCCTTTGGTTCACCACTGTAACCCTCTGGTTCACCACTGTCACCCTCTGTTTCATCACTGCCACCCGCTGGTTCATCACTGCCACCCTCTGGTTCACCACTGCCCCCTTCTGGTTCGCCCCTGCCACCCTCTGGTTCACCCCTGCCACCCTCTGGTTCATCACTGCCACCCTCTGGTTCATCATTGCCACCCTCTGGTTCACCACTGCCACAGAGGCGTAGCTAGAGCTTGTGGCACCCGGGGCTATCCTTCAGATTGCCGTTCCCTTTGGGGGTGCTGGGAAAAAGGACACCGAGCACCTGAAAGAAGTCCGAGAGACACATAATATTGCCGCTCATAGTTACCTCTATCATGCAAGTTACATGCACATACATGACCTGTTCTAGAGCTAGACAGCCCCTATCCCCAAAATAGTGTCGCCTGGGGCGGATCGCCCCCACCTAGCTATGCCGCTAAAGGAAAAGCAGAAGGAAACCCAAAACCTACATCAGTTCTGCCCACCCTTTTTGTGACATCTCACTCATAACATCCCAGCTTGTGCAAGACCCTTGTCCCCTGTCCCCTATCTACCCCGTCCATGACCTCAGCAATGTCTGCAGACCGGTTCACCACACTGGGGTTGAGCACGATACCCCTGTCAGCACCATCAGGATACTACAGGTGAGGCCAATGCACCTGATCACAAGACTAACTTGAGTTCTGCAGTTGGGCAGTACCAGGCCGGATGAGGGGGGAGAGGGTTATGAGGGGCAGTAAGTTAAAAACAAAGCTGGAAGGACAAAATATGTTTATTCTGTCCCAAGTTTCTATAGTCTTTACCTTAAGGTAAAAGCATATAAACCAAAGGCACACTGTATGTTTAAAGATAAATCCAAGTTAAAGTAATTGGTAGGAAATGCATTTGTTTGCATTATGATATTTTATTGATTAATTCAGTCATCACAGATGAGTGTAACCGACAGTAAAAGGAATAGATTCCTGGTGGTGGTGGGTAAGGAGTGGTGGTTAATGGCTTCTGTATCCAAAGCAGTCTTGTTGAATGGTCACCTAATTCTGTTTCCTAGGAAATAGTCTATGGCTAATGAAAGGCACTGGACAAACACTGCCCTTAATGTCAATTTGCACCAGGACGTTCAAACTCTGTTATTTGGCATCATGCAAGGACTAATCACATTCAGGGGCATCATATAGGTCCTGGAAGGTCTTCTGACATTCCACAGTCCTAATCAGCTTCTAAGGCTGCTTCTTAATCAGTTTCAGGCTTTTGGGCTGCTCAACCATGCCATCCTCAAGCTCAGCAATACGGCATTCTGATAGATACATCTGCCGTGTGGATTCCTCACCTTGTGAATATCCCCTTGCGTCAGCAACATTCGGAAATTCTTTTTGTAGCTTTGCGCCGATGTGGACTTGGACGTCATAGAGGCACGGCATCGCACGCGACTCCGCTGACGTCACCGACGCCTACAATAGGCCCACGCTGGCGTGATGACATCAGTTCCCTTTTTTCCGTGTCGTCGACGCTAATGGTTTTAGGATACTCTGTAGCTATTGGGTAACTCTGTTACTGTTTTTCTTCGTTTTTCTCTGTTCTCTTTAACTTGTCTCCCCAGTATGTCGACTAAAAAGACTGGATTTAAACCCTGCAGGGAATGCGGGAAAAAGATGTCTGTTACGGACCCTCACCAGGACTGTATTTGGAGTTTGAGTTCCGACCACGACGTGGATGGGTGTTCGTCGTGTCAAAAAATGAACCCGAAAGCTCTACGAGAGAGGGAGACCAAACTTCTTGTGGCAAGATTAAAAGCCGATAAAAGAAAGAAGACTTCAAGATCCCGCTCGAGGAAGTCGAGGTCGAGGTCAAGATCAAGATCAATGTCTCGAGAGGCATCGGCTTCGAAGTCATCGTCGGATCATGCTACGAGATCGCATAAGAAGCACAAGAAAAGGAGGCATGAGTCTCGATGTCATTCGGGTGAGAAGTCGGGCTCGAAGTCGAGGTCGCCCAAGAAAGTTAAATCGAAGGTGCTCCCACCACAGGAAGCTTCAGATCGGGAAGGTGAGGCCTCGCCCTCGGAGTCAGAGGTTCAATCTCCGACTCCGATTTCCAATCCGACTCCGATGCTGTCTCCGGCTCAAGAAGAGGTGGAGGAAGTTCCTAATGAGGAAGATGAATCGGCGCCTGTTGAAGAGCCAGATTCGAATCCACCTCAAGATCAGCATGGAGGTGATCATCCACCCTTTCCTGCGCCAGGTCAGGATCCTTCAGCGATCCTCAACGCTATGTATGGGGTTTTCTCGAGATCATGGTTCCCCTCTGGTGCACCTTCGGGTCCCATGGGTCCAATGGCATTTAATTTGGGTGTTCCACACTCTTATGCCCGGCACCTTTTATGCCGTATATGCCTACCCCGACTCCATTGTGGCAGTACCCGGCTCTGCCGAGGTCGACGCCGAGATCGACGCCGGCTCGACCGAAGTCGATGACTCCGATACTGCACCGACGTTGGTTCCGTCGGAGTCGGTAGTGAATCCGACTGCACTCCGTGTGAAGGAGAGGTCCAGGAGAGAAGCACAACGCCTCCTGGAGGAACGGAGGTATTGCGAGTCTCACCCAGACTTGGAGGAAGGTGAACTGGATGAGGATTGTTTCGAGGAACTGGCTAATGCTAGTGGCCTTGATTTCTCCCCCGAGTGGGAGACGCCATCAGGTCCAAATACACCTTCAAAAGATGTCCAACCATATCACGTTGTAATGGGGAAGGCAGCAGGACTTTTAGGTTTGACTCTACCTACTGTTGAATTTAAATCAAATCTGCTTACAGAGGATCTCCATTTACCAAGCTCAGCTGTGGAACCATTACTCCCATTTAATGAGGCGTTAACTGAACCCATTATGGAGGTGTGGAAAAAGCCTCTTTCTGCTCCTTCTGTCTCAAAAAGTGTGGCTAGGAGATATAGAGTGGCTCCTGAAGACCCTGCCTTTTTATCATCTCACCCTTCTCCTGAAAGCCTGGGATTCAAGCTGCGTGCTCAAAAAAGTCAGTTAGTGCTTTTCCTCAAATGCCTGGTGACAAGGAGGCTAAAAAACAGGATCAAGTGGCCAAGAAAACTTTCTCCCCCGCAAGTATGGCGTTAAAATCAACAAATGCCACTTGTCTTATGGGGAGGTATGTGCACGCACTTATGGACTCAAAGCGTTTGAGGATTCCAAAGGTTCCAGAAGACTGCAGAGGTGACTTTGAGGAAGTTTTATCTGATACTCAAGCGGCAGCTCGTCAAGTTATCCAGAGCGGTCTAGATACTGCAGATTCTGTTGCAAGGATCATGGGCACTGCGGTTGCCACAAGACGTTCAGCTTGGCTAAAATCCTCGGATTTTTCTGCGGATGTGCAATCTGCATTGTTAGATCTGCATTTTGACGGAGAAGGACTCTTTGGCAAGAAGGCAGATACAGCCTTAGAGAGGTTAAAGGATAGCAGAGCAACTGCTAGATCTCTTGGTATTCAAGTAAGAGGTTCAACAACCAGAAAGTTCAGAGGTTTTGGACGCTCTTCTTTTCGTACCTATAGGCAAGGTCAACAGCAGCAACAACAGCAGCAACAGCAAAATACCTTGTATAGGTCATATAGGGGAAAGCAAAGAGCACGTCCTCGAGGGCGTCAAGCCTCTTCCTCCTCCACCTCCTCCAACCCCCCAGCCACAGAAAAGCAGCCCTAGATCCGCCATTCAGGATCATGTGGGTCTGGTGGGGGGTCGGCTTACCCACTTTCTACGGGATTGGGAATTGATTACATCAGATCTTTGGGTTCTCAATCTCGTAGAAATTGGGTATGCACTTCCCTTTCGGGAATTCCCTCCCAATTACCCTCCTTGCCAGGAATATTGCTCAGAGGAACATCTGTTGCTCCTACAGGAGGAAGTTTAGACTCTGCTAAGAAAGGGTGCGATAGAGGTGGTCCCAGAGCAGGAAAGGGGTCAGGGATGCTACTCCCGGTATTTCCTGATTCCCAAGAAGGATGGCAGACTTCGTCCAATCCTGGATCTCAGGATCTTGAATCTCTATCTGATACATGAGAAATTCAAGATGCTCACCCTTGCTCAGGTTCTTCAAGCGCTGCTAAAAGAAGACCGGATGGTGTCACTCGACTTGCAGGATGCGTACTTTCACATCCCAATCCTGAAGTCGCACAGGAAGTATCTCCGTTTTACGGTGGGATCGCAGCACTATCAGTTTGCGGTCCTTCCGTTTGGACTTACTACTGCGCCTTGAGTCTTCACCAAGGTGATGGCGGTGGTGGCGGGGCATCTCAGAAGATCAGGGATTCAAGTATTCCCTTATTTGGACGACTGGCTGATCAAAGCAGAGTCGTCAGAGAGAGTGCTCCATCATCTGCGAGAGACAACCCAGTTGTTGTACAGGTTGGGTTTTTCGATAAATGTACCCAAGTCTCACCTGGTGCCCTCCCAGCGCAACCTGTTCATAGGTGCGGTTCTGGACACTACTGTATGTCGTGCATTCCCTCCTCCTCAAAGCATTCGCGACATACAGGAAATGATTCATATATTTTACAATGGAGCGGTCGTTCCAGTCCTGAAGGTCCTTCACTTGCTCGGTCTGATGGCTTCTTGCATTCTATTGGTCAACCATGCACGCTGGCACATGTGGGCGCTCCAGTGGTGCCTCCGCAGGCAGTGGTATCAGCACAACGGAGATCTCAGGGAGTCTGTGAGGATCTCCAGAGAAGCTGCGGCGGATCTGTCTTGGTGGGGCGTGGAAGGCAACCTGTCTCAGGGGAAGCCTTTTCATCTGCCTCCTCCGGTGGCCACAGTGATAACGGCTGCATCCACTCTAGGGAGGGGTGCTCATCTGGGGGATCTGGAGGTCAAGGGTCTTTGGTCTCCAGAGGAAAGGTTGCTTCACATCAACCTTCTAGAATTGCAGGCGATACGTTTAGCGCTCAAGGCCTTCCTCCCTTCCCTTCGCGATCGTTCGGTCCAGGTCTTGACGGACAACACGACCGCGATGTGGTACATCAACAAACAGGGAGGAGTGGGGTCACAGTGTCTCTGCAGAGAGGCTCTGCGTCTCTGGTCCTGGGTTCAGGACCATCAGATTTTTCTGATGGCAAATCATCTGGCCGGAGTTCTCAACGTTCATGCAGACAGTCTCAGTCGGCAGTTCTCCGCCGACCACGAGTGGAGGCCTCACCCGGAGGTGGTTCGTCACGTCTTTAGGACGTGGGGGACTCCTCGGGTGGTCCTTTTCGCCACTCGCGAGAATGCTCACTGCCTGTCGTTCTGCAGTGTCCAGTTTCCGATGCAAGGAGCCTTGGGGGACGCGTTTCAGTTGGGTTGGGGAAATCAACTCCTTTACGCGTTTCCTCCCATACCTTTGATTCCTCGGGTTCCGAGGAAGATTCGCCAAGACCGGGCCCAAGTTATATTGGTCGCCCCGGACTGGCCAAGAAGGGTGTGGTATACAGATCTTCTCCACCTCTCCTCTCACCTGCCGCTCCGTCTCCCTCTCAGGGCAGATCTCCTCTCTCAGAACGAGGGGCAGGTTCTACACCCCCACCTCCAGTCATCACACCTTCATGCCTGGAGATTGAACGGGGCAACCTGAATTCCTTTTCTCTCCCGCCTGACGTGGTGGATGTCATCTTGTCAGCCAGGCGTGACTCCACTAAGTCTGTCTATTCTTATAGATGGTCGAAATTTGTCACTTGGTGTGGAGGGAAATCTATTGACCATTTGAGAGCCCATTTGTCTGATGTTCTCCAGTTTGCCCTTTCTCTGGTGCAGCAAGGCCTTGCTGTTGCCACAGTTAAGGGCTATCTTTCTGCGCTGTCGGCATTTCTCTGCTTGCCTGACCAGCCTTCTCTTTTTAAGTCTCCTGTGGTTTTAAGGTTTTTGAAGGGACTCACAAATAAGTTCCCTCCTGTTCCTTTTATTGTGCCTCAGTGGGACTTAAACCTTGTCTTGGCTTTTTTGATGGGTGCTCCCTTTGAGCCTCTTCACAAATGTCCTATGAGGCTTTTGACTCTTAAGACGGTCTTCCTCGTTGCAATAACCTCGGCAAGGAGGGTAAGTGAGCTTCAAGCTCTTAGTTCCAAGCCCCCTTTCTTGTCCATTCATGCTGATCGAATGGTTCTTAGGACCAGGGCTGCTTTTCTGCCTAAGGTGGTTACTTCTTTCCACCTTGGTCAATCTATTACCCTCCCTACCTTTTATCCTTCCCCACACCCTTCCAAGGAGGAGGAGAGATTACACCGTCTGGACCCCAAGAGGGCTGTGTCTTTTTACCTGGACAGAACTAAAGACTGTCGGTTGGATGATCAGCTCTTCATTGGCTTTGCTGGCTGCAAGAGAGGAAGAGCGGTCCATAAAAGAACTTTATCAAGATGGATTGTCCTCTGTATAAAGATCTGCTACTCTTTGGCCGGTAAGGAACCACCAGAGGGTATAAGGGCTCATACTACAAGAGCTAAGTCTTCTTCCTCAGCATTGGCTAGAGGTGTTCCTGTAGAGGATATTTATAGAGCGGCAACTTGGTCTTCCCTCCACACTTTCGCGAAGCATTACTGCTTGGATACCGAGGTGAGGAGGGACGGCCACTTTGCGCGCTCTGTCCTCCAGGATTTCCTGGTTTAGAAGAGTGGACTCCCTCCTCCGGGAGTGGGGACTGCTGTGGGACTCTATTCACAAGGTGAGGAATTCACACGGCAGATGTATCTATCAGAAGAACAAGTTACTTACCTTTGGTAACGCTTTTTCTGGTAGATACAGTATCTGCCTGTGGATTCCTCACTGACCCACCCGCCTCCCCGTTGTCCACTCTTCTATACCAGAGTTTCTGTAATGTATTTATTTTATTGTCAAGGGGTTGTTTGTTTCAAATGTTTTATTGCATTTGCTTCACACTGTGTGTGTTTTACCTTGATATTTGTACTGCGTATACTGTGTATATGTCTACTGTCATTGGTCCGTCCGTGTGCCTCGAAGGCACGGAAAAAAGGGCGGGACTGATGTCATCACACCGGCGTGGGCCTATTGTAGGCGTCGGTGACGTCAGCGGAGTCGGGTGCGATGCCGTGCCTTCATGACGTCCAAGTCCACGTTGGCGCGAAGCTACAAAAAGAATTTCCGAATGTTGCTGATGCAAGGGGATATTCACAAGGGGAGGAATCCACAGGCAGATATTGTATCTACCAGAAAAAACATTACCGAAGGTAAGTAACTTGTTCTTCATTACTGTCTACTCTTCAAATCTGTATAGGCAGTTTTGCAGAAAGTTTACCCGGGAGGTGAGGCGCTTACCGTGCAGATGGGCATTTGAGGTAAACAGGAAGTGAATATATACCAGTAAGGCTTTGTTAACCAAGGGCTGATATTAACAAAGTGGCATAACACAACTGTGGAGTACTGTGGCGCACTGCCAATAATTGCAGATTTTAATAGGAACGTGGTCTTGTGCATTGCTGTGGAGAGATTGGTAAAAAGGGGTAGGGGTTAACCAAAAGAAATTGATAACATGCTATGGGTTTAAGTAAGGGAACATGATTCATCTAAGCTGAGCACATAGTTTTCCAACGCCCTTTTTGTTAGATCACCTATAAGCGCTAAGAGGTGGTTAAAGCGAAAGACAGGCTCCGTTAAAGACAATGCTTCAAGTCATGTATTTCTGACCCGTCTGGAAGATAGGGATGTGTTTCTCTCATATCTTTGCAAGGACGTGGTTGACGAAAGTGTATATTACTGTCATCTATGATAATCAACACAATTATTGGTGTGTCATCTGACCTTACAATTAAAATAAATAAAAAGTGTTTAAAAATTTTCAGCTAACTTGGCATGAGGTCCAAATGGAGTCAGACACAGGCTGTAAGTGACTGCAAAACTGCATCTAGAGCAGCCAGCTGAAGACACTAGGCACTGCTAGTTTAAAAGGCAAGAACATTTTTTTTATCTGTCTAAATGAGACATCTGTATTTATTTTTTTAAATATGAAGCTTGTCAGTTCGTGATGGTAGCAGTGGGTCTCACTTCCTGTGAGGAAGGTAGCACACCAGAGAATTTATTAACAGCAGTCCTGCCAAGCGTCACGCAACAGGTGTGACGCTCACGCATTTCAGTGCGGTGATCCGCATCACCGCACTGAAATACGATGTCACACATTTTGCCACCTGCTGCCAGGCGAGCCACCAGCGGCGCCTGTGACTGTGCCCGGGCTCTCTCTGCTGCTCCGAGAGTGAGGTGCGCCTGCTTCCGTCGTGTTCCTAAACACTGCTGCAGCTCTCAGCTCTGACAGTGCTACAAATGTATTGACTGCACTCTGCCAGGAGCTGCCTGTTGCCCTGGAAACAGAATGCGGCAAATTATGGTGCCATGCGGCTGCGGCGCCAGCACGGCTCATGACACAGCACGGGGGCCGGGCTGCCTGCCCTCTCAGTCCAATACTGCAGCCAATCCCCGACCGTGTCACTAGGGCGCCGGGATTAAATCCGGATGTGCGGCGGTAGAGTGCTGTCACGTCCGGCCCGGAACAGGAAGTAAGAAAAGCGGCGGAGGGATCAATCTTAGAGTGCAGACTGCAGTGCCTGCTCACAGCCTCTCTCATGCCATGATGGCAGGCCGCTCTGGCGACGTCACTGGGCCATGCTCGGAGCCAGAGGATCAACTCAGGTGAATTAAACAGCAAGACCTCTGTCACAGACTACGGGCACCCTGGCAAGCGCCAGTTATGTTTCTTTGCACGCCACTGAATGTGCTGACAGTTTGGCGCCTCAAAGAGTCACAGTGCCATGCTGCAAGACTCGTCTCGGCTGCTCTCCGGTCTGTGAGTATTATTCATGGCTGACATGTTCTTGATATATGTATTGATAGTAACAATAGCGTTCATTTAATTTATTAGCCTGCTAATAGACATTACCTGCTCACCTCGAACTCGGTGCCGAGACGGGCCGGGCTCAGCTGACTTACTGTTGGGATTAGCAGCTGAGTTGGCCCCGCAGCCCCACAGGTGCTGTCTGTAATGTGCCCGTAGTTCCCTGCATCAGTAAAATAAATACATCCAGGATGGCACCTTCCCTGTTGCTGAGTGTTTTTCCAGCAAATCACGTGCTACGTCCAGTGTCACTCCCCTGACCTTTCGGCAGCACGGCTTCTTTGGGCATTCTGAATGCGGGAGAATCACTGTGAATGCGCAATGGCACTACCTGTGTGAAGTTTTTTCAATATTATCCAGCGCCAGAATGGGTCCGCTTTTGCTTCTGAAGTCGATCGGCTGGTCACACTCTGTGAACAATTAATACTATTGTGGCAACAATGATCCAACGTAACAGATACCAAGGACTTCGGACTAGCCCCTACAGGCGCAGGATGATTTTAATTTCTTGCCGGCCCATGCCCCCAGGAATTTTTGCAGCCGCTCTACAGCACAGTTAAATTAGAACAACACTATTTGACCTGGACAAGTGCTGCTGTGGGTTCAGGTTCTGTCCGGTCAGTGAGTCCGAGAGCAGGTGCTGTCAGTGTCTTTTAAAGGCACAAGGAACTGCTCTCAAAGCTGTTGTCACTGCCCGTCGTGTCATTCAGACTTTAATCTCATCTACACTACAACACCTCAGTCTGCAGCCAGTCAGTGTGACAGAGACACTTCAGCAACAACACATCGGCAGAAGACTTTTTTCCCCAGCTAGGTGTAGCAGTAGGTAGAATTGTTGTGGCTCAGTACTTCTGTAAGCAAGTAAAAAATTAAGGCTGCTGTAATTAAATATATCTGTTCAAAGGTCGGCAATGTTTCAACTGGCAGTTTGCTCTGCATGTTTTATCGCAGAAGATTCATATCCCTGCAGCAGAGAACGCCACTCTACAATGCAAATCGCAAAACTGTTTATGAGGATCTCTCTGAGTTACTGGATGCTATGTTATTGCCCTTCCATTTCTAGTGCTGTGCAGCAGTTTCAAGCGCTAAGAGTTCCTTGTTGCTCAAATGGGTGTAACTTCTGATATTTATGTGTTTCCCTCATCTTCATGACTTGATTTTGATCGGGAGAAAGTGTCACTCATAGTCATTGAAATGTCACTCATTACACTGACATTTTAAAAATATCGCACATAGAATCTGAAACCTTGGCAGCTATGTAACAGCAACCAAGTACTTCAATGATCACCGAGTGCCACACAAAAGCGTGGCTTGCAAAAACAATTTCAGGTTTAAGAACCTTGATAGGAATGCATTTACTTTGTCTTACATTTCTTTAATCAGTTTGCAAACCAATTCACTTGAGAAATGCAATTACTTCACTCCTGACGAGCGGAATTCAGCACGGCCCAGCCTCCTTGTGACCCACTGGCTCCAGGGGCAAACCATGATTCATTTCATGTTCAATAGCGCAGTTTCACAATTGTGTGCCCTAGGCTGCGGAGGCCGGTGCGATCCTTGGGGTTGCATCCGGTCGCAGGAACACATTTTTTAAAAGGATTCCTTGTGGTGTTAGGCGCGCTCATTGCGGAAGCCTTCCACATGAGGAGGCATCGCTATCGTCCATAAGAAATCCATCCGCATCTCAACCAGCTCAGACGTCAATCTCGCCAACTCTGAACACCTTCACTTCCAGATCCACACCGACCCCAAGACCACACTCAGAGGCACCCTCCTTTACAGGCCACCAGGACCCCGCGCACAATTTAGTGAAGACATCACGGACTTCATCACTCCACACGCGCTCCCCTCCGAGGATTACATCCTTTTGGGAGACCTCAACTTTCACCTTGAAAAGAATAACGACCACAACACCACCACCCTTCTGGACAACCTCGCCAACCTCGGACTTAAACAACTTGTCACCACCCCCACCCACATCGCAGGTCACACACTCGACCCTATCTTCACCTCCAGCAAACATGTCTCCTTCAGCCACACCACAGCTCTCCTTTGGACTGACCACAGCTGCGTTCACTTCACCTACAACAAGCCCACTTCCAACAACCACCCCCAACCCACTCGGCAAAGAAACTGGAACAAAATCACCATCGACCAGATCTCCTCATCGCTTCTTCAAAACCCCCCAGCCCACTCCTCAAACCCAGACCAAGCAGCCACCAACCTCACCCAATGGCTATCCAACAGCGCCGACATCCTAGCACCACTGAAAAAACGACAAATCAAACTAGGCAGCAAGAGGACCTCCTGGTTCAACGACGAGCTTAAGAAATCCAAGAAACTCTGTCGCTCCCTTGAGAAGGCCTGGAAAAAAGACCCAACCACCAGCACCAAGGACGCCTTCAAAAACGCCACCCGACTACACCACCAACTGATCCGGAATGCCAAGAAAGCCGCTTTCAAGGACCGACTAGATAACAACGCCCACAACAGCAAGGAACTATTCAACATCGTCAAGGAATTTACCAACCCCTCGGCCAACTCCAACGACATCACCCCCTCTCAAGCCCTCTGTGACTCCCTAGCCTCATTCTTCCACAACAAAATTGCAGACATCCACAACAGCTTCGACAACCGACCCGAAGACCAACACACCCAACCCCCTGCAGGACCCCCACCCCCCCTGAACATCCTCAATGACTGGAAGCGAATCTCCACTGAGGACACCATCCGTCTGATGAACTCTATCCACTCAGGATCCCCCACAGACCCATGCCCTCACCACATCTTTAACAAAGCAGACTCCATCATAGCACCGCACCTTCGAGACGTCATCAACTGCTCCCTCAACTCCGCTAGCTTCCCGGAAAGCTGGAAACATGCCGAACTCAGCGCCCTCCTGAAGAAACCCACAGCTGACCCCACCGAACTCAAAAACTACCGCCCTATCTCACTCCTTCCATTCCCGGCCAAAGTCATCGAGAAAGCGGTCAACAACCAGCTCGCTGCATTCCTCGAAACCAACAAATCCCTCGACTCCTCACAATCCGGCTTCCGAGCCAAGCACAGCACTGAAACCGCCCTCATCGCAGCAACAGACGACATTCGAACTCTACTGGACAATGGTGACACAGTCGCCCTCATCCTCCTCGACCTCTCCGCAGCCTTCGACACGGTCTGTCATAGCACCCTTTTACAGCGCCTCAGAAACGTCGGAATCCAAGGAAAAGCACTGGAATGGATCACCTCGTTCCTCACCGGAAGAACCCAGAGAGTCCGCCTTCCACCATTCAAGTCAGAGGCCACTGAAGTCATCTGCGGCGTACCACAAGGATCCTCACTCAGCCCCACCCTCTTCAACGTATACATGAGCCCCCTCGCGGCCATCGCACGCCAACACAACCTCAACATCATCTCCTACGCCGACGACACTCAACTGATCCTATCACTCACCAGAGACCCTAACACTGCCAAAACCAACCTGCATGAAGGAATGAAAGAAGTAGCCGAATGGATGAAGCACAGCCGTTTGAAACTGAACTCAGACAAAACAGAAGTCCTCATCCTAGGCACCTCCCCCTCCGCCTGGGACGACTCCTGGTGGCCAGAGGCCCTTGGAAAAGCACCCATCCCGACGGATCACGCACGGAACCTGGGCGTCATCCTGGATTCCTCACTCTCGATGAACAGACAAGTCAACGCCGTTTCTTCATCTTGCTTCAACATTCTTCGCATGCTCAAAAAAACATTTCACTGGATCCCCACCGAAACTAGAAAAACAGTCACCCACGCTCTGGTCACGAGCCGACTGGACTACGGAAACACCCTCTACGCCGGTACCACCGCAAAACTCCAGAAAAAACTCCAACGCATCCAGAACGCTTCAGCCAGGCTCATATTAGACATCCCGCGTAAAGAACACATCTCTGGTCACCTGAAAAACCTCCACTGGCTCCCCGTCAATAAGAGGATTACTTTCCGGCTCCTAACCCACGCACACAAAGCACTCTACGAAATCGGACCCGAATGCCTCAACACACGACTGTCCTTCTACACCCCCTCCCGCCAGCTACGATCCTCCAACCAAGCCCTTGCCACTGTACCTCGCATCAACAAAACCACCATGGGAGGTAGATCCTTCTCCTACCTGGCAGCTAAAACCTGGAACTCACTTCCCACTCACCTTCGCCTTACTCAGAACCACCTAGCATTCAGAAAGCATCTTAAAACGTGGATATTTGACAAGTAATTCCCCTCCCTCTTCAAGCGCCTTGAGACCCTCCGGGTATGTAGCGCGCTATATAAATGACCTGACTTGACTTGACTTGACTCCATTCTCTCTCAGGCACTGTTGACGTCGCATCGGGCAGCAGCAGGGAGGCACTACAAACGGCGGCCGTAGGGCACTGGTCCGTTATGGTGGCCTTTATAATGTGTTTGGGTACACTGACGGACATTGAGTGTCCCTAAATAAATTATAAAGCCACAGCAACGGGCCAGTGCCCTAAATTAGTCAAGTCAAGTTAAGTCAGAGATATTTGTATTGCGCACATATCACATCCAAAGAGTCTCATTGCGCATGCAGACGGCTCTGACAGGGGAATGATAGATCTTAATTTGTAAAAAGCCATGTCTTCAGCTTTTTGCGAAAACAGCTGTGTTCCTGGACAATGCGAAGGTCATGAGGCATTTTGTTCCATGAGGAGGGGGCAAGAAACGAGAATGTGCGACCTCCATTTCTGGAGGTGGGTATCCTTAGAGGAGTTAGCAGAGACTCTGAACTGGATCGCAGCTCTCTTTGGGGCTGGTACCATGTTAACTTACGAGACCAATATTTTGGGCCGTTTCCGTACATCTGTTTATAGATTAAGCATAGTGTTTTAAACAGAATTAGTTTTTTTACCGGGAGCCAATGAAGGCTCTTTAGGCAGGGGGCCGATGGGAATCTGCGTGGCAGGTTGAGCACCAGCCGAGCTGCAGTATTTTGCAGAACCTGGAGTCTATTTAGATGGTGCTCATTGATGGCTAATAAGAGGGCGTTCCCATAGTCCATTCTATTTATGATAAGACCCTGGACTATGGGTTTCCGGGCCACTGGAATCTACTTTAAATTAGTGCCGCCTGGGGCGGACTGCCCCCCTGCACCCCCCTAGCTACGCGGCTGCACTGCCACCCTCTGGTTCACCACTGCCACCCTCTGGTTCTCCTCTGCCACCCTCTGGTTCACCCCTGCCACCCTCTGGTTCATCACTGCTTCCTCACTGCCACCCTCTGGTTCATCACTGCCACCCTCTGGCTCACCACTGCCCACCTCTGGTTCATCACTGCCACCCTCTGGTTCACCACTGCCACCCTCTGGTTCATCACTGTCACCCTCAGGTTCACCACTGCCACCCTCTGGTTCATCACTGCCACCCTCTGGTTCACAACTGCCACCCTCTGGTTCATCATTGTCACCCTGTGGTTCATCACTGCCACCCTCTGGTTCATCACAGCACCCTCTGGTTCACCACTGCTACCCTCTAGTTCATCACTGCCACCCTCTGGTTCACCACTGCCACCCTCTGGATCATCACTGTCACCCTCTGGTTCATCACTGCCACCCTCTGGTTCACCACTGCCACCCTCTGGTTCATCACTGCCACCCTCTGGTTCACCACTGCCACCCTCTGGTTCATCACTGTCACCCTCTGGTTCATCACTGCCACCCTCTGGTTCATCACTGCCACCCTCTGGTTTATCACTTCCACCCTCTGGTTCATCACAGCACCCTCTGGTTCACCACTGCCACCCTCTGGTTCACCACTGTAGATTATGGGGAGAAAGCACACCTGCCCAGCCTCAACCGGGGGCTGGTTAATGTGTTACTGAATTTGAGCTTCAAGTCCGGCACCTGCTTCCTTATCTGTAAGTGCTTCCTGTTGTGGTTTAATTTTTGTGACAGCCTGGAGCATTGTGCCATACTTGTAACTATTCTCTGACCCTGCTTCGAGGGTCAGAGCAGGGTCAGAGAATAGTTGCAAGTAGGCAATAACTCTGGAGGCGCCGCTCAGGAAGCACTTACAGGGTTACAGCAGGTGCCCAAGTTGAAGTAAATTTCTTTGTAACCATTTTGTAAATGGTTACAAAGAAATTAGCTTCAACTTGGGCACCTGCTGTAACCCTGTAAGTACTTCATGTACTTCAGTTTTTGAAAATCCGTCCCGAACGCGATTTAGCGGATTTTTCTGCAATTTTGCGAGATTCGCAGACCGCGAAATTGCAGAAAATCTGCAAATTCCGCGAACGGAACGGATTTTACGCCCATGCTTAGTCCCTTGGCCTGGTCTCGACCCTTAGCTCTTTTAGGGGATGTCTCTCCCTGCTGGTGTTGTCTGGGGATGAATTGTCGTTACTCTTTCATTCTGGCCTTGGTGCCCTTCTCCATCCTGGGCAGTGGTGGCAGACTTCTTTGTTGCTGTGCAATTTTTCATATGCTCTGCCCCTGAAAAAGTCTGTTAGGAGTCCTAACTTTACCACTCCTAAACTGAGAAAAATCCTAACTTTAAGACTTTCGGTATTCACAGAAGGCATTTAGGAGTCCTAAAGTTAGGACTCCTAACTTCTGTGAATACCAAAAGGAGTAAGTGCCTTCTGTGAATACCAAAATGAGTAAGTGCCTTCTGTGAATACCAAAATGGTAGTAAGTTTCAGATTTTGTCTTAAGTTAGTTCTGTGAATCGGGCCCCTAGACCCTAGCGACGTAGGAAATTTCCGCCCAATATCACTGCTACCTGTAAATATCAAAGTTTTGGAGAAATATGTGAACACTCTGCGCTCAAATTTATTAGAGACCCATGATCTTCTACATGCAACTCAGACGGGGTTTCGTCCTAACCACGGTACTGAGTCTGCCCTTCTTACGGTGGTAGAGGACGCCAAGCAGATCCTGGATCAGGGAGGAGCAGTTGCCATCATCCTCCTTGATCTAATCTATGCCTTTGATATGGTCAACCTCTCTATTCTTGTAGACAAACTTCGGAGACTGGGAATACAAGCTAACGCTATCACCTGGATACAATCTTACCTAGATAAAAGAACCTTCCAAGTCTTTTCAGGTGATGCTACATCTCAGAAACTCGAGCTGAACTGCGGAGTCCCACCGGGATCCTTGTTGAGCCCCAATCTCTTTAATGTATATATGCAGCATTGGCCGATATCATCCTGCCCCACAGAATTACGATTGTGATCTATGTGGATGACACTCAGCTGGTCATAACTCTTTATGGGGCCAGCAACATTCCATCGGACTTTCAACTATGTGTAGAGAAAGTCACCTCTTGGATGGAGCATTCTTGCCTCGGCTCAACGGAGGAAAAACCGAGCTGATGTTTCTAGGTAAGCACTCCATTGTAGGCCACATTCAAACCTGGCCTAAGTGCCTTGGTTCCCCACCGACTCCCAAAACCAAGATAAAGAGTCTGGGTGTCTGGTTAGACAACTCGCTCAAGTTCGACCATCAAGCAATGAAGGTAACCACCAGGACTTGCTTTGGTATTCTGAGATTTCTCTGGAAAATCCTCCCATTGCTCCCAATGGATGCAAAGAGAATTCTTATCCAGGCGTTGGTTTTGTCACGTCTGGTCTATGGTAACTCCCTCTATCTGGGCGCACCAATGGCAACACTAAGAAAGCTTCAAGTCGCTCAAAACTGCGCAGCAAGGATGGTACTTGGAATACCAAAAACCCAGTCAGCCAAACCAGCCTTAAAAACCCTTCATTGGCTGCTGATCACCGAGAGAATAACATTTAAGGCCCTGTGCATCGCCCACAAGAATATGTGGGAAACAGGCCCGGCAATCAATATACCTCTTATCTCTCGGTATCACTCCAAGAGAAACCTGAGATCGCTTAACCTTAACCTCGCAGTTGTTCCCAAAGTCAGACGGACAAGCAGCGGAGGAAGATCTTTCGCCTTCAATGTGGCGAAACTGTGGAATATACTCCCATTACACCTCCACGCTGAAATGCACATCCTACCATTCCGGAAGCTTCTAAAAACATGGCTATTTGAACAAACAGCTTCTTAAATTTATTGGTCCCTCTACTCAGCTGTTTAGCACTGGGATGCCCGAGAGTAGCCATGCACTCTATAAATGTTTTTTAATAATAATAATAATAATAATAATAATAATACTATGTTTAGAGGCTCTTTGCCTTTGGACATGGCTGGAATGTCAGGGCATAACCCTGGTGGTTAAAGCCTGGCAGGTTCCCTGAACACCAGGGTGGACAAACTCAGCTGCCGGTGCATGATGGATCATGAATGGAGTCATCACATGAGGTGGTGCAAGATCGCTTGCAGCGGTGGAGAGAGCCTTGGTTAGATTTATTCACCACCAAAAAAAACGCGAAATGACAGCAGTTCTGTGCGTTGGAGTTTTCAAGGTGGCACTTGCTCTGCGACACTTTTCATCACTAGTAGATTTGCAGCCTCCTGTACTTCTTTCCGTCTGTACCACTTCTACCCAGACCACTGAAGATCAAGCGCAACAGGGCCCAAGTAATTCTTGTGACTCCGGACTCGGCACATAGATTGTGGTACCCCGAGCTCTTGAGCATGGCCATCGATCCTCTTTGGGAGGATCTTCTGTCGCAGCAGCAGGGGACTGTCCTCCACCCAAACCTATCCAGTCTCCACCTCCTTGAATGGAGATTGAGTGGTGACAGTTGACAGCATTCGACCTTCCTCCCGAAGTCTGTAATGTCATCTTGCCAGCCAGGCGTCCCTCCACTAAAACGGTATAGGCCTGTAGATGGAAAAAATATGTGGCATGGGGCACAGCAAAGGCTGTGGATCTTTTTTCTGCCCCTCTTTCAGAGGTTGTCCTCATCATTCTTTCTCTGGCCCACCAGGGCTCTGCTCTGGGTACTCTTAAATGCTATCCTTCGGCCATTTCGGCCTTCCTTCACCTTCCCGATCAGCCTTCTCTTTTCAAGTCCCCAATTGTTAATAGATTTCTTAAGGGCATTACTCATCTTTTTCCTCCTTCTCCTTTGGTAATGCCCCAGTGGGGCTTGAATCTTGTTCTCACTTATCTTATGTGTGCTCCCTTTGAGCCACTACGTATTTGTCCTCTTCATATACTTATTTTGAAGACCGCTTTCTTGCTTCCTATCACCTATGCTCGCAGGGTGAGTGAGCTTCAATCCGTATTCCAAACCTTCCTTTCGTGCTGTCTATCTGGTCACAGTAGTCCTCAGTACTAGGCCCTCTTTTCAGCCCAAAGTGGTTACCTCTTTCCACATAGGGCAGACTATCACATTGCCCACTTTCTTCCCGCCTCCACACCCTTCCAAAGAGGAGTAGAGACTCCACTGTCTTGACCCAAAAAGTACGCTGTCTTTCTACCTTGGGTGAACAGCAAAACACACAAGAGGATGGACGGAATGTTGCACAATGGCAAAACTTTCACCCACAGTCATAGATCTCGGTTTAATCCATCGTTATTTTACTCACCAAGCCACCCCAGTTCAGACATGGCCATATGCAAATCAGTTTTGACCCTGTGCCTCATGGGAACAGTCCAGCCCGAACTGCCAAGCCATGTCTTCCCTGGACCGGAATCAAGCTTTCTAGGACCGGTTTCTGGCTATCAGCCGTCTTCAGCCAGGATAGCTTGACTCCAGTGGCATAGTGAGCACCGGACCCAAGTCTGGGCATACCCTTCCCACATAGGGTGAACAGCAAAACACACAAGAGGATGGACGGAATGTTGCACAATGGCAAAAAATTCACCCCCAGTCTTAGTTCTGGGTTTAATCCATCGTTATTTTGCTCACCAAGCCACCCCAGTTCAGACATGGCGATATGCAAATCAGTCTTGACCCTGTGCCTCTTGGGAACAGTCCAGCCCGAACTGCCAAGCCATGTCTTCCCTGGACCGGAATCAAGCATCCTAGGACCGGTTTCTGGCTATCAGCCGTCTTCAGCCAGGATAGCTTGACTCCAGTGGCGTAGTAAGCACAGGTCCCACATCTGGGCATACCCTTCCCACATAGCGTGAACCGCAAAACACAGAAGAGGATGGACGGAATGTTGCACAATGGCAAAACACCCAACCCCAGTCATAGATGCAGGTTTAATCCATCGTTATTTTGCTCACCAAGCCACCCCAGTTCAGACATGGCCATATGCAAATCAGTCTTGACCCTGTGCCTCATGGGAACAGTCCAGCACTAACTGCCAAGCCATGTCTTCCCTGGACCGGAATCAAGCATCCTAGAACTGGTTTAAGGCTATCAGCCGTCCTCAGCCAGGATAGCTTGACTGCAGTGGCGTAGTGAGCACGGGACCCACATCTGGGCATACCCTTCCCACATAGGGTGAACAGCAAAACACACAAGAGAATGGACGCAAAGTTGCACAATGGCAAAACATTCACCCCCAGTCATAGATCTGGGTTTAATCCATCGTTATTTTGCTCACCAAGCCACCCCAGTTCAGACATGGCCATATGCAAATCAGTCTTGACCCAGTGCCTCATGGTAACAGTCCAGCCCAAACTGCCAAGCCATGTCTTCCCTGGACCGGAATGAAGCATCCTAGGACCAGTTTTTGGCTCTCAGCCGTCTTCAGCCAGGATAGCTTGACTCCAGTGGCGTAGTGAGCACGGGACCCACGTCTGGGCATACCCTTCCCACATAGGGTGAACAGCAAAACACATAAGAGGATGGACGGAATGTTGTACAATGACAAAACATTCACCCCCAGTCATAGATCTGGGTTTAATCCATCGTTATTTTGCTCACCAAGCCACCCCTGTTCAGACATGGACATATGCAAATCAGTCTTGACCCTGTGCCTCATGGGAACAGTCCAACCCGAACTGCCAAGCCATGTCTTCCCTGGACCGGAATCAAGCATCCTAGGACCGGTTTCTGGCTATCAGCCGTCTTCAGCCAGGATAGCTTGACTCCAGTGGCGTAGTGAGCACGGGACCCACGTCTGGGCACAGGGTCATGACTGATTTGCATATGGCTGGGTTCAAACTGGAATGGCATGGTGAGCAAAAAAACGATGGATTTTTAGGCCCAGATCTCTGTACTGGGGTGAATGTATGACATTGTTCTGCATTCTGTCCATCGACTGTTGTTTTTGCATTTGTCACCCCGAGTGGGATGTTATGCTCAGACATGAGTCCCGTGCTCTCCATGCCACTGGAATCACGCTATCCAGACTGATGAGGGCTTAAAGCCCGAAACCGGTCCTTGGGTGCTTGCTTCCAGTCCAGGGAGGACCTGGCTTGGAAGTTCGGGCTGGACTGTTCCCATGGGGCACAGGGTCAAGACTGATTTGCATATGGCTGAGTTCAAGCTGGAATGGCATGGTGAGCAAAAAAACGATGGATTTAAGCCCAGATCTCTGTACTGGGGTAAATGTATGACATTGTTCTGCATTCTGTCCATCAACTGTTGATTTTGCATTTTTCACCCCGAGTGGGACGGGTATGCTCAGACGTGAGTCCTGTGCTCTCCATGCCACTGGAATCAAGCTATCCAGGCTGATGAGGGCTGAAAGCCCAAAACCGGCCCTTGGATGCTTGTTTCCAGTCCAGGGAGGACCTGGCTTGGCAGTTCGGGCTGGACTCTTCCCATGGGGCACAGGGTCAAGACTGATTTGCATAAGGCTGGGTTCAAACTGGAATGGCATGGTGAGCAAAAAAACAATAGATTTAGGCCCAGATATCTATACTGGGGTGAATGTATGACATTGTTCTGCATTCTGTCCATCAACTGTTGTTTTTGCGTCGTTCTACCTTGAACGCACTTCCGGGTGGACAATCAACTCTTCATGGGTTATGTGGGCACCAAGAAAAGTTGGGCAGTGCCCAAAAGTACCATCTCACGATGGGTTGTCCTATGCATTAAGATCTGTTATTCTTTGGCTAAAAAGGATCCTCCGGTCGGACTGCGCCCCCACCCTACTAGGACTTTTGGATGTGGAGTTCCGCTGGTTGACATCTGTCAGGCAGCCGCATGGGCATCCCTGCAGACTTTTATTAAGCATTACTGCCTGGACAGCCAAGTACGGAGAAACTGCTTTTTTGGCCGTTCTGTTCTTTAGGTCTATCTGGTGTGAATTTAGCTCACAGACCCACCTCCGGGGTTGGTATTGCTGGGGTATCTATTCTAAGGTAAAGAATCTATAACTACTGTTTCTTTCAGATGAACAAGTTACTTCCCTTCGGTTACGATGTATCTGTAAGAGACATTAGTAGTTACAGATTCTTTACCGCCCCGTTCAGCAAACTGACTTCTAGAGAAAGGGACTCCTTTCTAGGGCCCTAGTTGTGTGCACCAATGGTCAGTGTCTTGCATGGCTCTGCGCTTCTGGCATTGAAAGTCGTGTCAGAACTGACGTCTGTGCGCAGGGGCGGCATCTAAGTAGACACCACAACGTCATCCCGCCAACCACGATGCCGACGACAAACACCGAGTCGACCGACGCAACCTTCCGCGCACAGGGGTGTAGCAGGGTTTCCGTTCTCCCACAGAACTGTGCATAGAGATTTGGAACTTCTGCGAATTAGGGTGGCCCAAAACTCACCTCAGTACCCAAAACCCCTTACCAGGCTAGCTACAGTGTCTCATTGGTCATAACAAACTTCCAAAGACAAACCAGAACATGAACTTACGATACCTCAGGTCACATGGAACACATGAGCACTCTTTCGTTATATAATCATTTCAAATCAGAACATCGAGTAAATGAGGACACGTGTACATTTGAAATATTTATTTACTAATGCCGTTTTCTCAAACGCAGTATCTTAGATAATACAAGGAAACATATTATTAGAAGCAAAGTTATCAGCATAGTTACTAGTCCATAGAAAGCAAAAGGTGACAGCATGCTATTATGCTGTAATGAATAAGCGTTAACAACACCTAGTTCTCACCCTCCCTAACTAGCATATTATATTAATATCTAAGAAGGTCTCTTTGGGTTTTAGCAGGGCGGGCCCATACCTCAAGATCCTAGTATGAAGAGATCACATCAGCTTCCACCAGCTCTCTGCATGCGAACCGCATCAAGTGTGTATGTGTGCTCTAAGCAAAGCAATATAAAACGCGCCTAAAGCCAGAATTTGGCAGGAGCTGCACTTATGTTATGTCTATGAAGGTGCGGAGATCAGTTCTCACAACAATTCTGTGTCGTGTTATCCTTGTAGCTTCAGCACTCTCTGTACAGACATAGTTAATTAAGCAAAGCTGATATGAGAGCAATAACATATTATTCTCATGTAAATCACAACGCTCTTCTAGGTTGAAAGCTAAATCAACAATTATGTATCGTGTGCAGAAGCAGCAAAAGGAAAAAATGGCTTTTAAACATTTAATAAGCCTATGCTAACTTAACACTGTATTTAGATAAGCAGCAGCTATATGACACCCCCCCATGATCCGAGCACGGACAAGATAAGACAAGATAAGGGCCTCCTCATGAAAGCAGAGTTCAAGAACGATGAGCAAAGTTCATAATCTAAAAACCTTGGGGTAAAAAATTATATGACTCAATGGAACAAATTGAAAAAGTCAATTTTTTGTTCATTTTCGCTCAAGCCAATAGGTCTAGGAAGGTAAAAAAGTCTAACAAAATTTGCAAAAATTATGCCAGCTGAAAGCAAGATGGCGGGATTTGAAACATGAAAAAGTTTTTAGGGCAAGACCGAATATGCAAAATATGCAGCAACAGCCTCCAACATGAAATCACCGTCTTCATCCGAAAACAGTTCAGCCATCCAATTCAAAAGTGGGAAAGAACATACGTGCTCTTCTAGAACCGGAGCCTCTATCACCATCAGAGGACAACTCGGTGGGTTCTCAAGAAAGCTCTGTGCCAAGAAATCTTGCGCCGCTGCGAGTATGTTCCAAGGACCCATTAGTCCATGCATCGCTGGCAAGGCCATAATCCTTTCGCCAGTACAAATCAACTCGTGAGTAACGACGGGACCCATCAGCTGATTAAAGTCGACGTCAGGAGAAACCGTATTGCAAAGACACAAATCAATGGCCCAGTCAAAATCACAGCTCAGGCAATGAAACACAGGCTGGACACAGGTGAAATAAGAAAATCGAAACGATAATCCATATGCCGTGCTTAAAGTCGCAAACGGCAGCGTGCCATAGTATTCAAGCATCCGGTTGCGAAACAGCGCCAGGAGGGGCTGCGCAGCTTCTTGCACATGAAGGGCATCCATATTTAATGAAACTAAAAATCACCAGAACGCCTGCCGCTAGTGCCAGTAAAACCGGGAATCCACCAAACAGACTCGAAAAAATAGAATGGAAGAAAGCAGGAATGACTCCAAATATTTTCTCAAATGAAGTCACGAGACCGCTGCTAACTATTTTAAAAAAGTGCGCCAGCCCAGTCGTGGAGGACGCGTTAAAGATTGAATGAACCAGTTCGCTGAAATGCAACGGTAAATCAGTATTCAAAAGGGCCTGAACCTCTGTACGGGTGTTAGCTATGTGAAGCACGAATGTTTCTCTAGCCGAACTCAAGGCCACTTCTTTTTAGGACAAAAGAGCTCTTATTCGGCTCATGCCATTGAACTCCGCTGTCAAGGTTGGGATGCGCGGCCAGATGGAAACATCCCCGTTCCCATGCGTGGGTGGGTAAAGCACATTTTTGCAGCACACTACACCTTCAGTTACAGTTACCACATAAGCAACACCTTTAATTAACCCGCAACAATCTTCATTATTTAAAAGCAAATAACTTCCGTTCCCCAGTAAGGTAAAAGTTGGGATGATTGCTGTAACTGGCGTCCCTTTTAAAACACAGGCTAAATTTGGCCGGTCCTGGTTACAAGAACCGTGCAATTGTATGTGCCTACACATCAATGAGTGATCTGGTGTTTCTGTACACTCCTCCCCATTCAGATAAACTTCCTGTCCGTCTTTCAAACATCTGTAAGTAAATGGGAGGGACTAGACTTAATGGAGAAAACCTCTAGCTAAGAGTTCATATCGACCTATGGCAACATATCGCATACAATTATTAAACTTATACAAAGCAAACAGCAATGTTATCAAACCGTGGATAAGCCACGTTGCAGAAGTGGTCTCTGCCACAGAAAAAGGCAAGGATTCTAATCTCTCAATATGTAACATAGAAAAATACGCATCTCGCATGGAAAGCTAGCGCTGCTTGTCAGTCAAATTAAAAGGGGCAAAGAAAGAGGAGACATTCATGTAGGTCCATGGCACCTTGCCAGATTTCAACGTCTGTAGGGTCCAAGCAAATTGCATGATAGAACGCAATTGATTTTGACCATGGTATAATGCAGACACTTCATCCTGTACAATATCCACAACAGAGGACACAATATAATCTAACGTGTAAATGCGTGAAGAAAGCATGTTAATACTATTATCAACTACTGCAAGCACCTTCTCAAGATTAGCTTGATCAATTGCTCTAAGGCATGTCGCCGCCTCAACCTGTGATGTCTTCCAGATTTCATTGTAAATAGCATATATCCATCTTTTTGATCTACCACTAGCCGGGCCTTTTATGAAATCATTTAAATCAACATCCTCATTCAGCTTTGAAAGATGAAGTTTAACCGCAGCCAATGTAGAATGTTTCAGTCAATTCTGACATAACTTGCCCACTGAATAAGTCGTGACAGAATGGACCATGTCAAAACGGGGATCAGGTCTAACCTCTTTAAAGCCATCAGATAAACCCAGAAAACGGTGCTGGCATGAATCAGCACTACGGTGCCACATCAACCAACCTTTTGGATCCATACTGGATATGTTAAAGGATGAATTAAGTAAAAGGGTCTGCAATTCCCTAATGGAAAACTCAGTAAAATTACTCCAGCCAGTATATTCCTCCAATTCAGGGATGGTTGGGGTATTTAAATTTTTCGAAGTGGCCAATCCAAAGCATGTTGTTTGTGAAATTGTTGCATTCAAAAACAACATATGATTTGGGATGAGACATGCACGGTGCAAAGCCTCAGTGCCTTGTACCTGCCAGGCTCTTGAACCCCAAACTGATTTAAGGTCAATTGATTCCTTCCACAACTCGTAACCTCCAATAACTAACTGATCAAGGAAGGATTTCGAGTACAACAACTTGGTATCGGTAAGTCTAACCTTGGACATCGGCTTCAGTGACATTTTAAAATAAAAAGACTCGGGATTGGACTGATTGAAGTCAGTAAAATAAGTGTACTTTTTCAAAAACGTATTTGAACTGCCTTGTTTAGGAGCTGGGCAATGCTCCCATTGCGTAAAATTAACAGCATTCCTTCTGGAAGAAGTTTTATGTAAGAAGTGATTGCCAAAATGTTGGAAGCAAAACAAATCACCATAATTAGCAGATTCTAAATACAAATCCTCAGCATCAAAGGCAGCATAGTATTTCAAACCAGAAAACAAACTCTCCACTGCATGAACATCCCAATCATCAGAACGTATGTTTAGTTTCACTACATCCCCCATGTTAACTCTAAGGACATTAGGGACATTAACAACCTCTGTAGGGCCATGAATTTGAAACCTAACTGCATCCCACACAATTCCATCAAGGACTGGCCAAGCAGTGATGTTAACAAATGTCAAGTCTCTTCTCAATCTGTGTGCAGAATGTGACGAGGAAAGGGGGGCCAAAGTTCCATTGAGATGTCGAATGCATGTTCTTTCCTCGACATAGTGTCCATTGATGATTCGAAAAAAATAAAACACAAAACCAATTGACATAAAAAGGTAAATTGAAAAAAGTACCAGCCAAATATATGTCCAAGGGGGTATCAAAAATGTTTTATAAATAAAGTGGCATAAACTGCTAACTGTTAGGGTTTCTTCGAGGCAATAGAAACTGTGTCAAATGAAAACCTTGATTCAGTGGACAAACATGTTTGCAGGTCACGCATAGATAAGTCAGTGGGGTAAGTGTAATCGATATCATCATGGTCTGTACCAGGCAAAGTACTTAATAAAGGACTGGAAAGTGCAGGTAATTCGATGGCTACTTCAGTTTCAGGATTAGAAGCAGTGGCCAAAACTGAATTTCTCACAATGGAAGGACAGGAGACTGCCGGTGTCATACTAAGAAGAATCGGCCACTCTGTGTATCTTGACATTGTCAATGGAGATAAACCTGTTTTCCTTACGACCTGGAAGAGGGGGTAAAATGACTGTTCTTGTGCCCTTCACGCCAAGGACTGGGACCGGAGCTCGATAGGAAGGTCCAAATTCTTTCTTGTTATCGATCTTCTCTCGAACCAGTTCTCCAACCTGGGGTAGCCAGCCAACTACCGGGATCTGCAACGCAACATCCGATGTGGAGGGCAAATGTTCCTATGCAAGACTGTCTCTGGTCTTTTGTAGATCCTGTAAAACATTGCAATGTTCATCTACGTCAAAGGTTGTGGCGCGAACCACACAGTCTAGACCAACAAGGTCAGGGTCGTACATCTTGATGCCAAAGAGCATTTCGTATAGTGTCCGCCCACCCAGAGACCTTCTAGGGAGATTATTAGGAGCACGCTGCACGCCATTGAAGTGGGCCAGCCAGTTTCTGCCAGTGCCTATAACTCGAGCTGTCAAAGATTGCTTTAAGTCACGGTTCATTCGCTCCACTACACTATTACCCTCAGGTCTGTAGGGACACGAAAATTTGACTTGGACCCCCATCGAAGTCATGGCATCCTTATACGCCTTAGAGGCGAAAGCCGTACCCTGATCCGAATGGAAGGTACCACAGGCAAAAATCCCTACAAAGACACACAAATCTCTAATGACAGTCCGTGACTCAGCGCTGCGATGGGGCCAGACCCATACAAAGCGTGTGCATGAATCAACTGCCACTAAGATGTACTTATACGCAGTATCAGAGGAAAAAGGACCACAGTGGTCTAAATAAACACATCCTAACGGTTTATTAGATATGCACAACTGTGTCTGTGGCGGACGCGTAGCAGTCGAAGCTTTAATCTGCTGGCAAATGTCACATTAAAGGACATAGTTGTGCGTCTGTTTGTACAGTCCCCGCCACCAGAAACGCTGTTGTAATTGATTTACAGTGGCCGAGACGCCCGCATGCGCAGACGCCACACCTTCATGCGCCGCTGTAATCAAGCTAGCTCTGCGATCCGAGTTGGGAATTAAACGTTCACCAACATCAGGAACCTTTTTGTGACATAAGTGGTATGTGTACTTCGAAGGGAACCCCGTAGGATGTTTACCTCCCTTCTCAGTGGCAGCAACAGCCGCCAAGATGTCATCATCAATCTTACTTTTGGACAGTGTAACTGCTGCAACTAAATACTTAGACACCGCTGATTTCGTCGCTTCATCAGCAAGCGAGTTACCGACAGCGTGAACTCCCACACGCTGATGGTCGAGAGTATGAATCACAAAAACAAGCGGCAGTTTAGCCTTAAGCTCTGCCACTCGAACCCAGATCATCTTGTGTTTTATTGTGCTACCCTTGGAATCACGAAACTCATTCTGAATCCAAAAGTACAAGTTTTCATTGTAAGACTGTACACAGTAGTAAGAATCACTCACAATAAGAGTCGTCACACTAGGATCTGCGTACTCCAACGCTAGTAAAAGAGCATGAAGCTCTGCCAATTGTGCAGTGCAGTCCCCTAGAGTCTGCGAATGTACGACTCTGGACTTGAACTCAACGTTCACCATGGCACCGACCACAATGGCGCATGCGGAAACGTAGGCGTGTTTAGAGCCATGCGCAACCTGCGCCGAACCATCAGTGTAAATGATGCAATGGAAGTCCTCCAAAGGTCGCATTGCTAGAGGAGCAGGATTAATGAATTCATACTGCAAGTACTCCTGCGACTGTAAGGAGGCGTCAAAAATAAACGTGACATCCGTGGACGTCAAGGAAGCAGCCCATTAAATCCACAGAGGGTGCAAAGCTTTAGAATTTGGTACACTGGCTTTTGTAACTGCCTCTAAATGAGGGCAGGGTGTAACAACCAACATGCGTTTTCCCTGTGACAGAGCACGTTCCTTAAAAATCGCCATCTGCACAGCCGTTAAAACTTTCTCCACAGTGGAAAACCGCATTTCAGCCGAAGTGTACAAGTGTGACTTGTAGGCAATAGGTACTGTGTCTCCTTCATTAAAAGTTAGGTACGTGAAACCCACCGTCCCAGGAATGATTCTTATCACCAGGTTAGTGTGGTTATCACGAGTCAGTAAGAATTTAGAAGCGAGCAGATCAGCCTGCAAGGATTGCAAGACGGCTGATTGCTCAGGCAGCCAGCATGATTTGGAAAAAGTTGGTTGTATCAGAGCATACAAAGGCTTGATACGTTGGGCATATTCCGGAATGTATGTTCTCCTGAAATTTAAAAAACCCAGTAAAGACTGTAATTTTTTCAGTGTTGTCGGAGCGCGCAGCTGAGCACATTTCTCCAGGAAGTGAGGAGCCAAACCTCTACCTTCATTGTTGAGCTCATAGCCCAGGAACAACACTGTGTACTCTGCAATGTGCGATTTCGCAAAGTTAAATTTGTAACCCATGTCTGCAAAGTTACAAATTATGCTGTTGACACAACACAGATTCTCCCAAATTTCTTCGTCTGTGAGATAAATGTCATCCACATACGAACAAGCATCCGGGTCGATCCTCTCCAAAAGAGAGACAATGCGGGCAGTGAAAATCCCAGGACTATTCTTATAGCCCATTGGGAGACGCCGAAAGTGTTTTTGGACCCCGGCTGAAGTAAAGCTGGTTCATTGGGAACTAAGACCATCCAATCTATGGGCATAAAAACCGTTGGAAATGTCAAGCGTGGTTTTAAAACGCTTACGCACAAGACTATCCACTAGGGCAGAGCTGTGAGTATTCTGTACTGCACAGTTACGGCAATGCGAGTTTAAATGCCTGTAATCCAAAACCAAACGATACGTTCCGTCCGGCTTGTTCAAAGTAAAAAGGGGATTATTCATTGGAGACACACATGTTTCAATCACTCGCTGATATTCCAATTGTTCAAGGATAGCTGCGACAGAAGCCTTGGCTTCTCGCCGAATGGGATATTGAGGTTGAGGCTGTGACTGAGACCGCAAAGGAATCTCGTGGCTTGGGGACAATTTATCTCAACCACACTGGTTGCGGTACAGAGCCGGCGCTAGAGCCTTAGCCCACTCTTCTGCAAAATGCTGCGCATGCTCTTTCGAGACAGTGTTCGCGAAACTGGTGAGGATTACCTCCTCCCCTCGCGGCGCTGCGAGGACAAACGGTGGGGGCCAGTCAGCCTCCGAAAGCAAAATGTCATACGTAGACGAAAGATTTTCCCAAAATACCCCTTTTACTGTACGTTGTATGTCTCCTTCGATTAACAGGACAATTTCAAAAAGTCTATCAGGGGGAGCAACTCTCGTATCCGCTGTTTCTATCACAACAAAAACATCAGTCGCTGTCACCTTCAGTAGTGGATGCAGGGCCTCTCTCACAATGGTAATCTCCGCCGCGCTGTCCAGCAAGGTCAGAGCCCACGTCAGATTCCGAAGCCGCGTTCTCACAATCTGTGGCTTATCGATGCGCTGTCAAAGCCGCGACTTTCTTTTTGGCAAACTGCGGTCTTTTCGGCGTTGAGCCATCCTGCTTCCCTGCACCGTCTGTCTGGCGGGGCTGGTCACGTCCTTGCTGACCACCCCTACCCCTTCCGCCTCCTCCTCCACCGGTCTTCGGGGCCGATGAGTCCTGAAAGGAACGAGGAGAGCGTTGATCAGAAACCTGAAATCTATCAGGTGATTTAATCGTCGCGCGATCGCGCAAGTCATAAACACGCTCTGTCGGCGCAGGCATCGGAGTCGCAGGATAAGATTCTTGAGTCTGCTGTTGTTGCTTACCCTGTTTTTGCTTTTTAGGCCAATTTTGTTTTTTGTACTTGGGCTGAACTTCTGTCTCCGAAGACTGCCCCTGCGGTTGTTTCTTGTCTTTGACAGAAAATGGTTTTAGACCCTTGTGCGACCCACTGTTTTATAAGCAGCCACTACAATCCTCGCTAACTGGCGGGGTTTTTCGGCTTCGGGGATTGCCGCCAAAGCATTAGCCACCTGAAAGTTCACTGCATCCCCTTGACATTAGCCAGTATGAGATCGCAAACTATCTCAAAGGAGCCACACAGGTGCATACCCAATTCGACCGCTGCTTCCGGTCCGTGATCATCTTGAACACGTTTAATGATCATAGGCAATACAGCCATAGATGGGGTGCCGTAACACCTCGCATAAACAGCCGCAAAAGTTTTTCCCCAGGTCTCACAGTCAACGAGTTCGGGTGCTAAATCTTTTGGTAAACTAATCGTCAAGATTCTATGTTTATCTCCAGGAGTTGTATTAGGAAATACTGCTTCCAGTTGGTCAAATTTTTCGGCATGCCAGAAAGGAAAGTCATCCTTTTCCTCAGGGCGCTTACCAAACACAGCATTGACCATAACCGGATTAAGCTTCAAACCGCCATGTTCCGCTGGAAGACCTAGACCCCCCGGGGGTCCACCCGGGAGATGACGACCTATGTATTGCACTAATGCACGAATCACGACAATTGAAACTACATGTAGTCTACGAACCTCCGCCAGGGTACAATTGCCGTGTTGAAGATGAGGGGTAAATCCAGCAAAAACAGGCCAATTTGCGCCTGGAATGGACAAAGGACCCAACCTCGGAGCGGTTAACGAATGGGGTAGGGCGCCACCAAACCAAACGCAATGCTGCCAATGATCAAAAGGTATTTCCAGTACCCTGTACGGAGTATATTCATTCGGCACAGGAGAGGCAGTGTAGTTGTGGAATACACTAGAATTAGCGTCCACCGCCGGAAACGTCACCCACGAATAAAACAGTTCGTAAGGGTAAGCTGCATCCGCACTCACCACCAAAATCACAGCCAAGCCTTCCAATGGGACTTGGTAAGTCTGCATATGGTTGCGCACTGCAATGCGACCATGCTGCGGAATGTCCACAGGCTGGTCCATGATTTCACAGGAACTTAGAAAAACAAAGTAAACTTTGTAGCACAACTGGGTAGTAATTCAAGGAAACCGTTTTAGAAAGATTCAAGCTTGAAAGACCTATTTCAAAAATAGGTAGGTTTGTTCGACACCACCGTTTTCCGGAAACGACAGTGAAGGGGTTAAGGTTTGAATGATATACTACTCGAGTGTCATGATATAAGACCACCAACGTTGGGCGCCATGTAGCAAGGTTTCCGTTCTCCCACAGAACTGTGCATAGAGATTTGGAACCTCGGCGAATTAGGGTGGCCCAAAACTCACCTCAGTACCCAAAACCCCTTACCAGGCTAGCTACAGTGTCTCATTGGTCATAACAAACTTCCAATGATTAGACAAACCAGAACATGAACTTACGATACCTCAGGTCATGTGGAACACATGAGCACTCTTTCGTTATATAATCATTTCAAACCAGAACATGGAGTAAATGAGGACACGTGTACATTTGAAATATTTATTTACTAATGCCGTTTTCTCAAACGCAGTATCTTAGATAACACAAGGAAACAAATTATTAGAAGCAAAGTTATCAGCATAGTTTCTAGTCCATAGAAAGCAAAAGGTGACCAATGCTATTATGCTGTAATGAATAAGCGTTAACAACACCTAGTTCTCACCCTCCCTAACTAGCATATTATATTAATATCTAAGAAGGTCTCTTTGGGTTTTAGCAGGGCGGGCCCATACCTCAAGATCCTAGTATGAAGAGATCACATCAGCTTCCACCAGCTCTCTGCATGCGAACCGCATCAAGTGTGTATGTGTGCTCTAAGCAAAGCAATATAAAACGTGCCTAAAGCCAGAATTTGGCAGGAGCTGCACTTATGTTATGTCTATGAAGTTGCGGAGATCAGTTCTCACAACAATGCTGTGTCGTGTTATCCTTGTAGCTTCAGCACTCTCTGTACAGACATAGTTTATTAAGCAAAGCTAATATGAGAGCAATAACATATTATTCTCATGTAAATCACAACGCACTTCTAGGTTGAAAGCTAAATCAACAATTATGTATCGTGTGCAGAAGCAGCAAAAGGAAAAAATGTTGTTTAAACATTTAATAAGCCTATGCTAACTTAACACAGTATTTAGATAAGCAGTAGCTATATGACAGGGGTACTGCTATGAAAAGGTTTCTCCTGATCCAGTCTGGTGCCTGGGGGTAATTCTAAGGTAAGGAATCTTTAACTACTAATGTCTCTTACAGATACAGAGTTACCGAAGGTACGTAACTTGTTCTTTGGGGCTTACAGGGGTACACCAGTATGCCAATTACTTACCAAACCAAATTAGAGGAGAGAGCACTGACACTGGGGTCCTTGTTAGCAAGATCCCAGTGTGCTATGCTCTAAACATACTGACACCAGGTGAAAAGTGGGGGCAACCATGTCAGAAAGATCCTACTTTCCTACAGATCCTCTGATCAGGCTGCTCTTCTGGAGGGCCTTATGTTGCAGCAGCATGGGAGGGTCCTTCACCCAAACCTGTCAACTCCATGTCTCCCTGCATGGATATTGAGCGGCAGCAGGTGACAGAATTTGACTTTCTTCCCAAGGTCTGTGATGTGATTTTGGCTGCCAGGCGTCCCTCTAACAAGACCGTGTACACCTGCTGGTGGCAGAAATTTGTAAAATATTGTACAGAAAGTTCTATTGATCTTCCTTCTGCTTCCTTCTTTATAGGAAAGTGCTTCTTTTAGACACCGTGAGCCCCCACCTTTTGCCAGGAAAATCTGAAAGAAACAGGAGTTAGTGTTAGATTCCTTACCTTAGAATATCCCCAGGCGTCAGACTGGATCCCGAATGTTTTCGTCAGCAGTACCCTTGTGTGTCGGTAGGCGTCGTCTGCGGCTCCGCATCCGTCGACGGCATTGTGATCGCCGGAATGACGTCGTCGGAGTACTTAGACACTGCCCTCGCTGCTGACATCAGCTCTTCTTTTTTTCGCGCCATAAGTGCAGATCCGGGAAGAGCAGTACTCTAGTCATTTTTTTACTAACTTTTTTGATCAATTTTCGAATCGGTTTTGACTCGCAGTGCCATTAGGGATGCCTGGTTTTAAACCTTGGGATGCCTGTCACCTCCTGATGTCGGTGATCGACCCCCACCTTTACTGCCTTGGGGCCGACCACGAGGACAAGTCGTGTCCCCCGACTGCCGGGCCGTGACCTCGAAGGCCAGACGGGAGCGGTCCCGTAAGCTGCTCGAGATCCAGCAGTCTGCTCCACGCTGCTCGAGGTCCTGGTCGAGGAAGAAGTCGAGGGACTGGTCGCCGAGCCGCAGTCATCGCCGCTCGTCGAGTCACCACCACTCGTCGGGCTCCAAGTCCTCCAGTAAGTCGAGGCATTCGAAAAAGAAGTCGAAGAGGCGTCATCGCTCTACCGACTTCCCCGACGCTTGCGCGACGCGTCCGGGGGTTCGGGTGACACCGCCTGCGTGGCTCCGCTGGAGCCGCAGGCACCGCCTCCAGCTCCAAACCCACCGGTCCCTGGGCTGCACATGACGCCGGAGGAGATACGTGACTTCCTCGGGGCCATGAGGACTTACTTCCCTCCGTCGAACCCTGTTGAGGCGCCTTCGGGTCCCGCAGGTCTGACTGGGAGCTCTTGCGGGCCAGCGGCTCCGGCCCCGGCGCCATTGTCGACTCCGGTCCCGACGCCGCAGGGCCCTGCAGGATCCAGGCCTGGATCCGGGTCGTCGCCAGTCGTCCTCACGATGGGTGACCAATTCACCTACGACCCGGCTCATCATTTTTGCCTGGTTTCCAGGAGATGGATGACGAGGTAGACTGGGAGGGGTCTGAGGACCCTCTGGCACAGCAGAGCCAGGACTGGGCAGATGAGCTGGGGGAGGCCAGTGGTCTAAAGACTTCGCCTGACACTGGATTCCTCTCTCCTCCCTCAGTGGCTTCGGAGGAGGGAGCTACTTATAGAGTGGTGTTGAACAGGGTGGCTTCCTAGGAGGGGGCTACTTATAGCGTGGTGTTGGACATGGTGGCTAAGGCCTTGGCTCTTGATCTCCCTGTCGCGGCCGTGAGGACTAACCTCCTCACTGAGTTGCTCAAACCGCAGCAAGCTCCTCGGAGCCTCTACTGCCAATTAACAAAGCCATCACCGACGTTCTGATGGGCACCTGGTCCAAGCCCTCTACAGACCTCCCTGTGGATCGGAACGTGGCCTGACGCCACCACCCGGCTCCAGGCGACCCCTGCTTTCTGTCCGTTCACCCCACCCCGAGAGCCTGGTGATTCAGGCCTCTACGTCCCAGACTGCATTCCCGACCGCTCCTCCGGATCGGGAATCCAAAAGTTATGATCAGTTTGGGATTGAAACTGTTCTCCTCTCTGAGTTTGGATCTGCAGTCTGTCAACACTGCATGCCTTTTGGGCCATTACACCCACTCTTGCGGAGGTGCTGCCACAGTGTCTGGAGGATGCCCGGACACGGCTCGCCAAAGCCCTGGTAGAGGGGCGGGATGCAGCATGGTACTCGATTAGATGTGGACTTGACACCACGTCTGGGCAGAGCGATTTCCACGACTGTGGCGGTTCGTCGCCATGCCTGGCTGCGGTCTGCCAACTTCTCAGAGGATGTCCAGGCCACGCTCATGGACATGCCCTTCGATGGTCGTTGCCTCTTAGGCGACAAAGCGGATAGTGTGCTAGAGCTGCGACTCCTGGGGCTGATGGCATCCTGCATCCTTCTGCTGCATCACGCCGTGTGACGGATGCGGGCTCTGCAGTTGGACCTGAAGTTTCAGTGGGCACAGCATCAGGGCAACCTGTCCGACCACGTCCTGATCTCGGAGGGCACTGCGAGTCAGTTGCAGTGGTGGCTCACGGACCCCGATTGGGTCAGCGGCAGATCCCTCTCTCTACCCCAACCAGATTACGTAGAAGTGATGGATGCGTCCCACCTAGGATGAGGGGCCACATGGGAGAGGGGGAGATCAGAGGCCTCTGGTCTCCGGCAGAATCCCTGCTCCATAGCAACCTTGAGGAGCTGCGGGCGATCCGACTTGCACTGAAGGTATTCCTTCCCTCTGTCCGGGTAAATGTAGTGCAGGTGTTCACAGAGTACACCACCGCCATGTGGTACTACAACAAACAGGGCTGGGTGGGGTTGTGGACCCTTTGTCAAGAGGCTCTCCGCCTCTGGCAATGGCTGGAACGCCAGGGCATCACCCTGGTGGTTCAACACCTGGCAGGTTCCCTGAACAGCAGGGCGGACAAACTCAGTCGCCGGTGCATGATGGATCACGAATGGCGTCTGAACTCGGACGTGACACAAGGTCTCTTTCAGCAGTGAGGAGAGCCTTGGTTAGATCTATTCGCCACCGAAGAGAACGCGCAATGTCATCAGTTCTGCGCGTTGGAATTTCCAAGGCGGCACTCGCTCTGCGACACTTTTCATCGCGAGTGGAGCTGCAGTCTGTTGTACGCCTTTGCGCCTATACCAGTTCTGCCCAGAGTGCTGAAGAAGATCAGGAGAGACCAGGCCCAAGTCATCCTTGTGGCTCCGGACTGGGCACGAAGATACTGGTATCCCGAGCTACTCAGCATGTCAGTCGATCCCCCGATTTGTCTGCCTCTTCAGGAGGACCTTCTGTCGCAGCAGCAGGGGACGGTCCTCCACCCGAACCTGTCCAGTCTCCACCTACATGCATGGAGATTGAGTGGCAACAGTTGAGGCCATTTGACTTGCGTCCTGAAGTCTGTGATGTGATTCTGGCAGCCAGGAGTCTCCCCACAAAAGTGGTATACACCTGCAGGTGGAAAAATTTAGTGGCATGGTGCACAGAAAAGGCTGTGGATCCACTCTCTGCCTCCCTTTCAGAGGTTCTCCTCTTCCTTCTTTCTCTTTCCCAGCAGGGTTCTGCTCTGGGCACTATCAAGGGCTACCTCTCGTCCATTTCAGCCTTCTTATGGCTTCCTGATCAGCCTTCTCTTTTCAAGTCCCCTGTTGTAAATATATTCTTTAAAGGCATTACATACATGTTTCCTCCTGTTCCCTTCGTGATGCCTCAGTGGGACTTGAATCTTGTTCTAACGTATCTGATGTGCGCTCCCTTTGAGCCACTTCATAACTGTCCTCTTCGTCTTCTGACTCTTAAAACTGCATTCCTGGTTGCCATCACCTCTGCCAGGAGAGTGAGTGAGCTCCAGGCTCTATCTTCTAAACCTCCTTTCCTCTCTGTCCATCCGGACAAGGTTGTTCTGAGGACTCATCCTTCTTTCCTGCCCAAGGTGCTCACAGCCTTTCATATTGGGCAGCCCATCACCTTGCCCACCTTCTTTCCACCCCCGCATCCCTCAAAAGAGGAAGAGAGGCTCCACCTTCTGGACCCAAAACTTACGCTTTCCTTCTATCTAGATCGCACACACCAGTTCCGGGTGGACGACCAGCTCTTTGTTGGTTACGTGGGCGCTAAGACGGGACGGGCAGTGCACAAGCGGACCATCTCTCGGTGTGTCGTCTTGTGAATCAAGGTTTGCTACTCTTTGGCTGCGCACACATTCCACTCAGGCCACGGCGGCTACTACTGCCCTGGGTTGGGGAGTTCCCTTGCAGGACATCTGTCAGGCAGCTACGTGGGCCTCGCTGCACAGTTTGCTAGGCATTGCTGCCTGGACAGCCAAGTCCGGAGAGATGGCTGTTTCGGCCGTTCAGTTCTCCAGGACTTTCTGGTGGGATTTTGGTTCGCAGACCCACCACCAGGGTTGGAATTGCTGGGGTATCTATTCTAAGGTAAGGAATCTAACACTAACCTGTTTCTTTCAGATGCAAAAGTTACTTACCTTCGGTAACGATATATCTGTAAGAAACAGTAGTTAGTGTTAGATTCCTTACCGCCCCACCCTTCCTCCCCGTTCTGCAAACCGATATCTAGGGTTAAGGACATCCTTTCAGCGCCCTAGTTCCATGGCACCAGTGTCGGTTTCTATCATGGCTCTGCGTTCCTGGTACGGAAAGCTATGTACAGAACTGACTTCAGTGCGCGAGGGCGGCGCCTAAGTACTCCGACGACGTCATTCCGGCAATCACGACGACGGACGCGGAGCCGCATACGACGCCTACCGAAGCGCAAGGGTACTGCTGATGAAAACTTTCCGGGTCCAGTCTGACACCTGGGGATATTTTAAGGTAAGGAATCTAAGACTAATTACTGTTTCTTACAGATATATTGTTACCGAAGGTAAATAACTCATTATGTAGTTTCGACTGGATGTGCACAAGGTCCCTGCCAACCAAGTCTCCTGTGCCAGATTGTTTTCCCTAAACTGTACCTTTTGTTTCCCCATTTGCCTCCCCTTTAGCTATGATATAAGTTTCTTGTAAAAGGTACCCTTGGTACCAAGGGCCTTGTGGTTAAAGAGGGTCCTTTACCGGCTGTAGCACAAATTGTGCTACCCTAAGAGACCCCTCACCAAGCACTTGCACTCTGCCACAGCAGCCTGGGGGTTTTGGCGTTGACAAAACTTAAGAGTCGACATGGAACACATTCCTGTGTAAATATGAGTTTCAACACGCAATCATTAGTAATCCCTGTACGCTTTTCTGCCAAAAGTAATCGAATGGCGTGAGCTGCTTGTCTCTGTTAAAAACTGCCGTCCACCCTAGTGCACCGTTTGGTGCTCTAAAAACAATGTTCCCTACCTCAACAGCCCATGGGCTAAACGTTCACCCTAAGTATGTATTTTAAACGAACTTTACATTAACTTAATTAAATTTTTAATAACATTCCAAAATACTTTGCTGTGTTTTATGTTGTACATGTGCTTCATCATGGATGAGCATTTCTCAATGATTTGATATTGCAAAGAATGTACTATTAAATGAACATTCGAAATTCGTGATTCAATTAGGTCGCAGAAGTCAGCGGTCCAGCTGCTCACTCGGCCCATAATTTAAACCGCATGGCAGCGTGGACACGCACCGGAATATCAGGGTTAATAGTGATTTTATTGGCACTGTTCTTAAGTTTTTAGTTAAGTTTGGTACAGTTTCTTATGTTTTAGCTCGCCGCCTTTCTCTGACCATTTCCTGGTCATAGCGTGGTGCAGTTTAACCCAGCCTTATATTTTGAAAATCTACTCACTACCGGCATTTGCTGTTCTGACTTGCTCTGAGTGATTATTTTTCTTTGGATTCGCTTGAGGCTGGTCTTTGTTCTCTTGCCCGTTCTCTGTTCCACTGCAGGATTCCTGTTTGTATGAAGAGAGTGAGCAAGAGTGTGGGTAGCCCTACTTCAGATTTTAGAGGAGGTTGCAGGAGTCAGCTGTCCAGCAGCTTACTCAGCCCATTATTTAAACCGCATGGCAGCGTGGCTAGTCAAGAATATGCCTCCCAAAACAGGCTCTCTCCCCCTTTTGCAACAACTCCACTGGCTTCCTATTCACTAGAGAATCAAATTTAAAATTTGCTGTATAGCACACATAGCCTTAATGGGCAAAGAGTTAGCTAGCTGATAAACGCATCCCCTAACAGCCGGTAGGTCCTTACTCTTCGGAGGAAGGCTCTCCTCATCACTCTCGGCTTCAGGAAATCACCTAGAAGAGGTAAATCCTTCTCTTATTGGACACCCATGCTATGGAATCATCTACCATTTAAACTTCGGAGATGTTATGACATTCCAATCTTTAGGAAACTCCTGAAAACTGAACTTTTTTGCTAGTTAAACCCTTGCCAGTTCTGTTTTGTAATTGCCCATAGCGCGGAGAAACCCCTTTGGGGGTGATTCGGACACCCTATAAACTTCTAAATTAAAAATAAAATTACAATTAAATACAATTCCCACTGCATTTCAGATGCTATCACCCTTTTTCAAGGGCAGCTGTAAAGAAAATAACAATGTAATTACTAAGCATGTTTGGAACAGTATTCAGTTTAGAAACAACCCAAAGCTGAAGGAGAAAGAAAATTGTAGTGTAAGAGTTTTAAAGGAAAAACACCTTCACCTTGGTGTCAAGCTCACTCTCATTATGTGTACCGGTGCTTGAGAAAAAGCCTATGATCCACCACTAGTTGTGACCACTGTGTACACTCAAAAAGTGACCCAATTAACTTCAATGTCAAAAACGAAACTCAAAACCGCAAACTGTGCTTTACCAACTAAATGCGATATCCCAAAATGTGCCCTCCTTATTGTGCGTGCTACGTTCCATCGACCACTTAGACCAACATGCATCGTGCTTCTTACTTCTGTATTTAAATCCCAATATCGTTCTTGACGCCAACAACAAAAGGACTAATAAAAAATTAAAAGAAGTTATTAGGTGCACCATAACACCTAAGCCACATCCATAGCTGCCAAGGTTTCAGATTGCTATGTGTGACATTTTCATAATTTCAGTGTAATTATGAGTGACATTTCAAAAACTTTGAGTGACACTTTCTTGCGAGCAAAATCAAGCAATGAAGACGTGGGGAACATATAAATAACAGAAATTACACTCATTTGAACATTGAAAAACGCTAAGAAGAACATCTTAAAACTGTTTCAAAGCACCTGAAATTGAAGGGCACTAATATAGTGCCCTTTTAACCTGATTGTACTGTTAAACAAATGTGTAATCATAATATTAAACATTAAACAAGTTTTTCACAGGCAGTACTTTAGTAACAACAGTTGCAATGCAACAATGATGACAGCGGCTCCAAATCTACCTCACCTCCACCCAAAATGAGTTAGAGTAGTGCGGTAACGCACTAGCTGAAACTACAGTGAGGAGACAGACTGCGTGATTGTAGTTTAAGGGCAGGCATGCAGCTTAGTTAATAAGCATGCTCTAAATAACACCATATTTATTTTCACAAAACATATGTCTTGTACTCTCAAGTGAAACTGCAGACTGGTTCGAAGCATAAAGGCAAGAGTGGACTTTCTTTTCCTCTTTACATTGCATCAAAAATGACTCAATACTTTATGACCCGTGTATTTTTAACATTTTCATGAAAGGAGTACCTTGTGTAAAGAGTACTACTCTTAGATTTAAAGGTGCAAATTTCGTGGCCAGTGGTCAAATGAAGTGGGCGTGTGTTTTAGCACTCTGCTCCTGACTCCCAGATTCAGCATCTCCACAGTGCGCTCCAAACGTCAAAACTGAGGGGTAAAGCTCAAATGAATACCACACATGCGGATTTGTGAAGGATTGCCCACAGTTTTTCTGCAGCTGTGAAGATAAGCCCTGGAGTATTCCAGAACTTGGTACGGCAGCTGACATTTTGGGCAGGCCACGGGTGGACAGAGAGGAGATTGGCCCATATTATGTGGTCACCTAACAGGAGCTTCACTAGAGGGCAGCAGCTGGAGTCAGATGGACCGCCAAACAATGCAGTGTCCAAGTGAGAGGGCCTTGGAGGACACAAGATCTGATTGATCTCATGAATGCTCACCAGCCAAAAAAGTTCATTTTGAGCATAGCAAGTCAGTGCAGCTAGGAGATGATTACTCTCAGTTCAGGCACTTACTTCTGCAAGGCAAGCCTCATCACGTTTACAGGTGGGCCCGTGGTAGCTGGCCCGCTAGGACTGGAGGAGACTACCGTGATAACCAACACAGCATGATTCTGGCACACAATCTGCCTCACAGGACTATGATGACAGGACTCTGCTGCTGAACCAATCTGACGGCCCGGGCTGGCGTGGTTCACATTCAGCAGCCTGGCCGCTGACGCCGCTGGGGTTGGGTCTATGAGATCAATACCGCCGTGATGGTGGTGCGTGCGACTTGCTTAGCCATTGTGCCCACAGGGGGTTCAGCAGCCGCGGCGGACCGTGACTGAGCCGCATGGCACGGGGTCACGGGCGCACAGCCGTGCAGAACTGTGTGCAGTCTCCCCGCAGTGCCTGATCATCATGCGGCGCTTCTGATCATGCCACCGCCATGCGGCCATGATGCTGCCTGTGCTGACTGACCCTGAGTGACTTTCTGTCAGCAGGTGAGGTCGATCATGCTGTGCCGGCTAAGGGTGGGCGTCCGAATCGGCTACGCCCACGGAGTAGGCGTAGTGTTGCCTTCTACGCATTTTGCGTAGACAGCGTAGCCGGCAACACTACGCCCACTCCGTGAGCGTAGCCGAGTCGGCCGCCACCCGCCTCCCTCCCGCCCTCCACTAGATACTTTATTTAAACATTTGCACGGATTAAAACAAGTTAAAAGCACTTACCTTGTCCGGGGCTCGTCCGGGTCTTCATCTTTGAATAGCGTCCTTTGCCTGGATACCAATGCGCATGCGCGGGCGGCCGCGCATGCGCATTTCTCGGGAGAAATGCGCATGCGCGGCCGCCCGCGCATGCGCATTGGTATCCAGGCAAAGGACGCTATTCAAAGATGAAGACCCGGACGAGCCCCGGACAAGGTAAGTGCTTTTAACTTGTTTTAATCCGTGTAAATGCTTAAATAAAGTATGTAGGGGAGAGCGGGAGGGAGGTGCGTAGTGGGGCTACGCGGAGTGCGGGAGTGGGCGTAGCTTCTCGCCCTCTCCGCGTAGCTCCGCGGAGCCCCACTACGCCCCACTACGCCCAGGGTTAGCTGTTGATCCAACAACATGCCAGGGCCGAGTCTTAATATAGATTATTGCCCCTCCTGCACAGGCAGCAGCGCACTTGACTCAGACAGTCTCAGAAGTAAGACTGACTGAGGGACGCCGCGCGGACCGGATGACACAGCTGCAACTCCTCCAGTCGAGTCCCTGGCCCGCCGCGCTTCTGGTCACCGACCTCACTTCCTGTTCCAGGAGGATGTGAGGCTGGAATTTCAGGCAGCAGGGTAGATTGTCAGTAACATTGTTTCTGATGGATACTTCTGCCTGTGGATTCCTTACCTTTTTTAATACCCCCTGCGCCAGCATTCCGCTGGATATTCTTTCCTAGCTCTCCCCACGCTGATGAGGACGTTACAATGGACCCGCTCCGCACCCAGCACCTCGTGCCATCATTGGAGCCACAAAAGGACCTCGTCGACGTGCTGATGTCAGTTCCCTTTTTTCTGCGCCGTCGACGCTAATGATTTTTCTAGGGCTCTCCATTTTCATCAAGAAAAACTTTGTATCTCTTTTGTTTTCAGAATGGCTACTTCTAGGAAAACAGGTTTCAAGCCTTGTAGAGAGTGTGGCGGGCATATGTCCATTACTGACCCGCACGATGACTGCCTTTGATGCCTTTCTTCGGACCATGACGTCGAGGAGTACCGAAGTTGCAGAAAAATTAATCCGAAGGTTATCAAGGAACATGAGGCCAAGAGTTTATGGCCAAAGACAAAAAGGAGAAGAGAGGTAGGAAAAGGGCAAAGTCTTCGTCTTCACACACTTCGAGGTTGAAAAAGCACAAGAAGTCCAAGAGAAGACATTCCTCGCATCGTCATTCTTCGAAGACAATGGTTTCAAGGTTGAGGTCGCCGGCGCCAGCTGAACAACCTCGAAGGAAGGACTTAATTTCTCCATATCCTTCACCTCAGGCGACGCCAGTACCTTCTCCGACACCAGTGTCACTAGCTTCGGATGCCTCTTCACAACATGAAGATTCTCCGGCTCCAGCAACGGCACCGGCGCCTGGTGAGCCCTCTCCAGTCCGTGAGCCTTCACCTGTGCGGGCGCCGGCTCCACAGGCTCCTGTTCCGCCTCAGGTGACTCCCCTTCAGGAAGGTAGAGTTCCTTATCCTCCTCTGGGACTGATTCTTCACGTTTTCTAAATGCAATGTTTGGCATGTTTGCCTGAGCCTCGACTCCATCCGGCGTGCCTTCCGGCCTCGTGGGTTCTTTTGCTTTCAACCTGGGTGTTCCTCAGTTCTATCCCCAGGCTCCTTTCATGCCATTCATGCCGTCGACTCCGGCTTGGCATTTCCCTGCGCCGATATCTTCTACTCTGGCTCCTTGGACTCCTTCAGCAGCTGAGTCGGCGCCGCCTCGAGTTTAATCGACGTCTAGGTTCAAAGCCGAGGTTCCTCCGTTGACGCCGTCTCCGGCGCCGCGTATGGCTCCACCGACGCCTTTGCCAAGACAGCGCTCCAAGAGAGAGGCATAGAGGTTAATCCAGGAGGAGTATTTACAAGATCAGGAGGAAGGTGAAATTGTGGATTCTCTGGATGAATTTGAAGGCCTTCAGGAAGTTAGTGGCCTTGATACTTCCCCTGAGTATAACTTGCCATCTGCAAGTGGAGGTGTTGTTCAAGACATTGCACCATACCATGTGGTGATAAGGAATGCAGCTGATTTGTTGTGCCTTAAACTTCCCTCAGCGGAGATAAAGTCAAACATCCTAACAGAAGTTTTAAATAATCCATCTTCAACTTCTGAGCCATTGCTTCCTTTTACAGAGGCATTAACAGATCCAATTTTGGAGGTTTGGCAGAAGCCTTTATCAGCTCCGGCTGTATCTCGATCTATCTAAAGGAGGTACAGACCTGCTCCTGGTGATCCGGGGTGCTTGTCATCTCACCTGACGCCAGAGAGTTTAGTTGTCCCAACTTCTTGTTCAAAGCAGTCTTCTGGTGCATTCCCTATCATTTTAGGTAATAGGGATTCATAGAAAATGGAGCAAGCTGGGAAAAGGTGTTCTCCTCTTCCAGTATGGCTCTAAAATCTACGAATGCAACTTGCCTTCTAGGAAGATATATCCATGCATTAATGGACTCTGTTGTTCAATTGGCTCCGAAGTTACCCGAGTAGGATTGTGCCAACTTTTTGGAAGTCCTTTTAGATTCACAGGCTGCAGCACGTCAGGTGATTCAATCAGGCATGGACACTGCTGACTCCGTTACTCGTGGGATGGGGTCTTCTGTGGCAACAAGGAGACAGGCTTGGCTCAGGTCTTTGGGCTTTTCAGCTGATGTTCAGGCGACTTTGCTGGATCTGCCTTGTGATGGCTCAAAGCTCTTTGGTTCGAAGGCAGGCTCAGCCTTAGAGCATTTTATTGACAGCAGGACTACTGCAAGATCTCTAGGCCTTCAAGTGCAGTCTCGAGAATATGGCTACAAAAGATATTGTGGCTTTGGAAGATCTGCATCTTTTTGTGGCCGCCAGCAATCTCAGCAGAATCCCTTGTACAAATCGTACATGGGGAAAAATAAAAGAGGCCTCAGCAGAGCAAATTGTCAGCCATCCTCTTCCTCCTCCTCTACCTCCCCTCCCACCACTGTTGGTACAGTAGGAAAGCAGTTCTAGATCCCCATCTTAGAACATGTTGGTCCGGTTGGAGGTTGGGTGTCCCACTTTCTTCAAGATTGGAGACTGATCACTTCCGATTGTTGGGTCTTGAATCTTGTAGAGAATGGGTACACCCTCCCCTTTTTGGAGTTTCCTCCTCCTTACCCTCCTCGCCTGGGTGGGTATTCAGAGGACCATTTACTGCTTTTACAGCAGGAGGTTCTTACTTTGCTGCAAAAAGGTGCGATAGAGGTGGTTCTGGAGCAGGAAAGGGGTCAGGGTTGCTACTCCCGGTATTTCCTGATCCCCAAAAAGGACGGTCGTTTGAGACCTATCTTGGACCTCAGGATTATGAACCTTTACCTCAGGCAGGAGAAGTTCAAAATGTTGACCTTGGCTCAGGTTCTTCTTGCGCTGCAACATGAAGAATGGATGGTGTCCATCGATTTGCGTATTTTCATCCTCCCATCCTGAAGTCGCATCGGAAATATCTCAGGTTCATGGTGGGATCGCAACACTATCAGTTTGCAGTCCTCTCGTTCGGTCTTACTTCCACCCCTCGAGTCTTTACAAAGGTGATGGCAGTGGTAGCGGCTCATCTCAGAAGGTATGGGGTGCCTGTTTTCCCCTACCCAGACGAATGGCTGCTCAAAGCGGAGTCTCCAGCGTTTGTTTTGTGGCACTTGTAAGTGACAACTCATCTGTTGTTCAATTTGGGTTTTTCAATAAATGTACCCAAGTCTCACCTGGTGCATTCTCAGCGCAGCCTGTTCATAGGGGCAATACTGGACACTCCCGCCTCCACAGAAGATTCTCGACATACAGGAGTTGATTCCTTTGTTTCACGATGAAGCTGTTGTTCCAGTCCTGAAGGTTCTTCGCCTGCTCGGTCTGTTCGCTTCCTGCATTCTGTTGGTCAACCATGCATGCTAGCACATGAGGGCACTCGAGTGGTGCCTCCGCAGGCAGTGGTATCAGTGCAACGGAGATCTCGGGAAGAAGATCAGAATCTCCAGAGACGCTGCAGCGGGGCTGTCTTGGTGGAGTGTGCAGGGCAACCTGTCACAATGAAAGCCCTTTCAGTTTCCTCCACCGGTGGCCACAGTGATCACGAATGCCTCCACTCTAGGGTCGGGTGCTCATCTGGGGGATCTGGAGGTCAAAGGTCTTTGGTCTCCAGAGGAAAGGTTGCTTCATATCAACATGTTAGAATTGCAGGCGATACGTTTGGCACTGAATGCCTTCCTTCCTTCCCTTTGCGGTCAGTCGGTTCAGATCCTAACAGACATCACTACTGCGATGTGGTACATCAATAAACAGGGAGGCGTAGGGTCGTATCGTCTCTGCCGAGAGGCTCTGCGACTCTGGTCCTGGGCTCATGGCCAACGGATTTGTGTTTGCAAATCATCTTGCCAGTGTGTTAAATGTTCGTGCGGACAGTCTCAGTCGACGTTACTCGGCTTCATCCGGAGGTGGACCATCGCATCTTTCAGATGTGAGGGTCTCCACGGTTGGACCTGTTTGCTACTCAGGAGAACACGCACTGCCCGTTGTTTTGCAATCTCCAGTGTCCGATGTAGGGAGCATTGTGGGATGCGTTTCAGATAGATTGGAGCTCTCACCTCCTTTACGCGTTTCCTCCCATACCCTTGATACCTTGGGTTCTTAGGAAGGTTCGCCAAGACCGAGCCCAAATTATATTGATTGCCCCGGATTGGGCAAGAAGGGTGTGGTACACCGACCTACTTCACCTCTCATCACATTCTCCGCCCCGTCTCCTTCTAGTGCAGACCTCCTCTCACAGTCGCAGGGGCAGGTTCTACACCCCCACCTCCAGAGCCTGCACCTTCATGCCTGGAGATTGAACAGGGCAACCTGAGTTCTTTCTCTCTCCTGCCAGATATAGTGGATGTTATTTTATCATCCAGGCGACACTCCACTAAATCTGTTTATTCTTCACATTGGTCCAGATTTGTAAAGTGGTACGGAGAGAGAGACATCGATCCTTTTAAGGCAGATTTGTCCAACATTTTGGAGTTCTCACTTTCTTTGACACAGCAAGGTTGTGCTGTAGCTACTGTCAAAGGCTATTTCAGCCTTTATATGTTTGCCGGATCTGGTATCTTTATTTAAGTCCCCCATTGTCATAAGGTTCATTAAGGGCCTTACAAATATGTTTCCTCCCACTCCTTTCATTATGCCACAGTGGGATTTTAATCTAGTCCTTACCTTTTTAATGGGTTCTCCATTTGAGCCTCTTTAGTCTTCCCCATTGAGGGTTTTCTTGATTGCCATTACCTCGGCTATCTTTATTGATTATGCTATTGTGATTTGACATAGGTATATAATATATTTGAGATGTCATGTATGTATTTAAAAATGTGTCGGTCCTCCCGGTTGCCTCAGTGGAATGGAAAAAATGGGTGGAACTGACGTCAGCACACCGACGAGGTCCTTTTGTGCTCCAATGACGTCATGCGGTGCCGCCTGCGGAGCCGGTCCATTGTGACGTCCTCATCGGCGTGGGAGAGCTAAGAAAAAATTTACTGTGGAATGCTGGTGCAGGGGTATTCAGAAGGTGAGGAATTCACAGGGATATATTGTATCCACCAGAAAAAGTGTTACTGAAGGTAAGTAACTTGTTCAGCAAGCACTGAGTCTGAGAGAGGCAGGGCAGATCTTTAACTGTTGAGCTGCTGCTGCCGGCATCAAGTGAAGTCTGCTGCAGCCCACGGCTCACACACGGCTGTCAGCACCGGCACGCACTAGTACCTGGCATTAAGTGGGCAGCCATGCGGTCAGGGGCAAAAACGTGTGACAATGCATTTCAGTACAGTGATGGGCATCACCACACTGAAATGCATTAGCATCACACCTGATGTGTGATACTTGGCAGGCCTGCACATCTATTCCAGGCACGCTGAACGTGTGAGTACTCATGTCAGTAGTTAGATCCAGAGGTGTGAACTCTTCTTTTCTGTTTGTCACCCCTCGTTGCTGCTATGAATCAATCATTCCTGTGAAGAACAAGATTGAAATAATGTTCCTTCTGGTCTGCATAAGGTCAGAGACCTGCAATCAGCACTTAACCCCGATTACCTCCGACAGAACGTCCGTCTTCACAACGCAATCCAACTTACTGCGCATAAAAACAATGTACTCCTGAACTCGCAAATCCTGCTTAAATGTCCCGGAAGTTTGGCATGTGTTAAAATTGACGCTCGAAAAAAGACTAATACACGAAAAAAGACTGTCTCAAGGCGAATCGAACCACTGTTAACCTTCTCCTTACCAACTTGTCATGAATTCTTCAAACCTGAATAAATTCACTAATTTACTGACGAGACTCAAAACCCAACTTCAAATAAAAAAAAATTAAATTGATAAAAAGTAATGGGAAAAACACGTAGTGCTCATGATAACGTACAAAGAAGCAGTGTTACATAAAAGCAAGATTGCATAATATTGGGCACTAATAATAGTGCCCACTGTTGCACAATTTCTTTGGCTTTTTCATACAGTGTCTCAACTCATTTGTTTGCAGAAAAACAAGAACCTGAACATGACAGGGGGCATGGCCTGACGCCGATGGAGTGAGCAGCTCATCTCGGAGCTCCTCGAGGCGACTCCTATCCAGCGACTTCCTGACCCCCCCCCCACAGAGCTGTGGAGGCTTCAATTAGTGGCTGATCACTGCTGAAGAGGGAACGAGTGACCACAAGGTGCTTATCTCTCTCTGTAGGCCTGAAGTCATCCCAGCAAATAGACTAGATCGTCGCCCCGGGTCTCAAGATGGCAGAGCCCGGGAGACCCTACAGTCTGATGGCGGGAGACAGGGTACTAAGGAGAGCAAAGGCGGGACTAGAGTAAGGCCCCACACTGACCTGATCCAATGGTGCAGCGCAGTGCCGGGGCGGAGAGGCTATCTGGACAGACTTCATCTCAGCGCAAGAGGGGAGGTGAACTGCGGAACTGAGCCTGCCTGGCCAAACAGTGCAACGCTACTTCCGAGGCAGGTGACCAGGAGAGGTCGTCTGGGCTGGCCTTGGCCTAATGAAGATTGAGCGCCACAACAGATAAGAGCCCTGGGCTGCTGCTGCCCGAACCGATATGCCTACGGACTTGTGAATGCCAGAGGAGTGGCTCACGGCCTGCAGTCGACGACCGGGGTCATGCACTGGTGCCAGATAATTCTCGGTGCCCGGACCCAAGAACAAGCGAGGATCGGAAGCCAGTGCCAGTCCTACTCTAGAGATCTGACCACGCACTGCTGGCCCTCGAGTAGGTAGGAGCACAGGGAGCCGACCACGAGGGGCAGCTTGCAGTGCACTGGCTGATTGCAGTGTGAGGAGGGGAGATCCCTGCCTTGACAGAAGACCCAAGACTGCAACACCCAGAGGAGGCCCTACTTGCACTGTCCCCAGCAGGGAACGAGAATGGTATAATTGAGGAACTGCGAGCGGGGCCCCCGCCTGTACGAGGAGGAAAATAGAGCCTTCCGGATCTGCACAACTGGACGAGGCCGGTGCTCAGCTGCTGACCTTGGGGAGGGGAACTGTGCTGTTGACTACCTACAGAACCAGGCACCCATCTAGCTAGGTGACTGGAGATGGACTGATCCAGAAACTGGGGGGTTGGCAGAGCTGCACCTCCACCGCCATGGATGGGCCGCTATCAAACTCAATACTAATTAAAGGAGCAGGAATATACCCTCCTGCGTGGGAACAGAACTGGTGTTTGACCAAGAGCAGGCCTACCCTGATGTACTGAACTACCCGGCTGGGGAGTGCGTAGCCTACCTTACTGTTGCCCTGAAAGAGGGGCAGATCGGAGACCTGGGCTACCCCTGATCTGTGGGAGTCAGAGAACAGGAGAGAAAAGTGAACAAGGTGAAATGTCTTTCTTGCCAGCTAAGAGGTCACGGGGTAGCCCTGTGCTATAAAAGTAACAGACAGCTCTTCGGGCTCCACAATTGACTGGCAATTACAAGAGCAGACCTGAAGAAGATCTGGTGGGCGGCACGAGTAGTGGTGGCAAACAGCATAGCACATGGGAAGCAGAGTAGGCCCTACCTCAAAGCGCCTGGCACCCTGTGTTGCCTATAAAAAAAAAACCTTACTACTACATGTCTAGCCTCTAGGATACTGGGCAGACCTAGCCCCTAGGAAGTATTAGCAGACTATGGGACAAGCGCTCGATGTGACAGACTCCAACCAGAGTACTTACCGGAAGCTGAACCCTCAGAAACAATGGGCAAGCCCTCCAAATAAAAAGACGTAGACCAATCTGAGACAGCGACTCTTGCGACATTAGAAAGAACAACGCCAACAGCCCCGGAGGGCATTGCACCCATTCTTCAAGATATACTTTAGGCTATCACGGTCTCCAGAGAGGCCCTGGAACTCAAAATTGATACAGTCGGCACAGATCTCAACCTGCTGAAAGATGACCATAGAGAGCTGGCGGAGAAGGTGACCAGCAACAAGCGCGCATTAGTGGATCTCTCCCAAGCTATGTCCACAATAACAAAGCACCTGCAGGCTACAGAGGCTAAGGTGCGGACACTTGAGACAAACGCAGAAGATGCCAAAAACTGCTCCTGCAGAAATAACATTCGGATCACAGGCCTCCCGGAGACAATTGAAGGAGAAATTGCAGTGCAATACCTGGTGCAGTGGTTGCGCACCATTGCGGCCTCCGAGGCACTCTCGGCTTTCTTCGCCCCATGATTGCATGGCTCCTGCATTATAGGGAGCGGCACGCCATCCTAGCAATGGAACCTAAGAAAGGGGAGCTGAAGGTATCTAATGTAACGGTGAAGGTCTTCCTGGACTTCTCAAAGGAGGTCCAATGGCAGAGGGCATCCTACCAGGAGGTTAAAAAGAAATTGCAACAGATGGATCTACAGTGCTCCACGCATTTCCGGGCAAAGCTGGGAGTGGTGTCTACAGACGGGGTGCGGTTCTTTCTGAAGGGTGGAACTGGCTAGAATTCCAGGGTGAACCTAGACTCAGCATGGATGATCCAGCACGGTAGCGCCCGCACAGGAATCTCAGACATGCACGTTACCGGCAGCAAGTAACACTCCCGTCTCAGGCTGAGGCTCGACTGGGACGGCAAAGAGCGATGGAAGTAGTAGCCCAATTAAGCAGGGGACAGCCATGGCAGGATACATCAGAGCAGGACTCTGATTCTGGACCAGAATCTCATACCTCTAGGACATCAAGATTGGAGATGCCTAAGATCATACCACGCACGGCAGATGATATAATCTAAATCATGTATCCTCCTGCAGGCTTATTGAGCTGATCTGCAGCCCAGGACGCTACTGCCCTTCCATTCACAGCGTCTGGGATGATATTTGAATAAGTACTTTAAGGGAAGTCTCATCAGTAATTCCTAATTATGCTGGATCGGGGCTTTTTTCTGAATGTTACTGAACACTAATATGGTTTGGGCGAGTGGCCTGTTGCTGCTGGCCCTGGGTACGGAGAGTTGGGGCTCTTTGCTAATGCCATTACAGTTGGGGTTTAGTGAGTCACACATAAGATACACATGAAGCAGGTAGGGACACAATGGAAGGGGTAAGCAGGATCACAACTATAGAGTGAGGGGGGCTTTACTTCATACAGACACCACGCATGCCTAATGACCTAAGATATAAATGTATGCCATGGAACGTCAGGGGAATGCATACCATGGTGAAAAGCTACTTTGGGGCATAATTACAATTACTGCCGCATCCCTGCAAATCAGCAGGGATGCGCCAGTTATTGTGTGCCACAGCTCCGCCATCATGGATGCGCCGCATTTACAATGCGGCGCACCATGGTGCAAAAACGGCACAGATGCATCACGCATCTGTGCCGTAAAAGTGACGCATTGCTGGAGTTGCGTCGCAAGCGCGACGCAGCTCCAGCAATGCTCTGGGGGCCCTATCTAGTTAATGCTGCGTCAATCCTTACGCCTGCTTCAGGCAGGCGCAGGGTTTTGACGCAGCATGGGCTCAAAAGTGACTGAGTGAAATCTTGTAGATTTCACTCAGCCACTTTTAGGAGGCGTTCCTGCGCCGGAACGCCCCCCCCTGCATAGGAACGCCTACATGTGGCGCAGGGCATTACAACGTGATGCATCTCCCAGATGCGTCACGTTGTAAGTACCCCCGCACCATGGAGCAGGATTTGCGCCACTGCTGCGTCACAAAAGTGATGCAACGGCGGTGTAAATGAGGCGCAAGGGGCTTGTAAATCTGCCCCTTTGTGTTTATTTACCTACGTAGAAGGGGAACACATATCGTGCTCCTGCAAGAGATGCACCACACCACTAAAAAGGCCAGGCACTGACAAAATGATGGCAAGGCCAAGCGTACTTTAATGCATATGCCAGAGGAACACTTATAGGGATAAAAGCAGGGGTCCCATTCCAACTCACAGATACCATGATCTATACTGAGGGTAGGTATGTGGCCATAAAAGGATGATTAGATGGCATCAAGATAACACTGGTGAGCATATATGATCCCAATACAGACAAGTGTACCTTTTTTGACCATCTGTCTTGGCGCCTAGCTCCATGCCTAACAACATCAACACTCATAAGGGGCGATTTTAATTGCGTCTTTAACACCATACTGGATTGCTCTCACACCGCTGAGGGACTCCCAGACGACCCACATGGCTAAAGTATTTTCTGACTGGCAGCCGCAATGGGGCCTGGCAGACTCCTGGAGAAGCCTGCATCAGCTGGGATGAGATTACTCCATTCTTTAAAGTCTTTGTGACTTACCCGTCCGCTTAGACGTATTTCTCTCTACCCCTGATGTCCATAACTTAACTAAAGAGATTGAATACATGTCCCTCACCATTTCGAACTAAGGGGAAGGTTTCGCTAGAGGTGGAGAGGCGGAGGGTGCTTTTGTGGGCTATGGCAGGGCCTCCTCCTGGGTGGTAGGGGCAGTCCTTCCACTCGATCTTGTAGCCGTCTGGGATGGCGGTGTTGATGTCGGGGCGGAGGCGGCATTGGTCCAGGTCTCTGTGAAGAAGATGACGTCTGGCGAGAGAGAGTCGAGTAGGTTCCAGATTTCCTCTGTGTGTTTGTATACGGAGCGCACTTTGAGGAGGTTGCAGCTGAGGGTGTCGTTGGTGATGTTGAGGGTTGGGTGGTTGTGGTGGTGAAGGTCCGGTGGCAGGAGAACAGGCTGTGGGTCGTGTTTGGTGAGGCCTGTTGGCAGTCTGTGTGTCTTTCTGTCCTAACTTTGTCCACAGTTCCTCCTGTGGGAATCATATTGCTTGGTTATCTTTTTTAAGGTAAGGAGTCTGCTGCTAGTTTTCTTTATCAGATAGACAAGTTACTTACCTTCTGTAACACCGTATCTGTTATAGACATAATCTAGCTGTAGATTCCTTACGGACTCACCCATCCTCACTGCACTGAAGACAGGGTTTCCAGGTCACAGCTGATCCTTTCCCGGACCCTAGTTCTATAAACACCACTGTCAGTGCATTTTCTAGGTCTGTGTTTCTGGCGTGGAAAGTTGTGAAAAGTAACTGACTTCAGCGCACCTAGAGGTCGCCTATGTAAGTCATGCAGATGTCACTTCTGGCTCTTACGAATCTTACGAATCCGATGTCACATGAAGCCGATCAAAGCCATCTACAGGCGCAAAAGTCTCAGAATTCAGTCTGATGCCAGGGCTATTCTAATGTAAGGAATCTGTGGCTTGATTACGTCTCTACCACATAAGGCGTTACTGAAGGTAAGTAACTTGTCCATTAGTGTCACATGTACTTACAGGCCTTTCTGAAGTAAGGAAAAGATGCTACACTACATGCGACTTTCGAAGAAGTGCTCTGGGGTCCTGCATCTGGGTGGGATTATTTAGTGCTCATGATTTCAGTGGGGATTTCCTGAAGAGAACTAGGATTACAGGTAAGAAACCATTCATTTCATGTCCTGTAAGTGAGAAATAATGTCTGATTGGCCATGCACTGTATGGGAAAGTTGTAGGGGGAGAAAGAGGAGCACTGACATGTTGGTCACAACCATGGGTAATACACTTTTGCATTTCTAGGTCGATACTTGCTCTAGTCACAACATTGAGGAACCACGAAATGGCTCCAAACAATGCACACATTGGCTTAAACCATGGTAGGAAGACAGGCTTGGGAGTAGCGAGTGGGCATTTACTGGAGGGTGCATTTTCAGGTGTCTGGCTGTCCATCAAGAAATGTGTATGTCCGTTAGTGCTTGGAATGCAAATGCCAATATATGTTATATAACATTGTGAAACTACCTTCAGAACATCCTTTCTTTTTATTTTGATTTCTAAGGTGTTGTAGCTACTGCCCGTTGTGTTAAGACCTGTACAGCCCAATATGGTCCTGTTGTGTACACTTTATGCTGCACTACCTCCCTGTGTAACAAACCTTCAAAGCTATCCATCAAATAAACCGCACAGGAGTCTGCGCCCACCTGCTCAGAGCGGGACATTTAAGGTAAGCAAATGGTTGGCCAATCTCACATTTGAATGAAGGGCTAAGTAACATGTTTGCCTGGTAATTATTTCTGTGACAATGTGATTAGGATTATCAAGAATATGAGAACTAGATCGGGAAGAACGATTGGAAAAGTATATATGTGAGGTGGGTGGATCAAATGTTGTGATGGTCTATGTGGTAGGTATGGGATTACTCAGTCAATTAAACTGGATTCTGGTTCCTCATTTGATATACCTTTCTGTTTCCCCGGTCAAAGAGCGTTGACAGTAGTAGAGCTCTTTACATAGAAATCCAAGTGAGTTTAATATTTTGCTACTAAGAAACATGTGTATATTTTGTGAGACCTATCAGAGCAACAATTTTACTGTTGTGTAGGGTAATCTTGCAACATTACAAGTCTGTTTGTCGTATTGCAAAATAGATATATTTTTCTGAAAGATGCTTTTTTACCTTGAAAATCTTCCCATACCCCAGACTGGATTAAAAAACTATTGTAATAATTTCTACTTTTTCCGCTCTATGGATTTCTATTGATTTTTGTTAGTGTGTAATGATTTTGCTTCATAAGAGAACAGGAATCAATCCATGCAGTGGGTGTTGAAAACAAATGTCTGTGAAGGGCCTGCATGATTTCTAATCACGGTGCCTTAAGTCAAAGCATAGCTTCAGGTCCTGGTACAGATGTTTCCAAATGCAACCAAAGGCCATCAGGCAACAAGAAGCTAAGCTCTGCAGAATTCAGGAAGCAAGGCAGTTCTCAATTGAGGTCCCCTCCATTACACCATAAAGTAGATAAAACTGAAATCCAGTTGCAAAAGAAGCATAAGAAGCACACCTGAATCTCATCAATATCCAGATGGCCAGACTCTTCAGCGGTACAGGTTCCAGATCAGAAATTATCCTCAGAAAGACTTTATCCTGTATTCAAGATACACTTATATCACAAAAGCTATGTGTCACGCAGACTAGGCTTACCTCCTCTTCGTATGCCTAGGCAGCACTACTTCTGTAGAATGGAGAACATTTTTGAATCAGATTCAGACTCCATTAACGACCTACACCATGTTCTACATGATGAGGATGACAATGAAGAGGCAGATAATTTGCTCCCTCCTCACTATGCACATCTCTTCCTTTATCTAGACCTGCAAAATGCCAGTGGCTTGGATTTCTCCAGAGACCTTTAAAGGAAAGGGCCTCTTTTGCGGTAGTGTTTGGCAGGGCTACAGAAGTCCTGGAATCACCACTTTCTGATGAGGTGAATAAGGCTTACCTTCTTACTAAGATTTTGCAATCTGGGCCGTTTACTTCTGAGCCCTTGTTGCTTTTCGGTGAATCGCTGACTAACCCATCCTTGAAGCTTGGTTGAAACCATTCTTGGATCCAACAGCGAGTCTTCACATTGCAAGTTCTCAGAGACCGTTACAAGTTAACCCTAAGTTTCTGGCAACTCCTCAGGATAAGTGTTCTGCCAGCTTGGGATTGTGTTCCTTAAATCCAGTTTGCTTCCTGGGTTGTTACACACACATGCCCTTTGGGATAGGGTTCAGAGGAGTTTCCAAGCCGACCAGAGGATATTTGCAATGCACTTGTTCACACTGTACAAAATAGCAAAATGGGGGCAAAGTGTGTTCTGCCTTCTGGATTGGACACTACAGATTCTGTTGCCCAAACAATGGGCACTGGTTTAATTATCTGGATACATGCTTGGATTGGCTCCACTGGCTTCTCTGGGGATGTGCAGGTCTCTTTGATGGACATACGCGTTGATGGATCACAGCTTTGTGGTGTGACAGCTAATGCAGCCTTACAGAGGTTTTCAGTCAGTAAAGCTATTACCTATTCACTGAGGTTACTTTCTCCCACTTGCCAGTTCTATTAGCCGTACAGAAAATTCTGAGGATATTCATGAGGTCTTGCATATTTCCAGCGACAATTCTCTGAGCCTGTACAGCAACCCATACTGCCGTTTCATGGTGGCAGGAGCAAGGGTAATGTTTAAGGGTGAAGTCAACAGTAACAGCACTCTTCAGCCTCCTGATCTTCAGCCACCGCTGTTGATTCTCTATAGTTCACCTTTAAGCCATCTGTCAAAGCCAGTAGGCGTCATACTCTAGCACTGCATGAACTCCAGCACTGCTTGCATGAAGCACCGACTGGTTCTTCATCATGTCATTCAGATTTTCTAGTTTGGCTATTTTGCCAGTCCTTCTGCTTTTCATGCCATCCCATTTGTGGAAATTCCTTCCCTAGTCACTACTGTGCCTAAAGAAGTGCTGATCCTGTGGAGTAGTGTGGCTCACTGGTTAGAGGCGGCAGGCCCGAGAGCAGAAGTCGGCCCGGGACCAGGGTTCAATTCCCGACGCGGCAGGGTCGTGGACCTTGGTCAGCGGACTCGATAATTCTCGCTTCGGTGCTTACTCTAATCAGGGGTTCCACTCGGCAACTCCGGGCATTAGCTTGCCTAATCTCCACAACGGCCCCACCAATTCCGGGGATGCCTGGCTCCACCTTGGGGACTCCCAGCAAGGGACCATCCCACAGGGAAAGCCAGGACGGGTTCCCCAGAGTTATACAGCGCCAGGAGACCTATGGACGGGTAGCAGTGCGCTTTACTAGCTCAAAAACATTTACATTTACATCCTGCTTTCAGAAGGGGTAATTAAAGTCTTGCTAAAAGAGGCAATCAAACATACAAAGTGGAGAGAGGTCTAGGTTGCTACAGATGGTATTTTCTGGCCACCAATAAAGAAGAGAGGCTGAGATGCATTGTGAACTTCCAGTTATTGGTAGAGTTCCTCTAAAAGGAGACATTTTAACAAATGACACTCAGGTTCTGGTAGCTTTGCCCTATGAGATCTATATTGTGTACCTGGACCTTGATGGTATGTGCTTTCATGTGCCTGTTCTGAAGTATTCCTGGAGGTCCCTCTGATTTGGTAAGGATTCAGACCACTTCCAGTAAACTGTATTGCCGTTCAGCCTTATCAACCTTTCAAAGCTCATGTCACTGGTTGCAACATTTATTTACAGTTTGGGGATAAACATTTTACTTCCCCTCAGCAATTGGCTGCTGAAGATGGGTTCACCTCAGCTAGTTTAAGAAAAACCTACCAGCCTAAGTGCCATTAATATCCACTCTGGAGTTCTTCAACAAGTTCCAAAGTCACCTCTGGCCTGTGCAGAAAATTTCCTTTATCTGTGTCGTTCTAGACGTGTTCATCCTGAAGAACTTTCAGGCCCCACATCCAGACTGGGACATTCAGGTTATGATCCTGAATTTACAGACAAAAGCTGGAGTTCTGCTCTTCATAATTTTGAGGCTTCTTGGGCTCTTGGCATCATGCACCCTTCTCTGCTGTTGCACAGTGTCCATTCGCACATGCTGGCCCTTCAGCTGAACCTGCAGCTGCAGTAGGCCGGCACTCAGCAAACCTTTTGGACAAGATGCAGTGCTGCTCAGGACCATTGATAGAGGATGATGTATAGCAATCTCATGGGGCTAGCTGTTTTCCCTGACCCCTCAAGATCTCACAGTAGTGTCAAATCTGTTAAAGCAGGGTGAACCTCTAATGGCTAGATATGATTTTCATTGTTCTAATCATCTTTGGTGCAGCAAGGTTTTGCTGTGGCCACTGTTAAGGGTTACTTATCGGCCATTTCAATCTTTCTTAATTTACCATTCTTCAAATCATTTGTTGTGATCCTCTTCTTGAGTGGGCTTTCATATATGTTTCCTATGCTCCATTGAGTATGCCACAGTTGGACCATAATTGGGTTCTAATGTCCTTGATGTGTGCTCCTTTTGAGCCTCTTCATAGTTGTTGTCTGAGACTCTTGGCCTTGGAGACCGTGTTTTTCATTGACGTTATTTGCTTATCAAATCAGCAAACTGCTGTCTTTGTCGGTTGAGCCTAATTGTTTTACAATCTTCCGTCAGAAATCGGTATTTAGAACTTGTGTGTCCTGTACCCTGAAAGCGGTGTTCCCTTTGCAGATGGGATAGTGCATCATTCTCACAATGTTTTTCACCACATGCATCTAAAAACGAGGCTAGACAGCACTTATTGGATCCAAGACATGTTTTGATCATTGGTAGGATTAGGAAGTACTGTGTACGTAATCAGTAGTATGTTGGGTTCGCTGGTATGCAGTAGTGAAAAGTAATCCAGAAAAGGACTGTATCCATATGGATTGTCCAAGGCATCATGCTACGCTATACATTGCCTAAGAATTATCTTCCTGACGGGCGTGACACCAATGGAGTACTCCCAGCGGAGTTCTTCCATCTGGCACCTGCTTTTGCCCTCACCCTCTGAGGAGGTTGTGGCAGTATATGACCCCTTGCCCTTACCCCCGGATGTCCAGAAAGATGAGTTTTTTGCTGACCTAGGCCCGCGCTGACAAACAGGCTGGAACCACATAGCAAGATGGCAGCAACCCGTCTCAGTGACTGCTGAAGGACATCCCACGATGCCATAGCAGGTGGAGCAAGGACCAGTGTGACTGCCCCTGTGAAGGCAAGAGGCGCGGTCCAAGATAGCTGATCAATTGGTGGGCCACATGTGAGTAGAAGGGGTAGAAGGGGATCTGCGGAGTGCGGCCGGCATTAGGAGCAGGAGGGTGCGACCTGTCTGTTGGTGTGCGTTCGTCCTCTGGCACCGCTGGTGGGGATTGCACACGCTTGCTGGCTGCCAGAAAGGCCTGGTGCTCACTTTGGCCTACTCGCTGCTGGTGGTACAGCCTGCAGAGTAGACGGGGTGTCACTGTGTGGTGGTTGGCCAAATCCCTGCGGTACCTGGAGGGCCCAGCTCCTGGCAGCTGACTGCTGGGGCGGGGCACATGACCAGCGAGTGCCCTGACATGCTGAGTCCTAGCACCTGAGGTCCGCTATGTGCAAAGGGCACTGAAGGTTATGGGCGTCAGAATGAGATGTGTTGTGCAGCTGCGATCCCCTTGAGCTGCTGGTATGAGATGGGCACCGAATGGACGGCTTGAGAGACGTCATGTTGGGGACTTACTGGGACTGCTCCTTTGTTATTGCATTGCCTAGAGGCAGACACGCTTCAGCCCTGCTATTACATTGACATACAGGAGGCCAGTGGGGTTGATATGTCTCCTGATACAGGAATTAATTCACCACTTGGACCACCAACAGACAAGAGTGCATCATTTGCAGTGGTAGTTTGACAAGGAGCAGTGGTCTTGTAACTTGAGACTGATAATAAGACTAATGTCCTTATGGAAGTCCTACAGCTTGGACCAGCACCTGGTCAAAGCTCTGATATTCACCGATGAACAGGCAGGTGAACCTGGCGATTCTGATGTTCTTACTAAAGAACCTACTCTGGAGAGTCTGGTTGTTCAGGCTTCAGCCAGTAAGGGTAACCCCAATTCATTCCCCACAACTCTTCAGGATAGGGAACCTAAAATAATTGATGTATTATAAGACAAGGGAACCCTAAAGGTAGCTAAGGACCTAGGGTAATAATTTGTTGTATTTAACAGTGGTCCTTGTTAAAGCAAAAAGATATGTAGATAATGAATATAGACCACAATTGGTTCTATATAGTCTACCCAGCCGGATAGACAGTTTAATATAAATCAAAAAGATTTCTTTCGGAGGACAGTTGCAATATCCAGTAGGATACAGTCCTGTATCCAAAGCAATACATACACAGTGTGACAAGGTGAAAGGGTGACAATTTATAGACATCAAAAAAAGAAAAACAAAACGAAATGCAAAACAATTAGGTGAAACAGAAGTGAAACTTGCTCATAAATATACATACTGCGACAAGCTTATTATGAAACCACAGACATAACACATTTAGATACACTTATTTGTTTGTACCCTGTTTTGTATGGTCGACGACGTTTCGATCCCTTTCAAGGGGTAACTGGGATCATCATCAGGACAACAAATACTGTAAGCCTGAGATAACACTATTATATGAAAATCGACAAAAATAAGGAATTGGGAGAAACAAGGGGGAAAAAACAGAAAAGAATTAACAGTCACAACCTGTTGGCTGTTCGGGTTGTCAGTCATACAATTCTGTGACGACAATAATGATGTGAACACCTTAGGGCTTCAATGAAGTAAAAAAGAAAAGCAAGCGTGCATGGTGGTAAGAGGGAGTAGAAACGGGGCGCCTGGTGTGCACTGGAGCATCTTAGCCGGTAAGAGGAGGGGGTCTGCACCTAGTGTAGTGCAGGCAGTGATTAAAACCACACATGCCAATGACCTTGTAGAGAATAATTGCGGAGTACAGCATTAAACAGTGTTCGTGTAAAGTAATAAAGAATGATATATGATGTGCTCGGGAGGACTCGTGAAAGGAAGACTGAACCGCATGTGGTGCTGCTAACAATGACGATGGGCGGTTAGAATATTAAATTACCTAAGAGTATGGAACGAGTTGTCTTGGTGATCCGTGGGTTGAAATTAAACCTTTGCGGTCCCTGGGAAGGCAGGGTTCTAGAGTGAAAACGTGGGAAAACAAATTAAATTATAACTGGAATCCTTCGTGCTACGGAGGGTTGAGAGGTCGAATGAGCATACCTGATGAAGAAAGCAAGGACGAGTCCGGGTGGGGTGCCGATGACCTGTTGGGGGAAGGGAAAGGGTCACAGGGATGTAGCCATAAGAAATTAGGGGAGGAAACATTGCGCAGCGATTTACACCAAGGGACATACCTTGTTGAAGTGATTGCCGTGCGTCGCCCGTTGGTGGGGGGTCAGGAGGCACTCAAATGGTGTCGCGATGTGAACGATTAGGCGTGGCAGATCGGTAAATACTGTTATTCAGCCTTTCTATTGGTCAAATTACCTGGAACACGCTGGCGCCAAGGTACTGGCAGCCGTGAGAGAGGAAGTGCTTATAAGCCCACGCTGTTAAAAAGTGAATGGGAGGGTTGCTAATTAACCGGAAGTACTGAAAGTGACAAGTCAGCGGCCATCTTGCGTGTGGGTCGCCGTTTGGAACAGAAGGGGAGGAAGTTACTAAACAAGGAAGGGAGGATACTAAGCACTCTTTAGGGGAGAGAACGCTAGTAATGAATCAAATTACATAAATGATGCATAATGGACATGAAGCTAGGTATATATACAATCCACAGCCATATGTATTTAAAAGAACCCGGATTACGGTGGAAAGATAGGGTACCACCAGAATAACTGTTGTTGCTAAGGGAGACAGCATTGAATTGTGGCAACTGGAAACATATTACATTACATTTTATGCTGCAACCAAAGCTAGGTGTTTAAACAAATTGAAGGGTGGTGGAGCCATAAAATAGAAGGCTTAAGTAAAAATTGGCATTTAAGTTAGCACGAGGACACTAATAAATGTCAGTCAGCGTTTGTTGTGAAGAATATGACAACAGTGGGAAAATGTGAAATAAGTGCAAGAGAATTACAGTGAGAAGCGCATATTTACAAACCAAACAAACTCCATAATGTAGCGTTGACATGTAGTTCTGGTGAGGATAACCAATAGGGTTTTACAAAAGAGTAGTCCAATCCTCGGTCCTGTTGAGGCCATTTTTCATACTTTGGGTACGCAAGATCCATTTTAGCTCTTCTTTGTTCAATAGGCTTGCAATATCTGCTCCCCCAGGTGGTGGTTTGATCTGATTGGTGATTGTCCATTTGATGTCATTTTCATCATGTTCGTGATCCGAGAAATGATCAACCAACGGTGCGTTTGGCGACTTGCAATGGACACGGCTGCGGTGTTGGCATATCCTGGTCCCTGCTTTCTGAGTTGTTTGACCTATGTAAATATTTTTTGCATGGGCATTGTTTTACATAAATTACATTGCAAGAATTACAATTTGTAAAACTGTTTGATTTGATGTGTACATCATTAAAAGTGAAATCTTGGCCTTCAATAACAAACTCACACACGCTGCAGTTACCACACTTTTTATGTCCCATCATAGGTGTAAGACCCCAGAGCTCAGTTAGTGTGGAAGGTGGTTTGGTAATGTGGAGGGCTGCCCTGACTAGGTGATTTTTTATATTGCGATTTTTTCTGAAAGCAAAAAGGGGGCAATCAATGGTCATGGTTCCTGTATTTAGTATAGTCCAATGTTTCAGGATAGATTTGCATATGGCATTAGATACTGGCGAAAAGGTGGTAACACATACCATACTTTCCCGATCTGTCTTAGGTTTAGGAGTGAGTAGTACTTCTCTTGGACAATACCACGCTCTTTTGCGAGCATTCTTTACCAGTCGCTTGGGGTAACTATGGGCGTGTAGCTTTGTTGAAAGTATGGATGCTTCCTGGAAGTCTTTCTTTTGACAACAATTCCTCCTTAGTCGTAAGAATTGTGAATAAGGGAGGGAGTCACGGAGGTCACGGGGGTGATTGCTGCCCTATTTAAGTAATGTATCTCCTTCTGTAGGTTTGCGATACAATTTGGTGAAAAGTTTGTTATTGTCATGGTAGATGGTAAGATCAAGAAATGCTATGGACGATCTGTTGTATGTAAGTGTGAAGGTGAGCCCCTGGCAGTTGTTATTAAGCCAATGGAGGAACTGGTAGAGACTGTTTTCCATGGAGTGCCAAATTAAAAAAATATCATCAATGTAGCGTTTCCACTTGGAAATGCTTTCAAAAAATGGATTACTCTGGGTGAGTATTCTAGATGTTTCTAGATGGTCCATATACAGAATTGATAGGTTTGGAGCAAAAATTGCGCCCATTGAGGTGCCCTTTACCTGATGATAGAATTCAGTATCAAAATAAAAGAAATTTCTGGTAAGGCATATTTCCAGTAGTTGTAGTATAAAAATAGTGGGGACATTATGTGGACGTGTTCTTCCATTCAGTACCTTTTCAATGACCAACATTGCTTCTACCTGTGGTACATTGGTGTAGAATGATTCTACATCTAATGTACACAAAAAATCAGATTCAATGTCAAAGGGATGGTGTTCTACTAGGTTGATCATGGACATGCTATCCTTTATGTAACATTCAGTGAGTGGAACAAAGTATTTTATGAAGTAGTCCACAAATTGGCCAAGCCACAACCGGAGACTATGGGGTGTCCAGGAGGTGTGGTTTTATTTTTATGGATTTTTGGTAAAGTGTAAATTACTGGAGTGCAAGGGGAATTGGTGTTAAGAAATAGAAATTCCTTTTGGCTGAGGAAACCTTAGTCTTTACCGTCCGAGGTTACTTGGAGGATCAATTCCTGGAGTTCAATAGTGGGGTTGGTGGGGAGCCTGCAATAATGATCTATGTTGGTGAGTTGTCATAGGATTTCACCTTTATGTGCGTCTATTTGCTGTAGGACAAGTCCTCCGCCTTTATCGGCAGACTTGATTACCAGTGAGTGATTGTTTTTTAAAGTAACAATGACTTTTTTCTCCTCGAGTGAGATGTTATATGGAATGAAGCATCTGGTGTTTTCAAGGGAGGATAAATCTTTCATAATAATTTTTTCAAACGTGACCACTTCATTGGGGATCATGTTGGCACTTGGGAGGAAGGTGGAGGGCGGACAGAATGGTGTATTGCCAGAAACAGTAGGGGATGGGTTTTGTAAAAAGAAAGCATGTAGATGTATGCATCTAAAAAGCCGGAGCAGTTCAGTTTGGAGCTCAAGAAAATTAGGTTTAATGGTGGGTACAAATGACAATCCTTTACTTAATAAGGATAGTTCAGAGGAGGCAAGGACATGTTTAGAAAGATTAACAATGGGAATAGTTTGGAATACTGGAATCCCTTAAAACTGGTAGAATCGCCAGCGTGTTTGCCGTTCGCCTGGGGGATTGTACCATTGTCGCTTGCCTCTGCCACGATTCTGATTCTCTTCTGCCTAAAAAAGTTTGATTCAAAGGACGGGTCGATGGGCCAGGGGCTTCCCCTTGCTCTGAATTGTCCGAGGATTCAGCTGAGGTATCAGAGAAACCCACTAAATTGTTGCGCCTGTTAAATTTACCCCAGGGTCTGGTGTTTTGAGGATTGGAATAGGTGCAGTTGGTATATTAGTATTTTTGTAAGTAGGAGTAAGTTCTTTCTACCACATATGAGTTGATATCCTTCTTGAATTTGACAGATTTTTTTATTCTGTTCTTACCTATAGAAATCCTCAATAGTTTTCTCTACCTGTTCAAGTAGTTTTTTTACCCTCAGTAACTGATCTCGTATCTTTTATTTGTTTCTCAATGTCAAGTATTTCTTGCTCTAGAATTTTCAAAGCTTCTGTGGCTGTATCAATACCTAAGACCATCCAGTGTCTGGAACAAGTTGAACCTATATAGCTGAAGCTGTTAATATATTTGGGGTTATCAGGCCCACGGGTATCACGTTTGCTTTTAAGTAGTCAGTGAGCATACGTATCATACGTTGTAATCTTACAATCTTTTTCCTTGTTTTTTCCAATTTTTCAGTCAAGGGTACAGTGGCTACACCGCAAGTTTCTGTAGAGTCTGTGAAGAATGAAAGGCCTTCAAGTATTAATTTGATGTAATCATCTGTATAGAGGTGTGCATGATCTGTCATAGTATTTAGACAGAGGGAAAGAGAAGGGGGATCAGGAGGTACCCACTGGAAACCAGGGGAAAGAGTTAGCCAACCCTTGCAATCCTGCGACTGCGCTCAATATGTTCATTAGAAGACAAGGGAACCCTAAAGGTAGCGAAGGACCTAGGGTAATAATTTGTTGTATTTAATTGCGGCGTACGGCATTAAAAAACGGTGTTCGTGTAAAGGAATAAAGAATGATTTATGATGTGCTCTGGAAGACTCGTGAAAGGAAGACTGAACCGCATGCGGTGCTGCTAACAATGACGATGGGTGGTTAGAATTGTAAATTAAAATTACCTAAGAGTATGGAACGAGTAGTCTTGGCGATCCAAGAGTAGAAATTAAACCTTTGCGGTCCCTGGGAAGGCAGGGTTCTAGAGTGAAAACGTGGGAAAACAAATAATATTATAACCGGAGTCCTTCGTGCCACGGTGGGTTGAGAGTTTGAATGAGCACACCTGATGAATAAAGCAAGGACGGGTCCAGGTGGGGTGCCGGTGACCTGTTGGGGGAAGGGAAAGGGTCACGGGATGTAGCCATAAGAAATTAGGGGAGGAAACATTGCGCAGCGGTTTACACCAAGGGACATACCTTGTTGAAGGTATTGCCGTGCGGCGCCCGTTGGCGGGGGGTCAGGAGGCACTCAAATGGTGTCGCGATGTGAACGATTCGGCATGGCAGATCGTTAAATACCGTTATTTGGCCTTTCTTCCGGTCAAATTACCTGGAGCACGCTGGCGCCTAGGTGACTGGCAGCCGTGAGAGAGGAAGTGCCTATAATTGACGCATTTGTAAAACAAACATTCTCCTCGGCGAGTCTACCATTGAGATCAGTCAGTGCAGTCTGCTTATTGGGCCAGTATACGCATGTCCTTTGTGACGTGAGCAGTGAGAACTTGTCCGCGGTTAGTGAAGTCCCCAGGGCTTCACTGACATACAATTCAGGATGGCGAAGATGTGGCCACATGCATGATTTGTGTGGACTATGATACTACTGATTGTTTCGGGTGGCATCAGTGAGGCGCTCCACCACCATGCGTGGATATGCTTTGTAGGATCTTCTTGAGATGTGCAGGCCTCTCTCACAGAGATGCTGTCATGCACGCACCTGTTGTCTCGGAAGTGTCCTGGAGTCACGAAGCTTTACACCCTGCCTCCCCCCTGTCACCCTCCGGGAGTCAGGAATAAACGCTAACACCCGACAAGTAACCAGGGGGAAAACAGGGGAACAAAACAAGGGTAGGAAGGGGAGAAAAAATGGCACTCCACAATCTTCTTCCACTCAGAGGATGTTCTATCTTCTGTTAAAGGCACTGCAGTAAGACACAAGAATAATGAGTGAAAACAATCCCCGCCCTTGATGTTCCCAATGTAAGGAGTGTAATGTAATGTATCTTTACCTTGTGGAATGTGGAGGGAAATGATAAGGAAATAAAGTAGAAAATTCTGGAACACTTTATGTATATGGTCTATCCAATGTAGCTGAAATCTAAATTCAAAGGAACATGATAAGTGAAGCGTAATGAACACTTTAACTAAGGTTTCTCTTCTATGTGTGAAACTCACCACTTCTATGACTTGAGAACTCCGTAAAATATACCTTTGAACGTTCACACGGAACGGTATAGCAATCTCAACAGAAAACACCACTCTGACCTAAGTGGCAAGAACCCTGGTGAACACACCTGGACTGCTGAAAACGAAATAGCAAGTACAACTGCTATAAATCCTCAGCTATTTAAATGATATACCGAAAACTAGAATAATACAATCTCCTAGACGCAAGCCGCTACTAGGGACTTAATATATCAAAAGCGGGCTTAAAAACGCGGAAAGACACGAACTTCAACCACCACGAACCGCTAGCTCCTCGAACGCCGACACCGTGACCCGGAACGAGAGGGGTAACCATCTGGCTAAACGCGAAGCATTTCCTGATTGTTCGGGGCGGGTTTAAGGCTTGAAACACTATACTTATGCGCATGCGCGTTAACTGCGCATGCTCCAAAGCCCGTGTGAATACTTTTGCCAACCATTGCCAATCACGTCTTTTCTTTAGTTGTACAAACAGAATGTTCATAGAGCACTGAATCTAAAGCTAGGTTTTATTGAGTGTTACGCTCCCAGTACACGACAGGCATGACAGAACACCCCCCCATAATGCCCCCTGCTGGTTTGGGCTTGTGGGGGAACCTCCTGTGAAAAGCTCGCAATAAACGTGGCGCGTGTACTTGGCTGGCAGGTTCCAAAGATCTCTCCTCAACGGCAAAACCCTTCCAGTTTATCAGATACTGGAGGCGACGACGAACCCTTCTGGAGTCAATGACAGCTCCCACCTCGTACTCATCGCTAGCATCTACCAGTGAGGGAAGAGGAGTTGTCGGAAGGCGAGTATCCGGCAGTACCGGTTTCCACAGGGAAATGTGAAATACAGGGTGTATCTTAATTGATGGTGGTAATTTCAACTTCAGGGCTACAGGATTGATGATTTGGATAACAGGAAAAGGGCCAATATACTTGGGCTTAAATTTACAGGCACCCTTTAAGGACAGATGTTTAGTAGACAGCCAGACTTTGTCGTTCTGTTGATAAGCGGGTCCTGCATGTCTGTGTGTGTTTGCTGCCTTTTTGTAATCAGTCTTGGCCTTATCGAGATTGTCATGGATGGTGGAATGTACTGTCTGCAGGTGTGAGACTAAATCTTGTACAGCAGGGCCTCAATGGAGAAAAGGGTAGGACTTTAGGATGGAAACCGTATGAAGCATAAAAAGGGGAGAATAGAGTAGAAAAGTGATGACTATTATTGTATGACAGTTCTGCCAACCAAATCAGCTCATCCCACTCTTTCTGTTCTTGCAGTAGTTGACAACACAAAAACTGCTCAAGGCTTTGATTCACCCGCTCTGTTTGTCCATCCGTCTGGGGGTGATGACTAGAAGACAGGCAGACTTCAATCTTCAGAGACTTACATAACTGTTTCCAAAACTTGGATAAACATTGAGAGCCTCTATCTGTGATCAGGATAGAGGGAAGACCATGGAGTCTGACTATGTTTTGTAGAAAGACACCCGCTAGAACAGAAGATGTAGGTAGACCTTTTAATGGAATGAAATGAGCCGATTTGGTGAACATGTCCACTACAACTAAAAGAGTGTTATTGCCCCTTTGTGTCTGTGGTAACTCTACGATGAAGTCCATTGATACAGACTGCCAGGGAGCCAAAGGCGTGGGAAGGGGAAGTAACAAGCCCTCTAATCCTTCGTGTGATGACTTCCCTTGAGCACATATGTGACATGTCCAAACGTACTGTTGTACATCTTTAGCTATATGAGGCCACCAACAGTATCTCTTTATCAACTCTAATGTTCTCTTATATCCTGGATGCCCTGCTACACCATGTGCATGACACCATTCCATCACCTGATTTTGAAGGGATATTGTGGGGATAAACAACCCTCCCTGCACATAATGGAGGTCTGACTTGACCAAGGACTGATGTTGGTGTAATATTGCTTGAGAAGCGGGATCTTGTTGGGCATTCTTTACTTGTAGGATGAATTCCTCTTCAGTAGTAAGCACTCCGATTATTCTTTGAGGAGCAATGATACAAAGAGGTTTATCATCACCTGGGAATGGCTCAAACCCCAGGCGAGATAAAGCATCCGCTTTACCGTTTTGTCTACCAGCTCTGAAATGTATACTAAAATCATACTCATTGAAGAACTGTGTCCATCTCAGTTGTCTCATGGACAAAGCACTAGCAGACTTTAGATACTGTAGATTACAATGGTCTGTCAGGACAGTAACTGTGTGATTTGTGCCCAATAGATACTGTCTCCATTCCTCCAATACTTTCTTGATCGCTAGAAGTTCTCTCTCCCCAACGGCATAGTTCACCTCAGCCGGAGTCAACTTGTGTGAATAGTAGGCCACTGGATGTAATTCACCGGTGTCAACGTCCGCCTGAGAAAGGATACCCCCTACAGCTACTTGCGAGGCGTCCACCTCCACCACATACGGACTGGACGGATCAGGGTGTTTTAGAATGGGGGCCTGCGTGAATGCCTTCATTAGAATGTTAAAAGCCCTGTCGGCTTCCTCTGACCAATGGAAGGAGACCCCTTTTCGCAACAAGCGAGTGATAGGAGCCACAAGATCCGAGAACTGGTGTATAAAACGCCTATAGAAATTCGAGAATCCAATGAATTGTTGGATTTCCTTTACGTTCTTGGGAGGTGGCCACTCCACCACAGTGCTGACTTTTCGTGGATCCATACTCAGACCCTTTGCTGATACAATAAACCCCAAAAAAGCGACCTGGTGGCGATGGAAGAAACTTTTATCTAACTTACAGAAGAGGTGATTGTTTTGCAACTGATGCAAGACAGCTTTTACATGACCTATATGTTCCTCAAGAGTCTTAGAATAGATTAGGAGGTCATCAATGTATGCAATAACACTTGTGTCAAGATACTCCTTCAGCACTTCATTGATGAAATATTGGAATGCAGAAGGAGCATTACAAAGCCAGAAGGGCATTACCAAGTACTCATACAGACCGAACTTGGTGCAGAATGCCGTCTTCCACTCATCTCCTTCTCTAACGCGGACTAAGTGATAGGCCCCACGTAGATCTAATTTCGTGAACCATTTTGCATCCTTTACTTGATCGAGTAGAGAGGAGATGAGTGGTAAGGGGTACTTGTTTTTAATAGTAATGGTGTTCAATGATCTATAATCAATGCAGCAGCGTAATCCTCCCTCCCTTTTAGGGATAAAAAACAAAGCCGAGGAAGTGGGGGACCTAGAGGGTCTGACGAACCCAAGCTCAAGCATGGTATCAAGGTATTCCCTTAAGTACAGATTCTCTTTTTCGGTAAGGGAGTATACCCTACTAGTCGGTATACAAGCGTCTGGCTGCAAATCAATACGGCAGTCATATACCCTATGGGGGGGTAGACTGGTTGCTTGTTCTTTATCAAAAACTGCCTGGTATTCCTGATACACAGGGGGTAAACCGTTGTCAGGCTGTTCTACCAAATTTGGTTCTTCAGAGGTACCTGAGACCAAAGAAATCGTTTTTTGTATGGACATGGCGTTAATCTGGGCTGAGGGATCAGGAAGGTTTGTACTAGTAGTGGATGTGTGTTGTTTACACTCTTCACCAAAGGTGATGCTGGTGTTTTGCCAATCTATTTGGGGATTGTGGAGGCGCAACCAAGGAAGACCCAAGACCACTGGAAATTGAGGAGATTCAATTATATCAAAAGCAAGAGTCTCCCAGTGTGTGGGTTCTATGTACATGTCCAAAAGAATACTAGAATGCGTGATAGGCCCAGATTTCAAAGGACTTCCATCGATAGTATACACTTCCTCTGTGATTCTTTTTTGCACCTTAGGGATATCATCGGTAACGGCCCATTGATAATCCATAAAATTACCCGAGGCCCCTGAATCTATCATAATGGGTTGTGTGATAGATTTTGAAAGCAAGGACAGTCTGGAAGTAATAAAGAAGTGTCCTTCATTAGTCATTAATGATGAGACCATGTGAACCAAAGGACCCGGCGGTAAGGTCTCTGTTACCCTCGGGTCTGTTAGTTTTCCGACTTGCGGAACTGTTTGGGTTTTACTGGGCATTCCCTCAGAAAATGACCAGCCTTGCCACAATAGAGGCACAACCTGTTTTTCCTACGTCTTTGTTTCTCAGCCTCACTCAAAGGCCCTTTGATACTGCCTATTTGCATATGTTCTGTGTCCTCGGGCTTGGCTTCAGACTCCTGTTTCCTTTCTCTATTGCTAAATCTAGGGTACTCATACCTTACTCTGTCTTTACGTCTTTCTCCCAGCCTATGGTCTAGTTTCTCCACCAGGTCGATTAATTCGGGACATGTAGCAGGAGGATCCACTACGTGAGCCAATGCGTCTTTCAGTTCATCACGTAGGCCTTTGTAAAAAAGGGCTCTACGTTTATTAGCGGGCCAATCTGCCTCTACAACCAATCTATTAAACGTGGATATATAGGTGATAAGATCTTTCGAACCCTGTTTCAAATTTAACAACTCTGTATCAGCTGCGTGAGTAAATGAATTTTTATCAAACATTTTCCGCAATTCTCTACGAAAGGCGTCATAATCCAATAACAAGGGATCATCTTTGTCTATTAAGGGAATTGTCTAGTTCGCTGCCGAACCCCCTAAATATGATAAAACAAAGGCCACCTTTGCCTGATCGCTGGGAAAACAGGAAGCTTTACACAGGGAATGCAGCTGACACTGTGTCAAAAACGCTGCACATTTCGAGGGAGCCCCATAAAACCTCTCAGGGGGTGCCAGGGGAATGGTGTGGGGAGTAACTACTTGAACTACAGGGGTTTGATTGCTGGTACCTGCTCCCTCTCTTTTATGTACGCTCAACGCCTCTAGTCTATCTGAAATGGTTTGAGTTTCTCGCTGGAGATTCCCCACCATATTTGCAACATCCTGTAATGTGAGATCCATGGCACTTGGGAGACAATTTGATAGAGGCTTCGCGTTCTGTCATGCACGCACCTGTTGTCTCGGAAGTGTCCTGGAGTCACAAAGCTTTACACCCTGCCTCCCCCCTGTCACCCTCCGGGAGTCAGGAATAAACGCTAACACCCGACAGGTAACCAGGGGGAAAACAGGGGAACAAAACATGGGTAGGAAGGGGAGAAAAAATGGCACACCACAATCTTCTTCCACTCAGAGGATGTTCTATCTTCTGTTAAAGGCACTGCAGTAAGACACAAGAATAATGAGTGAAAACAATCCCCGCCCTTGATGTTCCCAATGTAAGGAGTGTAATGTAATGTATCTTTACCTTGTGGAATGTGGAGGGAAATGATAAGGAATAAAGTAGAACATTCTGGAACACTTTATGCATATGGTCTATCCAATGTAGCCGAAATCTAAATTCAAAGGAGCATGATAAGTGAAGCGTAATGAACACTTTAACTAAGGTTTCTCTTCTATGTGTGAAACTCACCACTTCTATGACTTGAGAACTCCGTAAAATATACCTTTGAACGTTCACACGGAATGGTATAGCAATCTCAACAGAAAACACCACTCTGACCTAAGTGGCAAGAACCCTGGTGAACACACCTGGACTGCTGAAAACGAAATAGCAAGTACAACCGCTATAAATCCTCAGCGGTTTAAATGATATAACGAAAACTAGAATAATACAATCTCCTAGACGCAAGCCGCTACTAGGGACTTAATATATCAAAAGCGGGCTTAAAAACGCGGAAAGACACGAACTTCAACCACCACGAACCGCTAGCTCCTTGGACGCCGACACCGTGACCCGGAACGAGAGGGATAACCATCTGGCTAAACGCGAAGCATTTCCTGATTGTTCGGGGCGGGTTTAAGGCTTGAAACACTATACTTCTATGCATGCGCGTGAACTGCGCATGCTCCAAAGCCTGTGTGAATACTTTTGCCAACCATTGCCAATCACGTCTTTTCTTTAGTTGTACAAAAAGAATGTTCATAGAGCACTGAATCTAAAGCTAGGTTTTATTGAGTGTTACGCTCCCAGTACACGACAGGCATGACAGATGCCTTTCAATGGGTCACACTTCTTTGGCAGTAAAATTGATTCAGGATGGAACATTTCGAAGTAGAGCCATTACACGCTGACATGCTCTTTTTACTCCTGCCAAACAGTTTCTTCACCAGTTTAGGAACTCTACTACTAGGGGTCTGGCGTGTAGGTAACTTCTCCTTCACCAGCCACTGCTACACTCAACCCATTTCTTTCAAGGCCGGGGATGACAATCTGGCAAATATTGTGAAACCCAACAAGGGCACCAGCCATCTCATCCTCCTTTCACTGTAGCAACAACCACAAAGGACATCCAGCTTGCCATTTTTTGCACACAACCACCCTATGGGATACAGGATCCAGCACTTTGTCCCAGGGTGGCAATCCATCACGTCTTACAGGTGGGTTCTCCAAATCATTCAACATGACAACATGCCGTATCATTTCCTTCTACTCTTTCACATCTTCCCATTTTAGAGCAAATCTCAGAGGAACACCTGCCCATTCTGTGCAGTAGGTCAGACCTTCACTTTCCAAAGGAACAATCAAGAGACTTTCAAATTCAAACATTGGAAAGGGTTGCTGCTCTTCGTATTTACTTGTGCTGAAAAAGGATGAGTCATTGCAGGTTTTTGATCTGTAAATGGTTTTCTACAAAAGGATAAATTCAAAAGTCTCATGCTGGCCCAGAACCTGTCCATCCTGAACCAGAGCATGGATATGTGAAACAACTGAATGGTGCTTTTTACATATCCAGCCTGCAGTCCCACAGACATTACCTGTGGTTCAAGGTAGTCCATGTGCCTTTTTGATTTGCTGTACTCCCCTTTTTCCCTTACCGTACCTCATTGACTGCCTGTTGAAGGTAGGCTAACAACAGTCAGTTGTAGACCACATCCAGATTACAGTGAACTGTCATCTGGATGTGGATGTCGCACTCGCCTCCTTCCTAGACACTTCATTGGAATTGTACGGCATACAGTTCAGTTCAGGACCTGCCCTGCAACAAGTCCAGGACATTCAGGCTATGATCCCAATACTTCAACCTTAGATCTTTGTCTCGGTTAGAGCAGTCTGAGGCTTGTTGGCCTTTTCAACTCCTTTATCTTCCTTGTTGATGATACCAGGTGGCACTAGGGTGGAGTCTGAAGTTCCAGTGAATCAAGCACACTTGTTAGTTTTCCAGCTGAAATGGAACTTGGTGCTCCTATACCCTTTCTCACCTCTGCCTCTCCTGTTTCCAGGTCTGAAAAAGATCAGGAACGACTGGGCCCAAATCCTTCTGGTACCTTCAGATTAGGCGAGGAGAGAGGTAACTGGAGTTTCTTTGCATGAACTACCTATCCTCTAGTAAGACTGCCACTTCGGAAGGACTTCCTTACTCAGCAACAGGGCATGGTCCTCCACTCAAATTTATGCAATCTCCATGCGTGGAGATTGAGTGGTTTTGTCATCCTCATGCCAGGTGCCTTTCCACGAAGTCTGTTTATGCCGGGAGATGGGATACAGGAACATAACATAATAGGAAAGCCAAACAAATGAGTCATTGAGCACAGTCACTGCACCCTGGCATACTTGCGTGCCAGCAAGGGAAGAACAAACACATGCTCTTAGTTCAATTGATGTGTAAACATTTTTTATTGCAGATGGAATATTCATATTTGTCAAGAACAAATATGTCCTGGTTAGGCCTGCTGAGAAGTACATTTGTGCCGATGATACTCCAGACACCAGAGACCGACGTGGTGGGGCTTGTTAACTGACATCATGCGGTGACAGGCACCGCATGGCTTGAACCCTGTCTTCCTCGAAGACATCATGGCACACAAAAAGAGGAAAAAAGTCCAAATTTAACAAAGTCGGGAAAACGCCTCTCAAAAAGCAACAGAGTGGTAGCTCTTTCTAGATCGGTGCTCAAATGGTGCAGAATGAAAAGAACTGATGTCCACGCACCTCGTGGTGCCTATTTCGGCACTGAAATGTCATGACTGCCGCTACTGATGCCGATGACTTCACACGGAGCCGAATGGAGCCACCCAACGGCGCGAACAAGGGGTATTGCTCTGCAAATGTTGCTGGATCTAGAAAGGTAACAGAAACTACAGCTAGATAGAGTCTCTATTAGATAATGTGTTACTGAAGGTAAGTAACTTGTTCTTTAGTGGCAGTCACTTCTGACTGGAGGGTGGCCGAATTGCAGTCTTTGTCATCCAAGCCTCCTTTCCTAACAAAATTCCCTTATAAATTGTTGCTTCACCTTTGAACTTCTTTCCTCCCAAAAGCAGTAACACAATTCCATGTGGGGCCATCTTTCAACTTGCCCACTTTCTACACTCCTCCGCAACCCTCTAAAGAAGAGGAGCGACTCTGCCGCCTGGACCCAAAAAGAGCGTTGTTCTACCTTGACTGCACTAAGATGTTCCGGGTGGGCGACCAACTTTCGTGGGGTAAGTTGGAATGAAGAAAGTCCAGCTGTGCAGAAGAGGACTGTCTCACTGTGTGTCATCCTCTGCATCAAAATTTGCTATGCTCTCGCCAAAAACAAGCATCCTGAAGGCTTAAGGGCTCATTCCACCAGAGCTAAGCCTGCTACCACAGCTTTGCAATGTGGAGTTCCAGCCCTTGACATTTTTCAGGCAGGAACATGGGCATCCTTACACACGTTTACCAAACACTACTACTTGGACAGTCAAGTCAACAGGGATAGCCTTTTTGGCTTCTCTGTCATGCAGGTCTTCCTGGTCCAAACTTGTCCACAGTCCATCTTCTGGGAATAATATTGCTTGGGCATCTATTCAAAGATAAGGAATCTGCGGCTAGATATCTAGCAGATGGAAAAGTTACCTTCGGTAACGCCATATTTGGTAGTGACATGCTCTACCTGCAGACTCCTTACCGACCCACCTATCCTTCCCGCACTGAGACAAGGTTTATAGGGTGATGGATGATTCCTTTCAGGGCCCAAGTTGTTGAGAAACACACAAATGTCAGTGCACTTCATGCTCTGTACTTCTGCCATTGAAAGCATGAAAAGTAACTGATTTCAGGTGGTTGCTATATAGGTGATGTGGATGCCACAGCGGGGCAGATGACACAGACTATGTCACACAGAGCCAACTGACACCACCTACCGGCATGCAGGGGTATTGCTCAAAGAAAATATCTTCAAGATCCAGTTTGACGTCTGGGAAATGTAAAGGTAAGGAATCTAAGGCTACATCACGTCTCTACCAGATAACACATTAATGAAGGTAAGTAACTTGTCCGTTGAGTTGAGAACATTTAGAAAAGAAACTGTCCAGTGAGGCAAAACGGTGGTGGATGCATAACTAATAGAAAGGTTTATTTACAAATCTGACAATTCGCATTAGTATTTATGATGCACTAATACGTCTGTATATTGCTTCCCTCTAGATGAAGAGGCAGAGGTTTCCAGCTGTCTTGCTCCCTGTGTAACCTGTATTGTTTCCTGAAGGGAAAATTCCAGCCTCTCCATGTGTAATCGATGAAAATATATGAAAATAAACGTCTCCCACTATAATGATGAATATCAATCCATACATACCGCCGAAATTGATGAAAACAGACATTGATCTCTTTCTTTTATTTTTTGACTGCAGATAATAGAATTGTTACTCCCACAATGTCACTAATTGAACAAGGATTAATATACATCTTCTCTCACTCCCTAATTGATGAACACAGATTAACAAACAAATTGATGAATCTAGTTTATTGTGGAGAAAAATAGTAAATGATTATTGAATAATATAGACTTCCTTTCACTGTGTAACTGATGAATTCTGGGTAGTATAATTATCTTTTTGTTCTGTAATTTAATAATACATATTAATCTAGCTCCCCTCTATCTACAGTAAAGTGATGATTAATTGTTTTTATAGACCTCTTTTCACTTTGTAATACAGAGTGATACAAATCCTCTTTTTTGGGATGAATATCAATCAATGTAGGAGTCCTCTCATTATGAAATTGAAGAAAGGATAATATAGCTTTCGTTTAACTCAGCAACTGATGATGCACATCAATATAGATCTCCTCTTACTTCATAATTGATCATACAGAATATTTTTTTTCTAATTAATGAATTCATAATAATGTAGACCTTTACTCTCTAAGTGATTAATATAGATGATTCATGAGTCACCTATGCTTTGCCACTGACACAAAACACAATTAATTAATGCCTTTCACTCTGTGTTTGAGGAATACAGCCTATTCTAAACCTCACATATTTTCTAATTGATTAATACATATGAAAATAACTCAGTTCTTCTGCGTTTCAACGCAGTTTAATATAAATCTTCTGTGGCTCACTTGAATGCAATTCAATCTAAACCTCATGTGACGCTGTAATTGATGAAGATGGATCAATGTAAACCTCATCTTACTTTGCAGTTAGTTTATGCAGTTGAAAAGAAGCTTTTTCTTTCTAGTTGTAAAATGCCTATTATTAAAGAACTTGTCACTCCACAGGTAAATAATCCAGAATAATATAGCCATTTGTAATTCATTAATAAAGTTTATATTGGTCTTTTCTTTTATTATTGATGGTATGGATGAATGCAGACTTACTCTCACTGTTATTGAATACTTATGGATTAATAACAATTTCCTCTCATTCTGTAATTAATGAATAAAGGATTTTACTTCAAGCTTATTAGTGTTTGCTGTCCTTCAGTTCTGAGAATGAGTATCACACAATCAAAGTACATCATGATTCCCAAAATGAGTTTCAAACAGTCTCACCAGAAATAGGCCACTTTAAGGTTTTCCCTATATTCTAGTTCAGCACAATCAGAGCCTGTATATTGTGGTGAGTAAGGAAGGAAAGAATAAGATCTAGATCAAGGCAACACCATTGATAGGTACAAGAAGCGGACCAGAAACCGCACATCAGGGCACAGGACGCATAAGATTATTCGCCTTTTGAATATCGCCGATACAAGACTGGGTCCGGAAACGTTTTATAGCGCTTCTATGCTGGTAGGTGGCATTGACTCTGTGTCGCCGCATGAAGCAACATTGCCAGTGTCAGTTCCTTCGTACCGTCGACACGGATATGGAGCTTGCTCTTTGACATTTCTGTTGGGAGTTCAGCATAGGTGCAGTGCTATCATGTTACCCCCCCCCCAAAAAAAATTCAGACTTCAAACCCTGCAGGGATTGGGAGGTCGATTACTGACACTGATGACCTCTGCCTTTGGAGTCTAGTCCCATACCATGATTCAAGGTCCTGTGAGTCGTGTCAGGGCATGCATCCAAAAACCATCAAGTAGCTGGAAACTCGGCTCTTCAGGGTCAGCGATGGAAGCAGTGGCGTAACAAACCTCGAGGGGGCCCCCTGCAGGGTATGTGAAGGGGGCCCCTCCGGACTCAATCTAGAGCTCCCCAGCAGAAGTGCGGTGCTGGCGGGCCCCCTGGAGGGTGAGGGCCCCCCTGCACCGCGGGGGCTGCTGTGGCCTGTGTTACACCCCTGGATGGAAGAAACCAGGATCTCAGCACTGTTTGAGGTTACCTGGGGCCTCATCTTCAACAGCAAGGGAGTAGACACATAAGCACAATAAGAAGAGACATGACAAACATATAAACATAGGAAAGGTAAGCCACCGGATGCTCTCTGACCCTAATGGAGACTTTAACAGAATTTGAATCGGGGGTAATTACTTCCAACCCTGACCCAGCAATGTTGCCCTCTCCATCTCAGGAACAACCCTCTCCAGAGGTCCCTGCTCCAGGTTCTGATCCAGTGTTTTTCTTGAATGCCATGTTTAAGGTGTTTGAGGATAGCTAGGGGCTCCCACAATGTGCTGGCAGGCCCTCTTGGACTCTTACCAACGTTGCATGGTCTTCCACTGTCCAGACTTCCCTTCATGGCTTCAATCTCGTTCACAATCAATCAATCAGTGAATTTGTAGAGCGCACTACTTACCCGTGAGGGTCTCAAGGCGCTGAGGGAAAGGGGTGCTGCTACTGCTTGAAGAGACAGGTCTTGAGGAGCTTCCTGAAGGTGAGCAGGTCCTGGGTCTGCCCCAGGTGGGTGGGTAGGGGGTTCCAGGTCTTGGCGGCGAGGAAGGAGAAGGATTTGCCGCTGTAGGTCGTTCGTTGGACGGTGGCGAGGGCGACGTTCGCTGAGTTGGCGGGCGGGGGTGTAGAAGTTGAGTCTGTTGTTCAGGTAGGCTGGTCAGGTGTTGTGAAGTGCTTTGTGTCCGTGGGTGAGGAGCTTGAAGGTGATCCTCTTGTTGACGGGGAGCCAGTGCAGGTCTCTTAGGTGGGAGGGGATGTGGCTGCGTCGAGGGCTATTGAGGATCTGGCTGGCAGAGGCGTTCTGGATGCATTGCAGTCGTTGTAGGTGTTTGGTCGGGATTCCTGCATTGCCATAGTCCAGCCTGCTGCTGACGAGGGCTTGGGTCACCATTCTTCTGCTTTCGGTCGAGATCCACTTATAGATCCGACGAAGCATGCAGAGGGTGTTGTAGCAGGAGGAGGAGACGGCGTTGACCTGCTTCGACATGGATAGGGAGGAGTCGAGGATGAATCCTAGGTTGTGTGCACGGTCGGTGGGTGTTGGTGCTGTTCCCAATGTGGTCGGCCACCAGGAATCGTCCCAGGCAGAGGGGGTGGGGCCAAGGAAGAGGACTTCCGACTCGGCGACGACCTTCATTCCCTTGTGGAGGTTGGTTTTGGCGGTGTGCGGTTCCTTGGTGAGGGAGAGGATGAGCTGGGTGTTGTCGGCGTAGGAGATGATGTTCAGGTCGTGCTGGCGGGCCAGTTGTGCGAGGGGGGCCATGTAAACATTGAACAGGGTCGGGCTGAGGCATGAGCCCTGGGGTACGCCGCAGATGATGTCAGTGGCTTTGGATCGGAAGGGTGGGAGGCGGACTCTCTGGGTTCTGCCGGAGAGGAAGGACGTGGCCCAGTCCAGGGCCTTCTTCTGGATTCCAGCTTCTTGGAGGCTTGTCTTTAGAGTGCGATGAGTAGACCATGTCGAAGACGGCTGACAGGTCCAGGAGGATGAGGGCTGAATTTTCGCCGTTGTCAAGTTGTCTCCTGATGTCGTCTGTGGCGGTGATGAGGGCTGTCTCGGTGCTGTGGTTTTGTCTGAATCCGGACTGGGATGGGTCTAAGATGTTGTTGTCCTTGAGGAAGCTTGTTTCCTTCCCAGTGTAAGAATTGGCTTTTGTAGTTTGGTTTGCCCTGTTCCCATCATGCACTGGGACAGGAACAGACTAATTTGCATACAGCCAGGTTCTGAAACTGGGATGGTGCAGTGAGCTAAAAAACGGTGTTGGATCTAGCCCTGATCTCTTGACAGGGTGAGAGTATTCTGCTTAATTCAGAGACTCTGTCCCTCACCACCCCTTGTTGTAAATATTTTTGTCCACCCTAAGCGTGGAAGGGTATACTCAGACATGAGTCCCTTGCTCATTGCACCATCAGGATTCAAGCAAGCCGGGCCGAAGACGGCTGTAATGCCAGAAACCGGTCCCCGGAAGCTTGTTTCCTTCCCAGTGTAAGAATTGGCTTTTGTAGTTTGGTTTGCCCTGTTCCCATCATGCACTGGGACAGGAACAGACTAATTTGCATACAGCCAGGTTCTGAAACTGGGATGGTGCAGTGAGCTAAAAAACGGTGTTGGATCTAGCCCTGATCTCTTGACAGGGTGAGAGTATTCTGCTTAATTCAGAGACTCTGTCCCTCACCACCCCTTGTTGTAAATATTTTTGTCCACCCTAAGCGTGGAAGGGTATACTCAGACATGAGTCCCTTGCTCATTGCACCATCAGGATTCAAGCAAGCCGGGCCGAAGACGGCTGTAATGCCAGAAACCGGTCCCCGGAAGCTTGTTTCCTTCCCAGTGTAAGAATTGGCTTTTGTAGTTTGGTTTGCCCTGTTCCCATCATGCACTGGGACAGGAACAGACTAATTTGCATACAGCCAGGTTCTGAAACTGGGATGGTGCAGTGAGCTAAAAAACGGTGTTGGATCTAGCCCTGATCTCTTGACAGGGTGAGAGTATTCTGCTTAATTCAGAGACTCTGTCCCTCACCACCCCTTGTTGTAAATATTGTTGTCCTTGAGGTGGCGGGTCAGCTGTATGTTGGCGATTTTCTTGATGACCTTCGACGGGAAAGGGAGCAGGGAGATGGGCCAGAAGTTCTTGAGGTCCTTGGGTTCTGCCTTGGGCTTTTTGAGGAGGGCGTTGATTTCGGCGTGCTTCCAGTCTTCCGGGAATGTTGCTGTGTGGAAGGAGATGTTGATGACCTTCCGTAGTTGGGGTGCGATGGTTGCATCTGCTTTGTTGAAGATATGGTGCGGGCAGGGGTCAGGCGGAGATCCTGAGTGGATGGAGTTCATGACCTTGCGTGTCTCGTCATCATTGACGTGGGCCCAGGAGGTTAACTCGTTGGTGCAGGTGGCATTCAGGGTGGGGTCTTTCGTGGTCGGCGCGGATGAGGTGTTGAAACTGTTGTGGATGTTGGCGATCTTGCGATGGAAGAAGGTGGCCAGTGAGTCGCACAGATCTGGGCTGTCGTTGGTGTTGGCGCTGGAGTTGGAGAGTTCCTTCACTATGTTGAAGAGCTCTTTGCTGTTGTATGCGTTGTTCTCCAGGCGGGCTTTGAAGGAAGATCTCTTGGCTGTTCTGATGCGGTGGTGGTGTCTGCGGATGGCGTCCTAGTGGGCTGCGTGGCTGTTTGGTGTGCGGTCATTGAGCTTTTCTTCTCCAGCTTCTGGCATGTCCGTTTGGAGGTCTGGAGTTCTTCGGTGAACCAGGCAGCTTTCTTGCTGAGGTGGTTGATAGAGGGTTTCTTGAGCGGGGTGAGAGTGTTGGCACAGTTGTCGATCCACTGTCTGAGGTTACGGGTGGCATCGTCTGGGTCAGTGTGGTCAGTGGGTGGGTTCTGGGCGAGAGTGGAGGTTAGTTGGTTCTCGGTGACTTTGCTCCAGCAGCGGCGGGGCAGCAGTTGGGTGCAGTGGTGCGTGGTTGGTTTATTGAAGGTGAAGTGGTTGCAGATGTGGTCGGTCCAGTGGGGTTCGGTGGTGTTGTTGAAGGTGATGTGGGTGCTTGTGGAGAAGACGGGGTCGACCGTGTGGCCGGCAGCGTGGGTGGGTTCGCTAACAAGCTGTTTGAGGCCGAGATTGGCGAGGGTGTCGATCAGGGTGGCGGAGTTGGCGTCGTTGTTGTTCTTGAGGTGGAAGTTCAGATCCCCGAGGAGGATGTAGTCCGTGGAGGTGAGTGCGTAGGTGCTGGCGAGGTCGGCGATGGAGTCGCTGAACAGGGCCCGTGGTCCGGGGGGTCTGTAGACGAGTGTTCCTCTGAGGGTGGTGTTGGGGTCGGTGTGGATCCGGAAGTGGAGGGGTTCGGCAGAGTTGAGGGAGTCGTCTGTGAGGGTGTGGACCTGGAGGGTGGACTTGTGGACGATGGCTATTCCTCCTCCGATTCCATTGTTGCCGTCTCTGCGGGAGATCTTGTAGCCGTCTGGGATGGCTATGGCGAAGTCAGGTGCTGAAGAGTCGTTCCACCAGGTCTCGGTCAGGAAGGCAACATCTGGGGCGGAGGTGTCGAGCAGGTCCCAGAGCTCGACCGCGTGTTTGCGTGTGGAGCGGCTGTTGAGGAGTATGCGTCGGAGGTGGTTGGGGCCGGTCCTTGGTGGCTTGGTGGTTCTGTCGCAGGTGAAGTTGCAGGTGTGGCAGGAGAAGGGTCCGCGGGTGCGTTTCGGGGTGGCCTGGAAACAGCGGTGGTCTCGGCCGGTGTTGAGAGCGTGGAGGGTGTTGGCGTCATATCGGAGTCTGGCTTTGTGGAGTGCGTGGGGTCCAAGGGTCCTGGTGCTGGGCGCGGATGGGCGCAGAAGGGCTTGCCTTTGGCACGCCTCGGCACACAAACGGCGTGCCCGCTGCGCGTCCGGACGGTGGCTGCCATATGAGGTGAGGAGGGAGGGAGGAGCAGCTGAGAGGCGGGAGCGGGGCAGCGAAGGGGTGTGGCTGCGGGGGAAGCGGCGGGAACAGCGGACACAGAAGGCAAAAGTGGGGGGGTGGGGGTTGGGGGTTGGAGGGGTGCAACAGAGGCAGAAGGGAAACAAGTATAGAAAAAACAGCAGTCAAAATGAGAGTTAAACGCAAAACAAACCACGGGCTGAGCTAGGCACAGGAGGCTCAAACCCCAGTCAGGAATGGCAGCAGCGGGGGAGAGCGCGCACAGGTGGTGCTGTAGGTGGCTGGGGAGCGACCCAGCCCTTGAGCAGGGTTGAGGTAATCCTATCCGTCTGTCGGTGGCCGCTTTATGAGGAGGGAGGGAGGAGCAGCTTGGAGGCGGGAGCGGGGCGGCGAAGGGGCGTGGCCACGGGGGAAGCGGCGGGAACAGTGGACAATGAAGGCAAGAGTGGGAGGCTTGGGGGGGTTGGAGGGGTGCAGCAGAGGCAGAAGGGAAACAAGTATAGAAAAAACAGCAGTCAAAATGAGAGTTAAACGCAAAACAAACCACGGGCTTACCTGGGCACAGGAGGCTCGAACCCCAGTCAGGAACGGCAGCAGCGGGGGAGAGCGCGCACAGGTGGTGATGTAGGCGGCTGGGGAGCGACCCGACCCTTGAGCAGGGTCGAGGTCACACCTTCACTTCCGTCACGGCCTGTGGCTCCTAATCTTCCTCCAATGCTAGTATCTCTCCCTCTCACAGTGCAGCTTGTGGCACCATTTACTAAGCTAGTTGACAAAGATTTATCGGGTTAGGAGAAACAAGAGTATGGTCAAGAACTCGGCACCCATTTCTAAGAAGAAACCCTATATGACTTCTATAGGACAGCCTCAAACACTCCAGAGCAGACTAAGAGAGAGATCCGCTATAATATTTATCAGATGCCCATGACTTCCTATCATTCAGTGGTCAGGAATGCAGTGGAGATTTTCGTACTCCCTCTTCCTTTGGGTGATTCAAAACTGAACATCCAAAGGTGTTCTTCAGTCTTCCACCCAACATCTGAACCTTTTCTACTTTTGGATGGATATTTCTCACTGCAGATTTCTGACCTTTAAAATGTTCCCAGGTGCCAGACTGGATTTTTCAGCATAGCCTGTACACGCCAGTAGGAGGCATGGTGCAGCCGGGCATCTACCTCAGCCCTCCCCGGTTGTAGTGGTATATATAAACATCAACCCAGCACACTGACATCTGTTCCTTTCTTTCTGTTCCTTCTTAAGTGGATCAGAGCTAGCACCTCAATTTTTCTCGACAGCTGAGATGATTTTTCTCGCAATCTGTTTCCAGTGTACAAGGGAACATTCCCCTCCCAAAACTAAACGGTTTAAACTGTCTCAAGCAGATAATTGTGCAGATCCCTATGAGGTGTGTCTTTGTTGTTTTTGTTTGGTAATGATTCCCAAGGTGGGTAAGAAGTCCGCCTTTATGAACCCTAAGTTGACCTGATATTGTGAAGCAAATCTTTGTCACCTAACGCCACAGGAAATCAAGTAAACCCTGCTCCCAATCCCAGTCAAGTGCACAGACCCATTCCAGCTCTTTAAACTGCTCCTGTGACAGATATTCATCGAGGCTTAAGTCTTTGTAGAAGTTGGAGTCCAAGAAAAAGCATAAAAAGGCAAAACGAGGCTCACCCCAGGCTTACCATTCTTTCTCTGAGAAGTTTAGAGGGCATCAAGGTGCCCCTTGGTCCCACTCCAAGTACCCTGCAGAGGAGCTGATTCTGCAGTTGACCCAGATGGACGCTGAATTTCTGATGGGTACTTCTACCTGCAGATTCTTCACCTGTAGAACAATCCCCAGGTCTCAGACAGGATCAGGAAAGCGTTAAAGATACAATGCTGCTGGTAGAATCCTCGTGACTCAGTAAGCATTGGAAATTACATCTGAAAGAAACATGCAGTGATAGATTCCTTACCTTAGAACTACCCCTAGGCATTAGACTGGATCCAGAAAGGTTTCATCAGCAGTACCCCTGTGCGTCAGAAGGTGGGATCATGCGGCTCCGCGTCAGTCGTTGGCATCGAGGTCACCAAGATGATGTTGTGGTAGCTACTTAGATGCCGCCCTCACGTGCTGACGTCAATTCTTTCTTTTTCTGCACCAGCAAGCACAGATCTGGGAAGAGCAAGTACCCCCAATCACTCTTTGACTAAGTTTTTTCGAGGCCTTTTGTCTCATTTCTTCTGAGTCGATTGACTCCTGGTGTTGTAGGAATGCCCAGCTTTAAGAAACTGCGGGGACTGTCACCGCATGATGTCGGTGACGGACCCGCACCGCGTATGTCTCTACTGTCTGGGGTGCGACCACGACTCCAAGTCGTGCCCCCACTGCCGGGCAATGGCACCAAAGACTTAGCTGGAGCAGTCCCGAAAGTTGCTGGAAGTCCGGCAACCGGCTTCGCGCCGCTCAAGGTCCCGTGGGTGGTCGAGGGACCAGTCATGGAGCCGTCACAGTTCTTTGTCTAGATTTATGTCTTTGCATTCGGCGTCACGTAAGTCGAAGCATTCCAAGAAGATGTCGAAGTAGCATCGTCGCTCTTCGACTTCCCCTCGCCTTTAGCGCGACGTGACTGAGGGTATGGGTGGTGCCACCCCTGCGGCTCCGGCGGAGTCCAGCATGTCGCCACCGGGCTACCCGCCTTTTCCGGGTCTGTTGGCGACGCCTGCTCAGGAGCAAGATTTTCTTCTGCCATGGCCCGACGCTTTGGGCTGTCTAGCCCCGCCGATGTGCCTTCGGGACCTGCGGGCCCGACTGGGGGTCCTGCCCTTCCATCGCCGGCGGCTTTTGAGGTGGCACTGCCATCGGCTTTGGCTCCGCAGAACCCCCCTGGATTCAGGCTCGGATCCTGGTGGTTGACCTCATAACACCTCCACCGGTGTTGACCCCCCCTCCGGCAACACCTCTGACGTTGTCCGGTGCTACCGCCGTTGTCAACCCCAGTTTCAGGCCCCAACCGGACATGGCGCCGGTTCGGCGATGGGGCCTTTCTACCCCTATGTGCGTCCTCCTTAATTTCATCCAGTTTTGCAGACTTCGGAGGAAGGGGAGCACTGGGTGGGGTCTTAGGACCCTCTCACACAACAGTGTGACTATGATCTGAACTGGGCGGAAGACTTGGGGGATGCCAGCGGTCTTGATACCTCACATGACCTTGGCATGCTGTCTCCTATTAGGGCTATGGAGGAGGGAGAGAGTTATGCAGTGGTGTTGCGTAGGGCAGCCGAGGCCCTCCACCACTCTGTGTGGGACACGATTGTGCAGGTGCTGCCCCACTGTCCGGAGAAGGCCCGGATAGTACTCTCCCAAGCTATAACAGCTGGTAGAGACGCAGCTAAGTTCACCATTCATTGTGGGCTTGATACCGCCAACTCGCTGGACAGGGCCATTTCCATGATGGTGGCGCTTCGGCCCCACGCCTGGCTGAGGACAACTGGCTTCTCAGGGAATGTCCTGAACACTCTGATGGACATGCCCTTTGATGGCATTCGCCTCTTCGGCAATAAGGCAGATAGTGCGTTAGACAGCTTTAAGGACTCACAAGCTACAGCCCAGTCCTTGGGTCTATCGGCCACTCGCCCTCCTCCGCCTTCCGCTTTCCGCTCCTTTCGTGGCCAAGGAAAGGGTGCCCCAACACGTTCATTTCAGAACCACAGGCCTGCACAACAACAACCTCAGCGCAGACGTGGGAACCACCGAGGTGGTTCTGTGGGCCAGCGGGCAGGTCTGTCCACCTCCACCCCGCAGCATCCACTTCCAAGCCTTCCTAGTCCGACCTTTCAGACCCATCAGCCGCCAGTGGGCGTCAGGATTCGCCACCATCTCCCCCACTGGCGCAACATCACCCCGGACAGGTAGGTGCTGCAAATATTCCGAAGGGGCTAATCCCTCCCCTGCAAGACTACCCCTCCAGCCATGCCACCTCAATACCACCGCATGTCAGGGGACCATCTTGCACTTCTTCAGCAGGAAGTCACGGCCCTCTTGGCCAAGGGGGCCATCAAATGCATTCCAGGGCCAGAAGTAGGTCATGGTTGTTATTCCCACTACTTACTGATCTCCAAGAAGGACAAGGGCCTGCGTCCTATCTTGGACCTCAGGAACGTCAACCGTTTCCTCCGGAAGGAGAAGCTCAAGATGTTGACGCTAGCTCTGGTCTTATCTGCCCACGACCTTGGACACTGGATGGTAGTGTTGGACCTGCAGGATGCATCTTTACACATCCCCATCCTGCCGGCCCATCGGCGTTACCGGCGGTTCACGGTAGGCCACGAGCACTTTCAGTTTACCGTGCTCCCCTTCGGCCTTACCAGCGCCCCTCGGTGCTACGAAGGTGATGGCGGTGCTCCCAGTTCATCTACGTAGATCAGGGCTTCCAGTCTTCCCCTATCTCGATGACCGATAATCGTCTCCCACCTCCAGTCTAGGGCCGATCTCCTGTATTTGCTGGGGTTCTCCATCAATGTGCCGAAGTTGCACCTGACTCCCTCTCAGACGCTCCTCTTCATCGGAGCGGTTCTGGTCTGAGTCGGCGCAGTTTCGGGTTTATCCTCCTGAGCAGGGAGTCCGGGATATTCAGGCTATGATACCGATCTTTTCGCCTCTATCCCAGGTTTCGGTCAGGATGACCCTCCGGCTCCTGGGCCTGATGGCCTCCTGCATCCTGCTAGTGGATCATGCCAGATGGCGTATGCGGGCTCTGCAGTGGGACCTGAAGTTCCAGTGGGCACAGCATCAGGGCAACCTGTCCGATCACGTCCAGATCTCAGAGGGAACTGCACGACAATTGCAGTGGTGGCTCACGAATCGTGATTGGGTCAATGGCAGAACGCTCTCCCTTCCCCATCCGGAGCTCACAGTTGTGACAGACGCGTCCCTCCTGGGATGGGGCGGCCACATAGAAGAGGCAGAGATCAGAGCCTTCTACTTTTGGTTGGAGTCCAGGCTCCACATCTACCTTCTGGAGTTTCGGACGCTCTGGCTTGCACTGAAGGTATTCCTTCCCTCTGTCCGGGGAAGAGTGGTGCAGGTGTTCACAGACAACACCGCCGCCATGTGCAACTGCAACAAACAGGGCTATGTGGGGTCTTGGACCCTATGTCAGGAGGCTCTGCACCTCTGGACTTGGCAGAAACACCAGGGAATTTCCCTGGTAGTTAAACACCTGGCTGGTTCTCTGAAGGTCAGGGTGTACGAACTCAGCCGCCGTGGGATGATGGATCACGAATGGCGTCTGAACTCGGACGTGGCACAAGGTGTCTTTCAGCAGTGGGGAGAGCCTTGGTTAGATCTATTCGCAACTGACGAGAATGCGCATTGTCTTGAGTTCTGCGTGTTGGAATTTCCAAGGCGGCACTCGCTAGGCGGCGCTTTTCGTCGCGAATGGAGTTGTGGTCAACTATTCGCTGTTCCGCCTATACCACTTCTACCCAGAGTACTGAAGAAGAACAAGCATGACTGGGCCCAAATCATTCTTGTGGTTCTGGACTGGGCTTGAAGAGTATGGTAACCAAGCTTATCAGCATGGCCGTTGATTCCCGATATGATTGCCTCTTTGGGAGGATCTTCTGTCATAGCACCAGGGGACGGTCCTCCACCCGAACCTGTCCAGCCTCCATCTCCTTGTGTGGAGATTGAGAGGCAGCTGCCTCCCGAAGTTTGTAATGTAATCTTGGCGGCAGTCGGCTCTCCACTAATATGGTATACGCCTGCAGGTGGAATAAGTTTGTAGCATGGTGCCCAGCAAAGGCTGTGGGATTCCCTTTCTGACCCTCTTTCAGAGGTCCTTCTATTCCAACTTACTTTGGCCCTGCTCTGGGCACTTATCAAGGGCTATCTCTCTGCCATTTCAGCCTTTTTACAGCTTCAAGACCAGCCTTCCCTTTTCAAGTCCCCTGTTGAGGGTAGATTCTTAAAAGGCATTACTCATCTTTTCCCTCATGTTCCTTTCATAATGCCTCAGTGGGACTTGAACCTGGCTCTGACATATCTAATGTGTGCTCCATTTCAGCCACTTTACAAATGTCCTCTTCGTCTTCTCACTTTAAAGACTGCTTTCCTGGTTGCCATCACATCTGCTAGAAGAGTGAGTGAGCTCCAGGCTCTTTCTTCTAAATCTCCTTTTCTTATTGTCCATCCGGACAAACATAACACTCGCAGGCAGGAGGGGGGCGGGCACCGGCAATGTGCCCCGGCGCCCCCTCTAACTAAAAATGGCCCCAGAGTCTTCTCAGGGCTCTACAACAAATGCTGGTGTCATTGGAGCCCCCCCTCTCTGGGGGCTCAAGATCACGGAAATGTCCCCGGAGCCTCTCTGGGCTCTTGAAACAAATGGGCCGGGCTGAGCCTCTCTGGCTCGAAAATCAATATCGGCCGGATGGAGCCTCTCTGGGTTCCAGTAACCACACAGTGTCCCCGGAGGTCGCTCTGCTGGGAGGAGGGGGGGTGGACAATGGCAATGTATCCCGGTGCCCCCCTTCTCTTCTCCACCCCCCCCGCACTCACCGGCTCACTGCTCTGGTCGCGCCTGGCTGTGGAGGCGGGGTAGGCTTCCGGCTTCGCTCTTGGAGCCTCTCTGGCTCCCACTCACGTCGGACTCCTCTGCAAGCGGGCCCTGGCTCTGCCCGCACACAGGGCTCTTCACTCGAGCCTCGGCCATGCTGGTCTCTCGGCTCCGCTTCTTCTCTCGGGGCTCCCTCAGCACACAGGAGCCCCGCAACCGGCCACACTCGTTCGTCTCCTTCTCCTTCTGGCCGGCGGTGGCCAATCAGTGCGCGGCGGCCGGCAGGACTTCCTCCGAAAACCGGAAGTCACGCCCGCGTCAGGCACTACGATGCCTGACTTTCTGATGGCGGCGCGAGAGGGCCGCGGCGGTGATTAACAAGGAGCAAAATGAGGGGTGGGCACCCTCGGTTTCAAAATAAAGTATAGCCGCGGGGTGGCACCCGCTAAATCACTTAATAAATGGGGTGGCACCCGTATTTTACAAAATAGCGTGAATCGGGCACCAAGCAGGGTAGGCACCTGCAAGGCACAAAGAGCAGGACAGGGAGCAGCTCCACGCTGCAGAGCCCCAATAAAGCGCACACAACGCGCTGGGGGCACGGACAGCCCCACAAGTCCTCAGAGGTAACCCCTGCATCAAGAAGGGTCACAGGTAGCTCAGGATTCAAGGACAAGGTCCTGGGCAGCCACTACTAGCAAGCAAAAAGGTCCCAGCAGTCCTGGAGGAGTAAAAGTGGAGCAAAACAGCTCCCTGCAAAGAAGAGTCCTCCAGCATCCAGGAAAGTCCGTCAGGTGTCCAGGGGCTGGGCAGGGCTCAGGGAGGCAAGCCTTCCCCTGAGCCCAAGCAGCAGCACGCCCCTGGCAGGATTTAAGTTGGAAACAAGAACATTTTGTAAGGGGACACAGCCCCTTTTTATACTATAAAATCCTTTGTCTAAAGGGTGCAGGCAGTGTGAGAACCAGCTAGAACTGGTTATAGGGAACTCCTTTCAGTGTGAGGGGCAGAGGCGACAGCCGCCCAGCGGGAGGTGGAGCCAGCATTGTGGCAGGCAGGCACAGCCCTATTCACTCTCAGGTGCTACCTCCTCCCACTTCCCTAGTTGCAGATGCAGTCATTCAACCAAGGGCTGACTCAGACAACCTCCTGGGGGCTCCCCAGCCCCTGTCACCCTCAAACCAGACAGTCAATCCACAAGCAGGCCCAGGCACCCCTGGAGCCAGGCTCCAGCCAATCACGTGCCAGCAGCCTCACTACACACGCACACCCATGTCTAGAAGTGACACTTCCGCACTAGACACATTCATGCCTCATACATCATTACGCAGCATTCAATCTCACGAGTTCGCACATACCAAACTCGACCCTGCACTCCCCACACATCAGGAACTACCATGGTGTCACATATTCCCCATGCATTCCTATGGGAGGGCAGGTTACTCACCACACACACAGAGAGCTCACGCACTTTACACTGTACCACAGTGAAAAAGTGCGCAAAGGCCTAAAATCACTAACGCCAGGTTAAAGAAACAGGCTAGGCAAAAGCAAAAAGTTTCAGGGTGAACCTGCCAAAAAGGGCCAGGTCCAACACAACCCCCTTCCAGCCAAAACGCTGGGTAGACCAATCACTCCACTGATGGGCTTCCCTGCTTTGGGCGACAAAACACGGACATGGGCCCGCACAGCAGGGACACCCTCCGGTTTTGCGCCACTCTGAACCCACATAGATTTCTCTCAACAAGAGCTCTCTGGCACAACTAGGATACCCCACTGGTACTCTCTAGTCATCCACGGTCAGGACCAGGCCCTAGGCCATTCAAATGTCACAGGTCCTGACCAATCCACAGAGTGGGGGGCAATAACCCCTGGCACACAATAGCCACTCTCCACTCTCCCTCTCAGGGTAGCTACAACTAACACTGATCCTTCAATCCAGGGACCATACCCTCAGGCTGACCAGAGGTCACGGGCAAGAATGCCCCACCCTACCTCTACTACTGGGGTTCCGCACCCTACCAGGGAAGCACCCACCAGAACACAACTCTCCCACCAGATCAGGATCTCACTCCATGAACTGGTCTACCACCTGGGATCTGGAAACTATTTCACTTCTGAGATACCAAGCACACAGCACAGTCCCTCTTCAAGCAGGTGGGGGGACACAGCACACAGCAAAGTCCCCTTTCCTCTACCTTAGTGGAAACAACAAACTGCAGGTGGGCCCCAGATCACACAGCAAGGGCAGCCCCCTCAGTCTCTTCAGCTGATCTACTTTGGCAGAGATTCCTTCTTGACCTGGAAGTTTCCTAATCTCCCAACCTAGGATCTAAACCATCAGGTTGCACCGGGGTCAGAGACAAGGACACCGTCCCTCTGCACCACCTTCCAGAGTTCTGCACCCTCCCACCATGGAGCGGTACCCCTGGAACCCAAACACCAGGACCGCCGGAGTTCTGTTTACAGACACTCCCCGTCCTCTAGACACAGGAAGATCCTCCTCAAATGACCTGTAAGTACAGCCTAGGCCCCTGACCTGGCGCTCCCTTAGGGAATCCTCCAGGCCCTGAGACAGGGTTTCGGGCCAACGTGGTACACACCGTCCCACACTCACTCTGCCTCCACTGAGACAGGACGTGAGCCCCCACACCCCTACCATCCTACTGGTACCTAGCTGGGCTACACATAAACCTCTTCACCTACACAGGATCATCAGATACACAAGCCCCTACTTTTAGAATCACTCCCTAATGCCTCTGCAAGACATCTAGCACACCGCCAGACATCCACCTTCTTGTCCAGTGCCTCTGCAGGACCTCCTGCACACCATCAGAGGAACACCTCCCATGCAAGCTCCTTTTTTAAAAAACTCACACCAACTCCTCCAGTTCAACACACCACTCATCCACACACTCCCCCTCCAGACTGGTGAGACAGTTCCTCACTGCCCCTGACTCTCAACCTGTACCCCTCTTACTGAGCACCAGGCACCATACTCTGGGAACTGGGAATGGGACTTCACGCACTAGACACATTTTAGCTGCCACCACTGGATCCTACCATACTGGGGAATCCAGACACACACACTACACTCAGGGAATAACCACCCTCCTGAGCAAGCCATTCCTCCTCCACACTCCCTCTCTTCCATCTACCCACACAGGGACAGGAACAGGGATTGGGCACTGGACCTAGCAAGGGATTCCTAATCTATGGGAACATCCCCCTCTACTGGTATCCCGCCCTGTCATTTTCTCTCATCTGCCACTAAACATAAAAGCGCAGGAAACACCATTTGAAAATGACACTCTTGAGGAAAAACAAAATCATAAACAATAATCCTAAACATGTGACTATCTAAAAAAATGCAGAGTTTTGTAATGTAGCCAGCTGTCACTGTGGCACTGCGCAAACACAAGTCCTAATCCGCACCGCTGCCCACCAATGTTAGAACTGGCTATTTCTGGTAGGCTAAGGCTGACGCCAAAGTCAGGCAGAAACCACCATTCTAGTCAGGGCAAGGGAGGTACACGCCAAGAGAACCCCTGCTCACCCCCTTAGTAGCTTGGCACGAGCAGTAAGGCTAAACTCGGAGGCAATGTGTAAAGCATTTGCGCCAGCACACAACAGCAACAACATCCTGGGCACACCACAAAAGGAACTCCACACATGGTTATATAAAAATAACTTCTGTATTGTCAAAATCACATCAGATAGAAATCACACATGTACATTGTGCCCACTGGCACGGGCAATATTCACAAGGGATTATGTACAGGACAGGGCCACATGGGCCACTGTCAGAATCAACACTTTTAGAAATAGCACTTCTAGAACATAGAATATAGGATATAAAATCACTGTAGCACAAATTAGCAAGTATAGCACACAACCAGTAACTACTGGTAACAGGTAAGTACCACCTACGCAACCCTAACCACCTTAAGAGAATGTCACACAGGGAACCAGGACCTCACTAGGTCCACCTGAGCTGGAAAGAACAACCACCTAAGAATAAAATACATTTAGGGGTATCAGCAAGAACACATTACACATGATGCATCACAACATTCAGAGGTGTAGGGAAAAGGTAAACACATGATGCATAAAAACACATTCAGTAGTGTAATAACAAGGAAGACACATGATGCATAAAAACATTCGGAGGTGCCAGAACACAACTCAATAGCGCAAAAACACATGATGCCTAAAAACATTCAGAGGTGTAAGATCAAGGTGCGTAATCATATTAAATGCATTACATTTCCTAGCACCACATCAAATTGCGCAAAACTCACATTAGGCAAATACCATCACATAGATAATCACATTGCGCCTCAATAAAATCACATACCAGCCCCCATCTAATAAAGGGACTAAAGAGCCCTGTGTCAAGAATGGCAGCGCCAGTCAGGGGTGCGGCACCGGCGCAAAACCTAAATGTTGCAGGTGCCCACTACTTGCTGGGCACCTGGGAACATCACAAGACCTAAACGGTGCAGCTGCCCACTAATTGCTGGGCAGCTGGGAATCGACAAAACTGCGCCAGGGCCCTCACTGGCCCTAGAACCAAAGCTGCGCCCAGCTCGAGCCACACAGGCTCTGTAAATAACTTTGCGCAGAATGTTGGAGCCACACAGGCTCTGAAAACACTTGTGTCCCCCAAGAGCCTCAGTGGGCTCTAAACATAACACTCGCAGGCAGGAGGGGGGCGGGCACCAGCAATGTGCCCCGGCGCCCCCTCTAACTAAAAATGGCCCCCAGAGCCATCTCAGGGCTCTTCAACAAATGCTGGTGTCGTTGGAGCCCCCCCTCTCTGGGGGCTCAAGATCACGGAAATGGCCCCGGAGCCTCTCTAGGCTCTTGAAACAAATGGGCCGGGCTGAGCCTCTCTGGCTCGAAAATTAATATCGGCCGGATGGAGCCTCTCTGGGCTCCAGTAACCACACAGTGTCCCCGGAGGTCGCTCTGCTGGGAGGAGGGGGGGCGGACACCGGCAATGTGTCCCGGCGCCCCCCTTCTCTTCTCCACCCCCCGCACTCACCGGCTCACTGCTCTGGTCGCGCTGGGCTGTGGAGGCGGGGTAGGCTTCCGGCTTCGCTCTTGGAGCCTCTCTGGCTCCCACTCACGTCGGACTCCTCTGCAAGCGGGCCGGGGCTCTGCCCGCACACAGGGCTCTTCATTCGAGCCTCGGCCATGCTGGTCTCTCGGCTCCGCTTCTTCTCTCGGGGCTCCCTCAGCACACGGGAGCCCCGCAACCGGCCACACTCGTCTCCTTCTCCTACCGGCCGGCGGTGGCCAATCAGTGCGTGGCGGCGGGCGGGACTTCCTCCGAAAACCGGAAGTCCCACCCCACGTCAGGCACTATGATACCTGGCTTTCTGATGACGACGCGAGAGGGCCGCGGCGGTAATTAACAAGAGGCAAAATGAGGGGTGGGCACCCTCGGTTTCAAAATAAAGAATTGCCGCGGGGTGGCACCCGCTAAATCACTTAATAAACGGGGTGGCACCCGTAATTTACAAAATAGCGCGAATCGGGCGCCAAGCAGGGTAGGCACCTGCAAGGCACAAAGAGCAGGACAGGGAGAAGCTCCACGCTGCAGAGCCCCAATAAAGCGCTCACATCGCGCTGGGGGCACGGACAGCCCCACAAGTCCTCAGAGGTAACCCCTACATCAAGAAGGGTCACAGGTAGCTCAGGATTCAAGGACAAGGACCTGGGCAGCCACTACTAGCAAGCAAAAAGGTCCCAGCAGTCCTGGAGGAGTAAAAGTGGAGCAAAACAGCTCCCTGCAAAGAAGAGTCCTCCAGCATCCAGGAAAGTCCATCAGGTGTCCAGGGGCTCGGGAGGGCTCAGGGAGGCAAGCCTTACCCTGAGCCCAAGCAGCAGCACGCCCCTGGCAGGATTCAAGTTGGAAACAAGAACATTTTGTAAGGGGACACAGCCCCTTTTTATACTATAAAATCCTTTGTCTAAAGGGTGCAGGCAGTGTGAGTGTAGGAGAGTGGGGTCTGCAATCCCATGGCCACCCCAGATTTGTGCTTTTTGCTTCACTGGTTTACGACTTTCCCTGGCTGTGGGCCTGCTAATCAGACCCACAGCCTAGCTGTTCTCTCTCTAAATTGACAAGCATGTACCTTAGGTGCATTTACCAATTGGTACTGGGCCACCTTATCAGTCCCTGTACAGTATACCTTAGGTATCGAGGGCATAGGTGTAACCAAGGCCTACCAGGGGCTGCAGCATGTATTATGCAACCCCTGGCTGGCCATCCAAATCTGACACAACTGGCTGCACGACAGCTGGGGCAAGGTGGTGTAATCACCCTTTGCTTTAGATATAGTTCCCTATATCTAACCCTAAAAATGGACACATATATTCCTATCAGTCACTCCTATGGAAGGCCTTATCAATCCTGAAGGCAGAGTGCTTGGAATTATGTGAGATGGTGCTCTGGCATGAGCTGAGCCCGTTTGCAGCTTGCGGAACCAAGTCCTAATAGCTGTTCCATGATAACGCTATACCATATACTCTTAAGTGCATTATAATCCTCGCGGTTAAATGCTAACTCTGGTATAACATTATCAAAACATGTCGAGTAAGGTGTCATACGAATTGGAATACTACCCCCTCGCCAATTCTGGCGACGGGGGTAGCATTCCACCCTTCTAGAGGGACACGACATGTATGTAACTGTAAACCCCGGTTGAAGTTAACTCGAGCCTCAGCATCACAAGATAGATGCTGCCACCACAGACACAAGTCTGACCTCCTGCTGCTGGGAGTCCTTCCAGCGAGGGAGGCTCAGACAAAGGGTTTCCTGCCTTGGGAGGTGCTAGCACCACCCCAGACAGGATTTTGTGTATTAGGTAGGCCAAGGCTGAAAGGAATGAAACATGCCTGGGGCACACAAGGTGCTCTGTGCATACACCGGTTCCAACCAGTTGCTGGGGCACTCCAGCCCCAGCTCTGGCGGGAAACTGCACAAAGGATAGGGGGTGTAACCACCCCCCTTCCTGGTCCCACCCAGAGGAGGGGCCTAGTCGTAGTGCAGCCCCCTTTAGCTGAATAAAGGTAGGAGCTGGTCCCATTCCCAGTTAGATTAATATTGACAACTTCCATGAAGAACTCTTGACCTTCGACCTCCTGGACATCAGAAGACTGAAGAATCTCCCCTATGGTGAGGGAGTGACCATCCTGCTTCGCAGGCACCATCAAGCTCCTGTGTGGTTTGCTGCAAGTCCTTCATTCCCGGAATCCTATGACCCAGCTCAACGAGACCCGGACCTCCAGACCCCTCTGACCTCTACCCACATCCACAGCACAGCTGGGACCCGTGGGTGCGACGAGCAACGTGGAGACGGCCATCTTGAAGAAACCTGCACAGCGCTTCCAGCACGACCCCCGAGTGACCCTCGAGTAAGTGCATTGGGGACCGAGAAGCCCCACACCGACACAGCACCTGCATCAAAGACCAGCCCCCCCAGCCTCCACGAGATCTGCGTGGGGCCCCTTTGCCTGGTTGCTGCTTTTCCTGTTGTCTGGTCACTTGCCGGCTGGCTTGTGACCTCTGAGACGATGACCCGAAGATTTAGACACTGCTAGTCTGGTCCCCCAGACTGGCCCTTGCTTCCTTGTGAAAGAGAAGCACCCCGGACCCTCCTGGTCCACACCAGACGCCATCTTTGTTTCACCGCGTGGCTTGCATTAGCCAAGGCCTGTTGTCCCGATCAACGATCCGACACCGCTGACAGCAGCAGACTACGTGGGACAGCTCGTGCCTCCAGCCTGTTCGTGAAGAGCAGCTCCTGGTCCGCACAGCTACAGAGAGAAGCGACCCTTCCTTCACCTGACTGCGGCGACAGCATCTGGTTCCCTCCTGGTTCCAGCACCGTCACTGGCTAGTGACCAAGACTCCGTCCCCTTCCCTTTCAGGACTTCTTCCTTCCAGTTCCATCCTTGGAACCACCGGACTCCTCCATCTGGCTGCCTGCCAGCAACTCCTTGTTTCAGGCATCACCGGGATCAACGCAGCAAACCCGACGCAACTTCAGCCCTATGCACCCGCAGCCTGTGGGTTAGGTAACTAAAGCTTCTAGGTGCTGAAGTCTGGGTCCACTATCCTAGTGTCCAGGTCCACTGTTGTTTTCCCTCCATCCAGCTGGGTTCGTCCGGAATCCATAACTTTGTAAACTGTAGCATCCATAGACGTTGGTACACATCCCGCGTGAGAGTTTCCACTCTGCACGTGAGTCCCGTGGGCCTCCTGCTCCGTACTTACCTAGTTCGTAGCGTAGTCCCAGCGATCCTCCAGCCTCTGGATCTCCTTACAGTACTTTCCTTCCTCGCATTCCATTGTTCTTAGTATATGGTTTGTCGTGCCCCTAAGGCACACGTGTAAATATTGTGCAAACTCGTATTTCTTTCCTAGTATTGTCATGTGCTTAGCCCTCTGATCTCATAAAGAGTTCAGAGGTGTTGTTATTAATAAATATATTGTTTATTTTCATAACAACCTGTGTGGTGTCCTTTCATTTGGTATTCAAGGGGTTATTTTGTGGTAAAACAGCTGGCTTCACATGCCAAAAGAGTTTAGCCTAAGACTGCTTTGTCCATGCTACCATTAGGATAGCTGGTCTATAAAGGTTGACTTACAACCAATCACCATAAGGGTTGTTTGGACTGATACAAGGTGGTCACTAGAACTAGTGAACATCATATATCAGGCCAACTTCTCACATTGGTGTGCAGCGGTTGGGATTTGAGCTTGCTGTTGTTTTTACCACGTATAATCTTGAAATATCATTTGAAAGATCACATAAGGTACCTAGGTACATATAACAAGCTTAGAAATACTCTGGGGCAGATTTATGAAGGCCTTGCGCCACGTTTACGCCGCTGTTGCATCACGCAAGGCGGCGTAAACGTGGCGCATCCCTACGAACGATTTACAACGTGACGCATCTAGGCAGATGCGTCACGTTGTAAAGCCCTGTGCCGCTTGTGGGCGTTCCGGCGCAGGGTGGGCTTTCCGGGGCAGGTGCGCCTCGCAAAAGTGGCTGAGTGAAATCTATAAGATTTCACTCAGTCACTTTCAGGCCAATGCTGCGTCAAAAGCCTGCGCCTGCTTGAAGCAGGCGTAGGTCTTGATGCAGCATTGGTCAGATAGGGCACCCCTGAGCCTTGCTGGAGCTACGTCGCGCTCGCGACGCAACTCCAGCAATGCGCCGCCTTTACGGCACAGATGCGTCACGCATCTGTGCCGTTTTTGCCCCATGGTGCGCTGCATTGTAAATGCGGCGCACCATGGGTGGCGGAGCTGTGGCGCACTATGGCGCACATTAACTGGCGCATCCCTGGGGATGCGCCAGTTAACATAAATCTGCCCCTCTGAGTTCTACTGAACCAGCTGTTATAGTAGTCAAGTCAAATATCTTTATTCGATTGTTTGCATTTAACAATCATAAAAGTACATTTCATGACATAAACATTTGACACAAGATATGATTATAAAAAGAGTGTTTCCAAAAAGCAACGGGCACAAGCGAGATAACTAATTAAAAAATATAAATATACAATTAGATAAAAGGATGTACCTATCAGTAGCATAATTAATTAACCTTCCATACTTTTCCTAAACTTGAGTGCTAATTTTAAAAAGCTACATACAAACATAGTGCAGTCACAGTTTAGCATTTGAAGGTAATAAAGTGCAAAATTCAGCTTTATAAGGAGAGGTTTTAAAAACAATTTACGGGGAACTATATAATAAGAGCAAATGAATAAAAAGTGTGCCAGATCTTGCGGAGACTTATTGTCGCAGCCGCAAGCTGGCAACACTTGACCTCTATGGGCCCCACTTGGTACAGCTAACGATAGGTGAAACAGGTCAAAACGAAACCTTGTCAACAAAAAACGTTCGTAACCAGACATGGGCCAAGATAGGTAGGGTTCCATTTGTGGACAGGTTTTTGTCAGAACATGCAACCTCACACTGCTTTTCTTAAGCTCTCTCTCCTCCCTAGCTAAGTACCTAGATGACATAAAGGTGTTCTTCACATAGGTTACATCAGGTTTAGTTATTGTCTCTGGAGCTAGGAAGAGGTCCAGCCGTCCCATTTCAAGAAGACATCTTCTGACATACCTTATCCAAGGGATCTTATACCTCCCTTCCCACGATAATGCTTCGTGTAAAATGTTTCTGGTGAGGGGTATGTCTGTATTCAGCCAGCTATTTAGCCAGCACAGCAAAGGATTTGCAGCTATTCTATCGCTTAAATAGGGCATGCCTAATTCTTCGTGGACGGAAAAATTTGCCGTTCCCCTTGGGACCCTTAGCACTTGTTTTAAGAAGTTATTTTCAGTAACCTCAAGGTCGTCTAGAGGAACAAAGCCCCATATTTCACTCCCGTAACACGCGACAGCCATGCTTTTAGCTTGGTATAGCTTCAACAGGGCAGCCACTGGGCTATATTCCCCATTTTCCTTGCGAAGTCTATTATTGCTGCATTTGCCCGCACTACCTCACCCTTCTTTTTTCGTACCGCTGGTGCCCACGTTAGTTTGTGATCAAAAAGAACACCAAGGTACGAAAAGGTCTTGGTTATCGGTATTTTTTCACCGTTGACTGAATAAGGGTATAACTTTCTGGAGCCTGATCCTGTCATCATGACGAAAGATTTAGAATTGTTGATGCTCAGGCCTCGAGAGTTCATGAATACGAAGAAGGAGTCTAGCAAGATTCGGAGGCTAATTGCGGTTCTAGAAATTAGGACGGCGTCGTCCGCGTATAGCAGGACGGGCACGCCCTTCCTACCTATGTATGGAAAGTCTGTACCTGTTTTTAATAAATGCTCCTCCAGTTCATTAATATAAAGATTAAAAAGAAACGGGGCTAAAATACACCCGTCTGACTCCCCGATTTATCCTAAAATCCCTGGTTACTTTCATGTCTTGGGTGTAACGGACATTTGCTCTTGTGTCCGAATGAAGGTCGGCCAAAAAGTTAATCAGGTTTTGCTCCACCCCCATTTTTTGCAGGACCTCCCAAAGCCTACCTCTGTCAACGCAATCGAAAGCGGATGATAAGTCCATAAAGGCCATGTGGATGGTCCCTTTTCTGGCCATAGTGTATTTACCATTTATTAGGTACAGATTCAGACATTGGGTGTGAGAAGTTGGCCTGATAGGTGATGTTTCCAATTCTGGAACCACCTATTATCAGACCAAACAATTCCTTATGGTGTCAGGTTGTAAGTCAACCTTGTTAGACAAGCTATCCTAGGGGTAGCATGGACTAAGCAGCCTAAAGGCTTAACTTAAGAGGTCGTGTTAAGCGAGCTGTTTTACCACATACAATCCTGTAATATCAAATGAAAGGACACCACACAAGTATATATTATAAAAATATATGTGTTTATTACTAAAAACAATCCCCAGTATTCTTTATGAATAAAGGGGCACAAGCGTTAAATCAAAAGCACAGTTTAAACATACAAGTTGCACAATTATGGATGAGGGCGGGTGGCCACTCAAACCATATACTAAACAAGTGGTATAAGAGATACCAATCGAACAGTGGTTAGGCCTAGGGCCTAGGGAATCGCTGGGAGCAGTCAGGACAAGCAGTGCTGAAGTCGGGAGAGGCCCACGGGATTCGGGAGCAGTGCGGAAAGCGCACGCATGCACCAATGTTAACCAATGGTGCGTAAAAGTTACAAAGTTAAAGTTTAAGGACACTTCCGCTGAACCTAGAGGAACAAAACTTAAGACACAGACCCTAGAGGTGTGCACCAGTGTGGGAACACCGGCGGAGCAAAGTTACCTCACCCACAGGAAGCGGGTGCACAGGGTCGAAGTTGAGTCGGGTTTCTTCACGCAGGCTCTTGGTGCTTGGAGCTGAAAGGGCTGCAGGCGGGGTGAAAGAGAAGTGTCCGGTGGAGTCCAAGGGTGGACTCGAGTCGAAAAGTACCTGAAAGCAGAGGAGACAGAGTCTGGGTCACTCAGCAGTGACCAGGGTGGAACCAGGACGGAACCAGGCAATGTCGGGCGCAATCAGGTCGCTGTCGCGGTGCTTCTCTCCGCTGTCACGTGGGCTCTGGGGCATCTACGACGTCCAGGAGCAGGTCACGATCTGTCCCACGCAGGCTCTCACCGTCGGCGCTGTCGGCTTCAAGATTGGAGCAAACAACACTTGGCAAAAGCAATCCACGCGGAACCGGGAGATTGCTTCTCACTCGAACCAGGAAGGTCAGAGTGGGGGCTCCTTTTCAGGGGAGCTGGTGCAGATCTGGAGCAACCAGATTGACAAGTCGGTTTCAAGTTTTCGTCGGCACAGGGGCCACTAGCCAGCTGGCAAGTGGCCGGGCCAACGCGTTGAGCCAAAAGTAGCAGAAGGGCCCCACGCAGCACTCGATGAGTGTAGAGGGGTGAGCTTCGGTGCAAGAGTGGCTCAGGGTTGGGGCTTCTCAAACCCTGGTGCACAGCTTCGAGGGTCACTCGTGGGCTGCACGGTCAGCGTCTCGTGGTCAATTCAAGATGGCGTGCCCCACGCTTCCGGTCGCCTCCACGGGTCTCAGCTCTGCAGGGACTGTGGATCGGGCTGTTGGAAGGCAGGCAAGCTTGATCTCGTCGATCTCTGTCGCTCGAGTTCCGGCGGGAACTGCAACAAAGTAGACGTCGAGGGCTGGATGGTGCCTGCTGGTGCAGGGTGGTCACTCCTTGACCACAAGGGAGATTCTTCGGGCTTCCACGTTGAGTAGGAGGTCCAAGGGTCCAGAGTTTCGTTTCTTATGTTTCTTTCAGGAAATCTGATGTGCATTGGCACTGCTCCCACTCTTATTCGAATCTGGGGGGCGTGATTACCTGCTAGGTCCCCCCCTATGGGTGGGACCCAGGAAGGGGGTGGATACACCCCTTTCCTTTGATCCAGGCCGCCCTGGCACGAGGGCTGGAGTGCCCCAGAACCGGTTTGGCCGGATTATGCAAGGGGCAGCCTTGTGCGCCCCAGGCAGTGTCTGGTTTCTTTCAGACCTCCCTGCTACAATCCACTATCTCCTGTCTGGAGGGTGGTGACACCCTCCTGTGGCAGGAAACCCTTTGTCCAGGCCCCCTTTGCTGAGTTTCGGTCAGCTGCAGGGGTCCAGACTCTTGTCTGTGGCAGAGGCATCCATTTTGTGGATCTAAGGCCCTTTTAGAAATTAACCGCATTAAAGTAAAGGAACATGTCTTACCCCTCTAGAGGGGTGGAATGCTATCCCCGTCGCCAGAACTGGCGAGGGGATAGTATTCCAAATCGTATGACACCTTACACGACATGTTTTGATAAAGCCAAACCAGAGTTGCTATATAACCGCGAGGATTATAAGGCACTTAAGAGTATATGGTATGGCATTATCCTGAAACAGCTTAGGGAGTTGTTCCCGACAGCTGCAGACAGGCTCAGCTCATGCTAGAGCTCCATCTCACATTAAACCACGCACTCTGCCTCCAGGATTGATGAGGCCTTCCATAGGAGTGGCTCACAGGTTTATATGTGTCCAGATATAGGTTTAGATATAGGTATACTATATCTAAGTAAGGGGTGATTACACCACCTTACCCCAGCTGAGTGATCAGCCAGTTGTGTCAATTTAAGAACCAGCCAGGGGTGGCAAAAGATATGCTGCAGCCCCTGGTAGGCCTTGGTGGCCCCTATGCCCTGGGCACCTATAGTGCATTATACAGGGGCTGACAAGGAGTCCATTTCCAATTGTGGTATGTACCTAGGGTACATGGAATCCATTTTACAGAGAGAGCAGATGGCCTGGGGCCCTGATTAGCAGGGAACCAGGTCAACTAAGTCAAAAAAACCAGCTAAACACAGGCAAAAATCTGGGGTAACCATAGTCAGGTAGCCACCTTCCTACACAACCCCCCCCCCCAAACGAAAGGAGATAAGGCTATCCTTGGCCAGGTAAGCCTATATTGCCTGAGTGGCCATATAAGGAAGTACCTGCACTAGCATGGGTACCCCCTGTCTCATGGTCCACTAAGCAGTCCCTCACCCTTGGGGTATTAGAGGGTCTCCACCATAGGGAATCACTACCTTGGGTGTGTTTATGCAAAGTTAAAGGCTGGTTTGGATATGGAGTATTGAAGTGAGGCTCTACTAATTTAGGGCTTAGCTTCCTCCAATTATCTTCCACCATGTGTGCCTTTCTTTCTTCAACTGAGTTGCACTGTGCTCTCAGGGTCAACCTCTGGCTACCTAAAGCTGGAGGCTGGGTCCCTCTGTTTGGCTTGCTGGAGGGACAGTTCAGGTTTGGGCCCTTTGGGTCCCAGGTTTGGCTGTGCCCAACAGAATCCATCTGTGGGAGGTCCCTAACTGTTTTTAAGGGGGTTCCCTCAGGAGTTTTTAAAGTTTTCACCTCACTAGGGCTACTAGTTTTGGTGCCCCTAATCTGTTGATGGGGGTGCTTTATTTGACAGGGGGCCCTCTGGGTCTCACTGTCCTTCTTGTCCTCTGCAGCCCTGGGCTGGCTAAGGCAAGGTAGAGAGGGGCAGGTTACCTGCTCAGGACTGGGTCCCACCTGAGAAGGGTCCACTGACATCAGAGGTTCTGTCAGGCTAGGCCCAACCACCTCTGGGGCAGTTCCTTCATCAGGGGTAAGATCAGTTCCCTGAGGAGGCTGATCCTGTCCTAAAGTCTGGTGAGGGGGAGATTCCTCTTCCTCCTCCATGCTCTCAGTTTGTGTGGAGTTATCCATCATTTCAGGTTTCACAACACACATATCAGTTTGAGTTTGGGCTGTGGCCCTCACAGCCCCACCAACCTTTTCAGGAGGAGACTCAGTTTGGGTTTCTGCTGTTATCATAACAGCTTTGCTATTCTGTTCAGGAAGAGCTTTTGCTAAAGATGGGGCAGAGAGTTTCTCAGCCCTACCAACCTTTTCAGGAAGGACATCTTGAATTGGGGCTGTAGCCATTACAGCCCCACTAACCTTTCCATTGGAATTTACCATTCTAGAATGGATTTCCTGTTCAACCTCAGCCCAGGCTGAGATTTCCAAATCATTACCAAGTAGACAGTCCACAGGCAAGTTTGATGACACTGCCACTCTCTTTGGGCCAATGACACCTCCCCAGCTGAGACTTACTACTGCCATGGGATGATTTGTTTTGATGCCATCAATGTTTGTTACCTGGTATGTGGCACCAGGTAAAAGTTGCTTAGAGGGGACTATACAGTCAGCCACCATGGTGATGCTAGCCCCTGTGTCTCTAAAAGCTTCAACTTTCAAACCATTGATGATGGGTTCTTGTCTATATTTGCTCAAAGTATTTGGGCAATCAGAGAAGTTGGCAAACCCCATGCCAGTCTCATAAACAAGATTATTTGGGGAGGGGGACCTGGATAGGCCAGGGTCCTCCTGGGCTCCAAAAGTAAACCCACCCAGATTCCTGGGTGTGCTCCCACTTCCTGGGGGATTACTGCTGACAGTAACAGGAGGTGTTGGAGCTGGCTTTGGAGGTATATTCTCTTTATTGTTATTCTTGGGACAACAGTTGTCTGTTTTGTAATGCCCAACCTGTTTACAGGCATAACAATAAGGCTTTTTCTCAGTTGAAGAAGTGTCTTGGGACCCACCCCCATTCTTGGAGTTTTGGGGCCCTGGGGAAGTCTTTTCTTTATTTTTATCCCCACCCTTATCTTGAGGCTTGGTAGACTCCTTCTTCTGGTTACTGTCCTGATTCTTAGGCCTAATCCTGGTTCTGACCCACTTGTCTGCCTTCTTTCCCAATTCTTGGGGAGAGGTCAGATCAGAGTCCACCAGGTGCTGGTGTAAGAGCTGGTTCTGACAATTACTTAGGATCTGCTCCCTCATAATCAAATTATTCAATCCTGTAAAGTCATGTACTTTGCTGCCATGTAGCCAACCCTCCAGAGCCTTAGTAGCACAATCTACAAAATCAGTCCAGTCCTGTGTCTGTGTCTTCTGGGTGTCTCTGAACTTCAACCTGTACTGTTCAGTGGTTAAGCCAAACCCATCTATTAGGACACTCTTCAGGACTTTGTAATTGTTTGCATCCTCATGTCTGACAGTGAGGAGCTTATCTCTCCCTTTCTCTGAAAAGGAGTACCATAAGATTGCTGCCCACTGTTCCTCAGGAACCTGCTGTACCATGCAGGCTCTCTCAAGAGCAGTTATCCACTTGTGGATGTCATCCCCTTCCTTGTAGGGGGGCACAATCTTTGTCAGGTTTCTACTATCATAGGACCTGGGTTTCTCTTTAGGAATATTGCTGCCACCAGTGGCATCTAAGCCACACAATTTTTGCTCTCTTGCCAAGGTAAGTCTAGCTTGAGCCAAGGTAAGTTTAGCTTGAGCCAGGGCTACCTCCTCCCTCTCTATCTGGAGTCTGACAGCCCTCTTCTGGCCCTATGCTCAGTCTTTTGAGAGGCAGTCATACCTCTCTCAGATTCTCTTGAGGCACTAGAAATATGAGAGTCCCCTGAGGGAGATCTCACTCTTCTGTTGCCTGGGAGAATGCTATAGGGTCTGGGGAGGTGCTGGCCCTCTCCATTCCCCAGTAGGTTTAAGTTGGCCTGGCTAAGCCTGGCAACTCCAACCTGGCTACCCTCCTGATCCTGGTCTTCTGTGTCCTCAACCTCTGAGTCCTCATCCCCCTCTTCTCCTTCTTCTCCTTCTTCCTCCTGAGGGGTACCAGTTACAGGTGGGTTCTCTCCATTTCCTGACCCTAGGGGAATTCCCTTCGCCCTTTCTAAGTCATCCTGTTCTAGAATGGCTATCAGGATTGGACAGGTGGGGCTTCTGCCCCTTTTTAACCCTCTTGATTTGCACAAGGCAATCAAGTCCTTTCGGGTTAGTTTGCCATAGCTGGAAGTTGCTTGGGTAAGGACAACTGTCACAGGAGTAGACCCTGAGGCTTTTCCTGTGTCAGACATGACTCTAGTGTGGTGTAAGTGATGCACCTACCTACACTAAGTGTTTTCCTACTGTACCTTACTAGTGAGTTGTAGTCAGGGTGTGCTAATCCCTTTAATCTACAACTACTAAGTTCAGTAGAACTTAATATGCTAAGCTTTTGATTTATATGTACCTAGAGGTACTTGATGTGATCTTTCAATTTGATAAAAGATTGCAATGGTAAAACAACAGCAAGCTCAAATCCGCACCGCTGCTCACCAATGTGAGAAGTTGGCCTGATAGGTGATGTTTCCAATTCTGGAACCACCTATTATCAGACCAAACAATCCCTTATGGTGTCAGGTTGTAAGTCAACCTTGTTAGACAAGCTATCCTAGGGGTAGCATGGACTAAGCAGCCTAAAGGCTTAACTTAAGAGGTCGTGTTAAGCGAGCTGTTTTACCACATACAATCCTGTAATATCAAATGAAAGGACACCACACAAGTATATATTATAAAAATATATGTGTTTATTACTAAAAACAATCCCCAGTATTCTTTATGAATAAAGGGGCACAAGCGTTAAATCAAAAGCACAGTTTAAACATACAAGTTGCACAATTATGGATGAGGGCGGGTGGCCACTCAAACCATATACTAAACAAGTGGTATAAGAGATAAAAATCGAACAGTGGTTAGGCCTAGGGCCTAGGGAATCGCTGGGAGCAGTCAGGACAAGCAGTGCTGAAGTCGGGAGAGGCCCACGGGATTCGGGAGCAGTGCGGAAATCGCACGCATGCACCAATGTTAACCAATGGTGCGTAAAAGTTACAAAGTTAAAGTTTAAGGACACTTCCGCTGAACCTAGAGGAACAAAACTTAAGACACAGACCCTAGAGGTGTGCACCAGTGTGGGAACACCGGCGGAGCAAAGTTACCTCACCCACAGGAAGCGGGTGCACAGGGTCGAAGTTGAGTCGGGTTTCGTCACGCAGGCTCTTGGTGCTTGGAGCTGAAAGGGCTGCAGGCGGGGTGAAAGAGAAGTGTCCGGTGGAGTCCAAGGGTGGACTCGAGTCGAAAAGTACATGAAAGCAGAGGGGACAGAGTCTGGGTCACTCAGCAGTGACCAGGGTGGAACCAGGACGGAACCAGGCAATGTCGGGCGCAATCAGGTCGCTGTCGCGGTGCTTCTCTCCGCTGTCACGTGGGCTCTGGGGCATCTACGACGTCCAGGAGCAGGTCACGATCTGTCCCACGCAGGCTCTCACCGTCGGCGCTGTCGGCTTCAAGATTGGAGCAAACAACACTTGGCAAAAGCAATCCACGCGGAACCGGGAGATTGCTTCTCACTCGAACCAGGAAGGTCAGAGTGGGGGCTCCTTTTCAGGGGAGCTGGTGCAGATCTGGAGCAACCAGATTCACAAGTTGGTTTCAAGTTTTCGTCGGCACAGGGGCCACTAGCCAGCTGGCAAGGGGCCGGGCCAACGCGTTGAGCCAAAAGTAGCAGAAGGGCCCCACGCAGCACTCGATGAGTGTAGAGGGGTGAGCTTCGGTGCAAAAGTGGCTCAGGGTTGGGGCTTCTCAAACCCCGGTGCACAGCTTCGAGGGTCACTCGTGGGCTGCACGGTCAGCATCTCGTGGTCAATTCAAGATGGCGTGTCCCACGCTTCCGGTCGCCTCCACGGGTCTCAGCTCTGCAGGGACTGTGGATCGGGCTGTTGGAAGGCAGGCAAGCTTGATCTCGTCGATCTCTGTCGCTCGAGTTCCGGCGGGAACTGCAACAAAGTAGACGTCGAGGGCTGGATGGTGCCTGCTGATGCAGGGTGGTCACTCCTTGACCACAAGGGAGATTCTTCGGGCTTCCACGTTGAGTAGGAGGTCCAAGGGTCCAGAGTTTCGTTTCTTATGTTTCTTTCAGGAAATCTGATGTGCATTGGCACTGCTCCCACTCTTATTCGAATCTGGGGGGCGTGATTACCTGCTAGGTCCCCCCCTATGGGTGGGACCCAGGAAGGGGGTGGATACACCCCTTTCCTTTGATCCAGGCCGCCCTGGCACGAGGGCTGGAGTGCCCCAGAACCGGTTTGGCCGGATTATGCAAGGGGCAGCCTTGTGCGCCCCAGGCAGTGTCTGGTTTCTTTCAGACCTCCCTGCTACAATCCACTATCTCCTGTCTGGAGGGTGGTGACACCCTCCTGTGGCAGGAAACCCTTTGTCCAGGCCCCATTTGCTGAGTTTCGGTCAGCTGCAGGGGTCCAGACTCTTGTCTGTGGCAGAGGGATCCATTTTGTGGATCTAAGGCCCTTTTAGAAATTAACCGTATTAAAGTAAAGGAACATGTCTTACCCCTCTAGAGGGGTGGAATGCTATCCCCGTCGCCAGAACTGGCGAGGGGATAGTATTCCAAATCGTATGACACCTTACACGACATGTTTTGATAAAGCCAAACCAGAGTTGCTATATAACCGCGAGGATTATAAGGCACTTAAGAGTATATGGTATGGCATTATCCTGAAACAGCTTAGGGAGTTGTTCCCGACAGCTGCAGACAGGCTCAGCTCATGCTAGAGCTCCATCTCACATTAAACCACGCACTCTGCCTCCAGGATTGATGAGGCCTTCCATAGGAGTGGCTCACAGGTTTATATGTGTCCAGATATAGGTTTAGATATAGGTATACTATATCTAAGTAAGGGGTGATTACACCACCTTACCCCAGCTGAGTGATCAGCCAGTTGTGTCAATTTAAGAAGCAGCCAGGGGTGGCAAAAGATATGCTGCAGCCCCTGGTAGGCCTTGGTGGCCCCTATGCCCTGGGCACCTATAGTGCATTATACAGGGGCTGACAAGGAGTCCATTTCCAATTGTGGTATGTACCTAGGGTACATGGAATCCATTTTACAGAGAGAGCAGATGGCCTGGGGCCCTGATTAGCAGGGAACCAGGTCAACTAAGTAAAAAAAAACAGCTAAACACAGGCAAAAATCTGGGGTAACCATAGTCAGGTAGCCACCTTCCTACATTGGGTTACCGTTGAGTGGCCTGGTCTGAACCCGTATTGTATTGGCGACATTATGTTATTCTCATTTGCCCATGCTACCAGTCTGTTTAAAATTATACCCCCCACCACCTTGGCAACTGAGTTAATCAGGGAAATAGGTCTATAACATACTGCACTGTTTCGCTCGCCCTTCTTAAAAACAGGCACTATGGTTGAGGACCCCCAAGACTTAGGGCAGCCGATTAATGCTCCAGCGTTTATTACTGCGGTAAGAACAGGAGCCCATAGGTGGATGTTGGATTTGAATAAATCAGGAGGGAGGCCATCAGGGCCAGGAGCCTTATTGCAGGTTAGACCCCGGATCCCCTTCTCTACCTCCCCAGCTGTAAAGCACAACCGGGCTTCCTCAGAGGTTTTAAAATCAAATTCCGCTTGTGGCTCATCACTTTTAAAAATTAAACTAAAATGGGAGACCCACTCTTCCTCGGGTATGTTAGTTCCAAGCGTAAAGTTACTGGGATCATCAAACAATGGTTTATTAATAATGTTCCAAAACTTAGAGCTGTTACCCAGGACTGTGGGGTCAAGCAGAGACTCCCAGGTGCTTGCTTTTATTTCTCTTTTCCGGGATGCCAAAGTTGCTTTATATTTAGCTCTCAAGATCTTAATGAGGGCAGAATCTCTTGGATTAGTCTTTAATGCCTTCTTAAGATTTCGCCCGGCCTTTGAACATGCTTGATCAAACCATCTAGGTTGGCAATCAGACTGACCCTTCGCTGGTATAGTTAACATTTGACCAACTCTTTGTACCACATCAGAGAAGGCATTTAAAGTCATTTCAGGCGATGTGGTTGGAGAGACACAAAGTCCAAGTTCTTGGCTGCAACTAGTATTAATTGAGCTGTACAAAATGTCACTGTTCACCATTGACCATTTCAATCGGCGATTTCCGTTTATCGACTTTAAGGACCCACAGCCTTTGCACGTCTTCCGCTGTTCAAAAATACCTCCCCCTACTACGATGGAAATGGGGTTATGGTCGCTGTGAATACTTGTTTGGATTTGAAAGTCAGAGGCTAAATAAACAAGATCGCTGGAAAGTAAAATGTGGTCTATGTAGGATCCATGACCAGAACCTTTATAAGTGGGAACATCAAAGATGTGAGAGTCCACCGTCATGGACATAGCAACAGTTAAATTCCTATCGTCAATTAAGTTGTTAACATGCGTGCCACGCATGGAGTGGTCAAAATGAAAACCAGACCTGTTGTTACAGCCTAGGGAGCCGATAGGTGTCATTTCTGGGTTGCCACATGGATGCGCGTTGAAGTCACCAGCGATTAATATATTTCGGGGCAAGCTCGTCGCTTTGGTTTTTAAAAAGTTATGTAAATGGAGGATGTTACACTCCCCTTGTGGAGATACTGCATTGTAGAAGTTGATCAGCGTGAATACCCTTTTACCTCTCCTAAGCTCCGAAGCTTGGAAATGTCTATTTTCAGTTTGTCTATTGGTGACCTGGCAAATAAGTGCAAGACTAATGTATGTTACCAAACCCCCCTTTGATCTTCCACTGTTCGACGGGGCTGCTGGTAAAAAAAGCTCTGAAAGCCCTCGATATGTACATTTTCTTCTTCCAACCATGTTTCTTGAAAACACAGGACAGTGTATTTCTTTATGTATGAAACCCATGTTGGAACCTTTACCTTAGCAACCAGTCCAGCTACATTCCAGGATAGAAATTTTATGATGCTAGGTGGTACATAGCCTGGTCCTGCTGCCTGTGTTGTGTTTGAGGGTATAGATGGAACTTGATTTCCTCGGTCTGTCACAACATCTGCATGCACTTCGCTGTCAGAGAGCAGAAAATATGCCTCGCTAAGGGCAGGGCTATAAACTTGGGTGGTAGGATGTAATGAGATAAACCCATTTTGTAACAGCGTGTTTTTAGGATAGTGTACTAGCGGTTCTGCTATGCAGGTTTCTTCTAACTCTTGGATGGGAATTGGTGCACTCTCTAAATTAATGCTCTTTGTTATGTTCGGAGGTACTACCCGTTTTAAAGACTCAGAGAGGGCAGGGAGGGGCAAGGGTACTGTTTGTCAGTCGATCGCATCCAGGTAGTCTGGAGCATAAAAGGCGTCAAATCTATTTGAGATGGGGACCCCATATTGCATATTTAAATGGTATGGGTATAAGTAATCTCGTTGTTGTGTGTGGGGTAGTAACTCCCTTCTCTCTTGAAATGTTGAGAGATGGTTTTTTGGCCTACTCTCCCATAATGGTTCCTGCCTCTGGTGTGTGGAATCCGTTGAGATAACCTGGCCATAGTGCCAAGGAGTTTCCCTTAGTTGGTAGTGAGCTACTGGCTCAAGCATCCCCCCCTGACCATAGGTTGTCTGTGGTTTTATTGTAATTTGGCCAGAGATGTTAGAAGGGTAAAAGTAGCTTAGATCCATCGTACGGATCAGGCTATTTGTCACGCCACTTTTCCAGCTGCTAATGAAACTAACCGCACGACTATCTCCAAAGTTTACCACAATACAGTCACCCTCAGTCGATTTAAATCTAGTTCCCACCCAAACTACCCTTCTCACATGGGAAATGTGACCGTTTATATGATGGGGAATCGGTCTATGTGTGGTCAGCCAGTGGCTCACCTTATTTTTTAATTCCACTTGAGATTCTGTCCTCTCGCCAACTAATTTAGGTACACCAATCATAACGATGGTGTATGGGCTAGATTCAGGAGGGAGATTTATATGAAGGGATCTTTTAGCTGCCGCCGGTTTTAACAGTTTATCCCCTAGTGTATTTGTGGTTATAATCAGATTTGGGGTTTTGATATGACATGGCGGCTCTGTGTGAGTTTTAACGGGTTTGACAGGGGCTCCCTCAGCGGCCCATTCGCTTTCGTCATTTTCAGTTTCAGGCAAGATTGGGGCACTATTCGGGATTTTGGCCACTATATGTGATGCATTAGCATCTACATAGGGATTTGTTACTGAATTAATAGGGACTATATCACCCTCTTGATTAAGCAAAGGTTGTTTAATGGCAGCATTTTGTGTAACTCTCTTAGCCCGCGCATTTTTGATACTGATTGAGCTAAGAGAGCTGCTTGCTGGTACGAAAGTAGAAGTTGGTTTTGGTGCTTTCAATATTTTTAACAAACAGGAAGATGCATCGTTTTGAGCCCTCTCAAATTTCCCTAATGCCTTCTCAATGTTGATAACTCTCTCATTGATAGGCAACAGGAGAGACCTGACCAGCGTTTCTATTTCACTCAGGAGGGATTTATTTGATATTAGTGACTCGTCTGTCTGGCTTGACTGGTGTGTTTCCGTGTTTGTATGCACCAGCCCCTTTTTGCTTAAAGATGGATCTGGGCCTTCGCTAGATGGTAATAAGGCCGGAGTTCCTGTATTTATAGCACGTTTAGCCAGTCTAAAGTTTGACCAGATGTCCTTAACTAGGTGTTTCTGTTTGGTTATTGGACGATAGATTTTCCTCATTAAGGGTTTTGTTTTATGTTTTTTCCTACGTTGCTGCTTTGCAGGTGAGGTGGCACAGCTATTTTTAGGGATAGGTTGCGTTATAGGCGATAAACCCCCCACAAGTACATCCCCTGGGATTAGAGAGACTGTGGGCGGAAAACATGTGATCTCGCCATAATTACTGGTCTGGATAGGACTGCTATCCCTGCTGTTAACTAAAAAAGGTGTAGACAGATCTGAAGGGGTATTGTCTCTAGTTTGGGAGCTTGGGAGCCCCGTAAACGATAACATTAATATTGACTCTTGAGAATTCATTGTGTTGTCCATAATATTTATGTTGTTAGTTGTGTGCTGTGAAAGATCGGGAAAGCACGAATCTGGGTTTACTGAAAGACATCTCTCAGTATTTTGTATGGCATCTGCCACTACGCCAATCGTCTTCTGGAGCATAAGATCGATAGCAGTTATAGTTGGTAGTGGCGTATTAAAGACATTTTTAGTTCTAGTTGTAGATCTCGTGGTCACTGGAGTTTTCCTAGTTGTAGACATCCTTTAGCTAGAAATGGTATGTGGTATATACTAGGTTGCACTTTAATCGACAACTGAAGTATGTGTAAATAACAGAATTCACCTTGGATGATATATGCGGCAGAAAATATCAGGGAGGTGGCCCGTCCCGGCCTCTTCGGTACCCTGAGGGCCACAGAGGGCCCGCCCTTTGCCCGGGCTTAGCCCGGCGCGGCCCCGCGCGCTCCCGCGACGCGGGAGATGTAGGCCGTTTATAAGCGCCTCGTGGCGCGCTCCGCCTCTACGCGACTTCCGGTCGCGGAGGCCGCTGGGAGTTGTAGTTTCACTCACCCCCACACTGCGGCAGCACTGATGGAGGGAGGCTGCGGCGGGGGGAGGTGACAGGCAGCGGTGGAGCAGCGGTGAAGGCAGCAGTGCCGTCGGTTCGTCAGGGGCTCACTGGCAGGTATGGCAGCGGTTTTCCAAATAGTGGCAGAAGAGTTTGTGCAGGCACCCGCTCCACAGCAGGTGAAGGCCGTTTATAAGCGCCTCCTGGCGCGCTCCGCCTCTACGCGACTTCCGGTCGCGGAGGCCGCTGGGAGTTGTAGTTTCACTCACCCCCACACTGCGGCAGCACTGATGGAGGGAGGCTGCGGCGGGGGGAGGTGACAGGCAGCGGTGGAGCAGCGGCGAAGGCAGCAGTGCCGTCGGTTCGTCAGGGGCTCACTGGCAGGTATGGCAGCGGTTTTCCAAATGGTGGCAGAAGAGTTTGTGCAGGCACCCGCTCCACAGCAGGTGAAGGCCGTTTATAAGCGCCTCCTGGCGCGCTCCGCCTCTACGCGACTTCCGGTCGCGGAGGCCGCTGGGAGTTGTAGTTTCACTCACCCCCACACTGCGGCAGCACTGATGGAGGGAGGCTACGGCGGGGGGAGGTGACAGGCAGCGGTGGAGCAGCGGCGAAGGCAGCAGTGCCGTCGGTTCGCCAGGGGCTCACTGGCAGGTATGGCAGCGGTTTTCCAAATGGTGGCAGAAGAGTTTGTGCAGGCAGCTGTTGTAGTAGAAAGTGCCTAGCACACCCTGACTACAACTCTTAGCAAGGGATCAGTAGGAAAACCCATAGTGTAGGTAGGTGCATCACTTACACCTCACTAGAAGCATGTCTACCCATGGAGAGTCTTCAGAGACTCCCCTAGTGGTTAGTGACCCTCCACAGGTCCTTTCCAGATCTGCAGCTCTCAGTTTCCAGGAGATGAGACAATTGTGTACCTCCAGGAAATTGAAACAGGGTTCTAACCCTACCACTCCTTTTCTGTTAGGTCTCTTAGAGACATATGATGCTAGAAAGGCTTCTCAGACAGATGGGAGCATGCCAGCCTTAGAGGGTACCCTTGGTGATCCTGACCTCCCTGAAACTGAAGAAGTAGAGGAGGAGGAGGATGAAGAGGATATTTCTGGGGATGAGGCAGACAAAGGTCCTGAGCTAGTCAGCAGACTTACTAGGGCCAACTTAGACCTACATAATGAAGGATCTGGGGGACCCCCAGTACTGACCCTAAGCAGGCCTAACTTTGGAGTTAGAAGAGATAGGTCTCATTCTAGGGACTCCAATAGATCTGTGCACTCTCATGCCTCTTCTTAGAGGAGAATGACTTCTCCCCAGAGGAGAATGACTTCCCCTCAGAGGAGAGAACATGAAGCAAGGATGAAACAGGCTAATCTGAGGATTCAGAGGGAAGAACTTGCTCTTGCCAAAGAGAAGCTTGCCTTTGCTAGAGAGCAACAGTTGAGTGGGGCAGTCCCCACTGGTGGCAGCAATATCCCTAAGGATAAAGACAGGCGTTTTGATACTAGACACCTGAGTAAAATAGTGCCCCCCTTTAAACAAGGGGATGACATCCACAAATGGATGACTGCTTTGGAGAGGGCCTGCACTGTCCAGTGCATCCCCCAGAGTCAGTGGGCAGCTATACTGTGGCTCTCCTTTGAAGGTAAATGTAGAGATAAGCTCCTCACTACTAGAGCTGAGGATGCTAACAATTACCAAGTCCTGAAGAATACACTGATTGATGGGTTTGGCTTAACCACTGAACAGTACAGGTTGCTGTTCAGAGACACCCAGAAAATTCAGTCTCAGGATTGGGCTGACTTTGTTGATTGTGCCACTAAGGCTTTTGAAGGCTGGTTACTGGGAAGTAAAGTTACTGATAACACAGGATTGTATAATCTAATTATGAGAGAACAAATCTTAAGTAATTGTCAGAATCAGTTGTTGCATCAGCACCTTATTGACTCAGATCTGACCTCTCCCCAGGAATTGGGAAAGAAGGCAGACAGATGGGTCAGGACAAGGGTCAAGCAGCAGAACCAGAACCAGGGTGGTGGCCAAAAGAAAGCAGACGCCAAGGGTAATGAGAATAAGCAAAATGACCAGAAGTCTTCAACAGGGCCCCAACAATCTAAAGAGGGTGGGTCCCAGAATTCCCAGAATTCCCAAAATAAGAAGAATAATGGTCAGAAGAAACCATGGTGCCAATACTGTAAAAGTAATACTCACTGGTTTAGTGAGTGCATCAAGAAAGGCCCAACTCCTACCACTACTGCCCCTAAGGCATCTGCACCCCCTAGTACAGTTAGTAGTGGTAGTAATCCTCCCAAGGCTATAGTGGGGTTAACCCTGGGAACTGAGGCGGGTTCTGACTTAGTCATGATACCTACTCAGGCTGTTCTTGTTTGTACTGGGGACATGGATATGACCCCTACAATAAGTCCCAGTTCTCTGGGCAAGTACAGGCAAACGCCTTTGATCAATGAAAAAATGGCTCAGGCCTACAGGGACACTTGTGCCAGTGTCACTATGGTGACACCAAACTTTGTGGGCCCTGACCAGGTAATACTAGGTTCAGACTACCTGGTGACCAATGCTAGCATTGCCACTACCTCCCATTGTATGGCACTTGTTAATTTCTCCTGGGGAGGGGTAAATGGCCTCAAAAGGGTTGTTGTTAGTTCAGACCTCCCCGTGGACTGTCTTTTGGGCAATGATTTGGAATCCTCCTTATGGTCAGATGTGGAGTATAGGACTCATGTGGAAATGTTAGGTTTATCAGCACATGTCCTTGCTGTGACTAGGTCACAGGCCAAGAAATGCCCAGCTGAACTAGTGCTGGATCCTGGAAGAATGGACCAGACACTACCCAAGAGAAAGAGCAGTAGGGGTAAGGTTGACCCTTCCCCCCTGCCTCAGGTGGAGGATCAGCTCTCTCAGGAGACTGACCCCAAGACCCCAGAAGGAACTGGCCTAGAAGAGCTTGAGCCTGAACAGGTTGAGTTCCTTGGGACAGGGGGACCTTCCAGGGCAGACTTGAGGCAGGCACAGTTAGACTGTTCCTCTCTTGAACCCCTCAGACAGCAGGCTGCTGCTGAGGCTGCAGGGAATGCTACAGGTGCCCATAAGGTATATTGGGACGATGGACTCCTATACTCTGAGGCAAGAGACCCCAAGCCTGGTGCTACCAGGTGGCTGGTCATCCCCTTGTCTCTTAAAGGTTTCCTTCTCACCTTAGCCCATGACATTCCCCTTGCAGGTCACTTAGGCCAGAACAAGACTTGGGACAGGCTTGCCCCACACTTTCACTGGCCTCACATGTCTGAGGACACTAAAGAGTTTTGTCGCTCATGTGTCACCTGCCAAGCCAGTGGCAAATCAGGTGGCACCACAAAGGCCCCCCTTATACCACTACCTGTGGTGGGGGTTCCCTTTGAAAGAATGGGGATTGACATTGTTGGACCAATGGACCCCCCAACAGCATATGGGCACAGATTTATACTGGTGGTAGTGGATCATGCCACTAGGTATCCAGAAGCTATTCCCCTTAGGACCACTACAGCTCCTGTTGTGGCTAGGGCCCTGGTTGGAGTTTTCTCCAGAGTGGGGTTTCCTAGGGAGGTTGTCTCTGACATAGGTGCAAACTTCATGTCAGGATACTTGACTGCTATGTGGAAGGAGTGTGGTGTAAATTACAAATTCACCACACCCTATCACCCACAATGCAATGGGCTTGTTGAGAGATTCAACAAGACCCTCAAAGGGATGATAAAAGGGTTACCTGAAAAGCTTAGGCGAAGATGGGACATCCTTTTACCCTGCCTTCTGTTTGCTTACAGAGAGGTCCCACAGAAGGGGGTTGGTTACAGCCCTTTTGAGCTTTTGTTTGGACATCCTGTAAGAGGACCCCTATGTCTGGTAAAGGAAAGATGGGAGTTACCTCTCGAAAAGCCTAAACTTGACATAGTGGACTATGTACTTGGTCTCCGCTCCAGGATGGCAGAGTACATGGAGAAGGCATCTAAAAACCTGGAGGCCAGCCAAGAACTTCAAAAAGCTTGGCATGACCAGAAGGCTGTCCTAACTGTTTACCATGCAGGACAGAAGGTGTGGGTGTTGGAGCCAGTGGCCCCAACAGCTCTCCAAGACAAATGGTCTGGACCCCACATCATCATTGAGCAAAAGGGAGAAGTCACCTACTTGGTGGACATGGGAACTCCCAGGAGCCCTCACAGAGTACTTCATGTGAATAGACTCAAAGCATTTGTTGACAGGGAGGACATGGGCTTGCTCATGGCCACAGATGAGGGGCAGGAGGAAGGGAGTGACCCTCTCCCAGACCTGCTCACTCAGAACCCTGATGATGGGTCAGTAGATGGTGTAGTCTTTTCTGACAGCCTCTCTGAGCATCAACAAAAGGATTGTAAGCAAGTCCTTCAATCCTTCAGACAAATGTTTTCTCTGACCCCCAGTCAGACAAACTGGTGCACACATGAGGTGGACACTGGAGACAGTCTGCCTATAAAGAGTAAAATCTACAGGCAACCTGACCACGTCAGGGACTGCATAAAACAAGAAGTACAAAAGATGTTGGAATTGGGAGTCATTGAACCCTCAGAGAGCCCTTGGGCTAGTCCTGTAGTTCTAGTGCCTAAACCTCACACCCAGGATGGTAAGAGAGAGATGAGGTTTTGCGTAGACTACAGGGGTCTCAATGCTGTCACTAAGACAGATGCCCATCCAATACCTAGGGCAGATGAACTGATAGATAAGTTGGCTTCTGCAACTTTCTTAAGTACATTTGACCTAACAGCTGGTTATTGGCAAATCAGGTTAGCTGAGGATGCCAAGGCCAAGACAGCATTTTCTACCCCAGGAGGCCATTACCAATTTGTGGTGATGCCCTTTGGTTTGAAAAATGCACCTGCCACTTTTCAAAGGTTGGTGAACCAAGTTCTCACTGGGTTGGATGACTATCTCTATATCTAGATGATATTGCTGTCTTTAGCTCCACCTGGGAGGATCACCTGATCCACCTAAGGAAAGTTTTAGAGGCCCTGCAAAAGGCAGGCCTCACTATCAAGGCTACTAAGTGCCAGATAGGGCAGAGTCAAGTTGTATATTTGGGCCACCTTGTGGGTGGAGGCCAAGTTCAACCTCTGGAGAGCAAGATACAGACCATAAAGGACTGGGCTCCTCCAACCACCCAGACACAGGTCAGAGCTTTCTTGGGCCTGTCTGGTTATTACAGGAAATTTGTCAGAAATTATGGAACCATTGTGACTCTACTTAATGACCTGACAAGTAAGAAAATGCCAAAGAAAGTTCAGTGGACAGTTAGCTGTCAGAAGGCATTCGATGACCTAAAGCAGGCCATGTGCACTGCACCTATTCTCAAGAGTCCAGACTACTCCAAACCTTTCATTGTCCAAACAGATGCTTCTGAGTTGGATGTGGGAGCTGTTCTATCTCAGCTGAATATTGATGGTCATGACCAGCCCATTGCTTTTATAAGTAGAAGGCTGACCCCTAGAGAGAAACGTTGGTCAGCTATTGAGAGGGAGGCCTTTGCTGTGGTTTGGGCCCTGAAGAAGTTGAGGCCATACTTGTTTGGTACTCACTTCAAGATTCAGACCGACCATAAGCCCCTCTTATGGCTAAATCAAATGAAGGGTGAAAACCCCAAATTTCTTAGGTGGTCCATTTCCCTACAGGGGATGGACTTTACAGTGGATCACCGCCCAGGGACTGACCATGGTAATGCAGATGGTCTCTCCAGGTACTTCCACTTAGAACAAGAAGACTCACCTGGTCAAGGTTAGTTTAATGTCCCTAAGTTTGGAGGGGGGGTTATGTAGGAGAGTGGGGTCTGCAATCCCATGGCCACCCCAGATTTTTGCTTTTTGCTTCACTGGTTTACGACTTTCCCTGGCTGTGGGCCTGCTAATCAGACCCACAGCCTAGCTGTTCTCTCTCTAAATTGACAAGCATGTACCTTAGGTGCATTTACCAATTGGTACTGGGCCACCTTATCAGTCCCTGTACAGTGTACCTTAGGTATAACAGGGCATAGGTGTAACCAAGGCCTACCAGGGGCTGCAGCATGTATTATGCCAACCCTGGCTGGCCATCCAAATCTGACACAACTGGCTGCACGACAGCTGGGGCAAGGTGGTGTAATCACCCTTTGCTTTAGATATAGTTCCCTATATCTAACCCTAAAAATGGACACATATATTCCTATCAGTCACTCCTATGGAAGGCCTTATCAATCCTGAAGGCAGAGTGCTTGGAATTATGTGAGATGGTGCTCTGGCATGAGCTGAGCCCGTTTGCAGCTTGCGGAACCAAGTCCTAATAGCTGTTCCATGATAACGCTATACCATATACTCTTAAGTGCATTATAATCCTCGCGGTTAATGTCGAGTAAGGTGTCATACGAATTGGAATACTACCCCCTCGCCAATTCTGGCGACGGGGGTTTTATTCCACCCTTATAGAGGGACACGACATGTATGTAACTGTAAACCCCGGTTAAAGTTAACTCGAGCCTCAGCATCACAAGATAGATGCTGCCACCACAGACACAAGTCTGACCTCCTGCTGCTGGGAGTCCTTCCAGCGAGGGAGGCTCAGACAAAGAGTTTCCTGCCTTGGGAGGTGCTAGCACCACCCCAGACAGGATTTTGTGTATTAGGTAGGCCAAGGCTGAAAGGAATGAGACATGCCTGGGGCACAAAAGGTGCCCTGTGCATACACCGGTTCCAACCAGTTGCTGGGGCACTCCAGCCCCAGCTCTGGCGGGAAACTGGACAAAGGATAGGGGGTGTAACCACCCCCCTTCCTGGTCCCACCCAGAGGAGGGACCTAGTCGTAGTGCAGCCCCCTTTAGCTGAATAAAGGTAGGAGCTGGTCCCATTCCCAGTTAGATTAATCTTGACAACTTCCACGAAGAACTCTTGACCTTCGACCTCCTGGACATCAGAAGACTGAAGAATCTCCCCTATGGTCAGGGAGTGACCATCCTGCTTCGCAGGCACCATCAAGCTCCTGTGCGGATTGCTGCAAGTCCTTCCTTCCTGGAATCCGATGACCCAGCTCAACGAGACCCGGACCTCCAGACCCCTCTGATCTCTACCCACATCCACAGCACAGCTGGGACCTGTGGGTGCGACGAGCAACGTGGAGACGGCCATCTTGAAGAAGCCTGCACAGCGCTTCCAGCACGACCCCTGAGTGACCCTCGAGAAAGTGCATTGGGTACCGAGAAGCCCCACACCGACACAGCACCTGCATCAAAGACCAGCCCCCCAGCCTCCACGAGATCTGCGTGGGGCCCTTTTTCCTGGTTGCTGCTTTTCCTGTTGTCTGGTCACTTGCCGGCTGGCTTGTGACCTCTGAGACGACGACCCGAAGATTTCGACACTGCTAGTCTGGTGCCCCAGACTGGCCCTTGCTTCCTTGTGAAAGAGAAGCACCCCGGACCCTCCTGGTCCACACCAGACGCCATCTTTGTTCCACCGTGTGGCTTGCATTAGCCAAGGCCTGTTGTCCCGATCAACGATCCGACACCGCCGACAGCAGCACACTACGTGGGACAGCTCGTGCCTCCAGCCTGGTCGTGAAGAGGAGCTCCTGGTCCGCGCAGCTACAGAGAGAAGCGACCCTTCCTTCACCTGACTGCGGCGACAGCATCTGGTTCCCTCCTGGTTCCAGCACCGTCACTGGCTAGTGACCAAGACTCTGTCCCCTTCCCTTTCAGGACTTCTTCCTTCCAGTTCCATCCTTGGAATCACCGGACTCCTCCATCTGGCTGCCTGCCAGCAACTCCTTGTTTCAGGCATCACCGGGTTCAACGCAGCAAACCCGACGCAACTTCAGCCCTATGCACCCGCAGCCTGTGGGTTAGGTAACTAAGGCTTCTAGGTGCTGAAGTCTGGGTCCACTATCCTAGTGTCCAGGTCCACTGTTGTTTTCCCTCCATCCAGCTGGATTTGTCCGGAATCCGTAACTTTGTAAACTGTAGCATCCATAGACGTTGGTACGCATCCCGCGTGAGAGTTTCCACTCTGCACGTGACTCCCGTAGGCCTCCTGCTCCGTACTTACCTAGTTCGTAGCGTAGTCCCAGCGATCCTTCAGCCTCTGGATCTCCTTACAGTACTTTACTTCCTCGCATTCCATTGTTCTTAGTATATGGTTTGTCGTGCCCCTAAGGCACACATGTAAATGTTGTGCAAACTCGTATTTCTTTCCTAGTATTGTCATGTGCTTAGCCCTCTGATCTCATAAAGAGTTCAGAGGTATTGTTATTAATAAATATATTGTTTATTTTCATAACAACCTGTGTGGTGTCCTTTCATTTGGTATTCAAGGGGTTATATTGTGGTAAAACAGCTGGCTTCACATGCCAAAAGAGTTTAGCCTAAGACTGCTTTGTCCATGCTACCATTAGGATAGCTGGTCTATAAAGGTTGACTTACAACCAATCACCATAAGGGTTGTTTGGACTGATACAAGGTGGTCACTAGAACTAGTGAACATCATATATCAGGCCAACTTCTCACAGTGAGAACCAGCTACAACTGGTTATAGGGAACTCCTTTCAGTGTGAGGGGCAGAGGCGACAGCCGCCCAGCGGGAGGTGGAGCCAGCATTGTGGCAGGCAGGCACAGCCCTATTCACTCTCAGGTGCTACCTCCTCCCACTTCCCTAGTTGCAGATGCAGTCATTCAACCAAGGGCTGACTCAGACAACCTCCTGGGGGCTCCCCAGCCCCTGTCACCCTCAAACCAGACAGTCAATCCACAAGCAGGCCCAGGCACCCCTGGAGCCAGGCTCCAGCCAATCACGTGCCAGCAGCCTCACTACACACGCACACCCATGTCTAGAAGTGGCACCTCCGCACTAGACACATTCATGCCGCATACATCATTACGCAGCATTCAATCTCACAAGTTCGCACATACCAAACTCGACCCTGCACTCCCCACACATCAGGAACTACCATGGTCACACATATTCCCCATGCATTCCTACGGGAGGGCAGGTTACTCACCACACACACAGAGAGCTCACGCACTTTACACTGTACCACAGTGAAAAAGTGTGCAAAGGCCTAAAATCACTAACACCAGGTCAAAGAAACAGGCTAGGCAAAAGCAAAAAATTTCGGGGTGAACCTGCCAAAAAGGGCCAGGTCCAACAGCGTTTGAAGTGGATCTGGAGCTTTTATCTCAGAAAATTTCTCACACACATGTTTAACTAAGCAGTACCAAAATGTTTCCACCCCAAAAGGTTGGTTTTAAACTCTATCAGGACTGTGACGGCCAGATGTCCATTACAGACCCCACTTAATTTGTTTGTGGTGTCTGAGGACTGACGATGACTCTAAGGCCTGCCCCTCATGCCTCAGCATGGAGTTCTGGACTTTTTAGTTACGTCCAGAGGTGTCAGGGACAACACCCGAAGACCCCGGAGTTCAACCTGTCTTGGTACACAAACAAACAGAAACACGGGCTTCTCAATGGTGGCGTCAAAGACCAAAGGTTTATTACTGCAGGGACACAGAAGTCACAGAAACTACACATGGGCAGTATCTAGGAGCCTGTTCGATTTGTACAAAGAGGATTGCTCCTTATATACTAAATATTGGGCTTCAGGCAAATTCTTTACATGTTACCACAGTTCTAAACATTCGTGTCTTAAACAATAAATATTTGGCGTTGCACAGGAATCGTCAACAGTATCTGATGTCAAAACATTACGAATGAGGGGTTCCCACTAGTCCATCATACTCCCATGTCAATTCTTCATTCAAGACCCGGACCGCCTCATCGTAAATTTCGTTACCTCCCCCTAATAAAGGCCCAGAAGGAAAAGAGCAGAGCCAGGTGTGGAAGATAGAAAGACAGGATAAGAAATGTTTGTGGGTCGTAAATGGGCACGGTTACCAGCTTCGGCCGCCTAATCATGATCAGGCCAACGAACACAAGAACCAGTATAGCAGGACTGGCCTCAGGCTGGGGAGGCAGTTCTTGCCGAGTCATGCTGCTACAGCGTTGCTGGCCTAAGGTGCACGTGTCACTAGCAAGGTGAATCGCCGGTTAAAGCCTACGTGTCCTTAAATGAAAAGAGGTCATTGCGTGTCCATTGACTATGTGAGGGCAAGGAATACAAAATGGCTTCCGTGTTCTAAGATGGATGCCACGGGTAGAACAGAAATGTGTTTGTAACTGGAGTGCTCTTGCTCGTAGCATAGCGAAAACACCAGGATGTACTATATGGATCATTTGCGGTTTACTGATACCAAAATTATGTATTTACGACAATGTTATAAACACGAGTAAAATCGTCACGGAACCTCAGACCCTCCTTTTGCCCTTACATAGGCAATTACTCAGTCTATATCAGAGTCAGAGTCTAATTCTATGCTCATTAGGTCAGTGACATGTTGTTGCGTCATCATCCTGTCTCGTGCTTTTTCTCCAAATGCAGGTGGTTTTCTGAAACAGGTTGCAGCACAGAGGCTACACAGAGCGGGACCGCATTGGATAATAAGACAGCATGAGAACAGAAATACTAGGATGACACCAATGACCATCAGAACCTTCCATCCCCACGCTGATACCAGAGTCCAAAACCACTCCATGAAGGACCAGTTTCCCTTATCTACGTGTATAGAGTCGGAAATCTTATGTAGCTTAGAGATTGCTTCATAGACTGTTGGAGCATTATTAGGAATAAAGACACAGCAGCTCGATTGGATCATTCTGCATACCCCACCTCGATCTGCAAGTATTACGTCTAGAACCATACGGTTCTGCAACGTCATGAGACGATCCGCCTGAAGCTCAGCTGTTAAGTTACTAAGGGCACCAGCAGTTTCTGTAATAGTAGATTCAACTACTCGTGTTAGTTGACGTATACTTCTACTATTAGCCATAGGCCCCCAAAACGGAAGGAAACCTTTGATGAAGTCTCCAGCTTCTTGACCAGCGGTATCTTCCTTGCTGAAGACACCTCTTGCTACTCTGGTTTTGTGATAATCTGAAGAAGCAGTGTATGTCGGAGGTAACAATCGAGCAATATAACATGAACCTGAAAAGTCAGCAGGCAGCCATGTATATGCTCTATCCTGACAAATGAAGTAGGTACCCCTAGCAGTCAGAAAGGCAGGGGAGGAGTCAGACGGAAATACGTAAGTCTCAACGCACTCACTGCTCCCTAGCTGAGCTCTCGGATTTCTCCCATTTCCTTGCAAACAGACCTGACCTCGGTGAGGCACGACCCAAACTGAAGTGGAGCTTTTACGCTTGCTTTCTCCCAAACCAAGGCGATACTCTGTAGAGTTCCAACTCAAGTATACCAGTAATTCATCTCTAGGATAAGATGGAGTATTATTGACGTCTTTAATCATATCAATAATTCCCTGGACTAAAGCTTTGTTGGCTGAGTTGTATTTAGTGGACCGTGGTGGACGCGGAGGATAGGTCTCAAGGGCATATGAAAAAATGGTCTGAAAGGCCTGAAATGATCCATTATAGCTAAAAGGCAAGACTAGATAGGGAATGCCTTTATCCATAGTGTGAGGTATCAAACCACACACCCAGCAGTCTGTAGTATTAACTATCAGTTGGTGTTGATGCAAGAGCTGTACAAATGTATTGTTAATAAATTCTGAGCGTCGAGCTTGTTCGTGTTCAGGAAATGAGTGAAAAGAATGCATAGAAGAAACCGTGGAAGTAGTAGGATCAAGGGAAGGTACTGTAGTTACTGGCATAAAAATCAAATGTACACCAAAGACGATTCCACCCACCAACGTTATTAAAACGATTAAAAATGTAACTGCACATTGCATTAGAAAGCATTTGCTGTGAAGTATTCTGTACAGTCTATTTCTGCGAACATAAATTACATTTTCTCGTTGCAGCTCAGGAAGCTCCATCTTCTACGACCGTTCGCGACCACTGATGATGTGTACGTAGATGAAAATGCCTCTATCAGCCCTGGGAGTTCCCAAAACTAACAGAAAGATCGACCTTGTGTCAGACCCCTGCAGATTCAACTAGGCACACAGCCACGACCCTACGGCTACCCAGACGGCAAGGCAATTTTAAAACAAAAAGAAACAATACAAAGTATTAGCAAACTTCCTGGCTGGAGGCAATGTATAGCAAATTCAAATCTGAAAATAGGCAGTTTCCTGCTTTATTTGTCCATATTGCGAGAACGTAAGTTGTATCTCAGTTTTGCAGGAGCTGTCTGATCTGGAAACAATGTATTTTCAGCTGACGTTGCAATGTTCACGTTCGCAGATGACAAATGTTCTTTTGGTGCAGAAAGCAAATGTTCAGGGTTCAAAAGAGCAGTTTCAGGAGGAGAGTCAGAATTTGGTGAATCCGTGATCAGTTCTGCATCGCTGAAAGGTATGAACCTGGGGATTTGTTCCGTTTCAGAGGCACCGATTCCTTTCTTTACCCAGTTGTCATAAGGAAGTGGCAGAGGCACACGTTTAGCGTGTGTTGTATGGATCCAATTTCTTCTTCCGGCCACACGAATAGCAGTTCTCGTTGCTAGCAGGACTTGGAACGGGCCAATAAATCTGGGCTGAAGATTTTTCGTTCTTGCAAAATTTCGGATGACCACCTGATCACCCGGTTTCAGCTGATGGCCTGGACTCTCCGATGGCTTTGGCAATGCATCGAAAACCTGTTGGTGAATAAGACTCAATTTAGCAGTCAAGTCGAAAAGGTAATCAATTAACATTGGGTATTCCAGCTGCTTAAATTCTTTCGGTCTAGGTACCCCCCAAACATTTGCAGGACGACCGAAAACTATTTCGTAGGGACTAAGCCCTACTCTAGAATGTACAGTTGCTCTTGTTGATAGCAAAGCCAAAGGCAATGCGTCTGGCCAGGACAAACCCGTGGATGCTTGTATCTTAGCGAGTTTCAGTTTAAGGGTGCCATTGTAACCCTCGACTAAACCCGCGGACTGGGGATGATTCGCACTATGAAATTTCTGTCTAATCCCTAGGCCGGCACACACACTCTGCATAACTTTCCCTACGAACTCACTTCCGTTGTCTGACCATACAATCCGTGGCATTCCGTATCTGGGGAAGTATTCTTTAAGAAGAATTTTGGCAGTGGATAAGGCAGTATTGTCCTTCAGTGGGTATGCTTCGATCCATCTGGAGAAAGCACAAACTACCACTAGGACGTATTTCAGGTTATTACAACGATCCATGTGAATGAAGTCTAGCTGGATCACTTCAAAGGGGCAAGAAGGAGGAGCGAAATGACCTGCAGGTGTGGGGATTCCCTTGCCAGGATTATGCATCAAGCATACCATACAATTCCTCACCACTCTCTCTGCACACCTACTAATCCCGTCATTCTTCCAGACCGGAGCCAACATCTTACAAATCCCTTTTGAACTGATGTGCGCTGTTCCATGTGCCATCGTCACTACTGCAAGCACATACGCATCAGGCAACATCCAACGCTGTTGTTCCGACAAGTCAATCCAACACCCACTCGAGTCCAATTTACCCGTGCTCTCTCTCCATGCAAGTTTTTCCTCCTCAGTCGCCTCTTTCTGAATTTCTTTCACGCTTTCCACTGTGTCTTCACACATTCCAGACTCAGAAATCCATCTTGCAGACGTTGCAACATACATTCTACTCATCATATTTCTAGCTGTCTGTTTTGCAGTCTCATCAGCAAAAGCATTCCCACGACCAACATCATCCGTGATTGCTTTATGAGCACTGCATTTCACAATCGCAACTTCAGTCGGTAAGGTTAGAGATTCCAACAAGTCATTAACTAGCTGACCATGTTGAATCTTAGTCCCATGGGACGTAATGAAACCTCTCTCTTTCCACAAACGGCCAAAACTATGGGCCACGCCGAACGCGTACTGACTATCTGTGAACACATTCACTCTCTTTCCCTTAGCTAAAACGCACGCTCTTGTTAGCGCGATCAATTCTGCAGCCTGGGCAGAATTCTGACTCACTCTTGCAGTCTCCACAATCGTACTCAAAGTTGTTACTGCATAAGCAGCAGTCACATCACCATTCTCCAATTTGAAGCAAGACCCGTCAACATACAACGTGCCATCTGGTTCTGTTAATGGAGTGTCCTTCAGATCGATTCGTCCTTTTGTTTCTTCCTCAGTTTTGAAACAACAGTCGTGTGGTTCGGAATCACTCGACTCTTGACTAGTCGGCAACAATGTTGCTGGATTCAATACATTGCATCTTTTGATCTGAATATGACTAGCTAACAGTGTCAGTTCATAACCTGATAATCTAGCACTGGTAAGGTGTTGCGTCTTGGTTCGGTTCATGAGTGTATCCACAGCATGAGGAACCATGACTACTAGCATGTTGTTCATTACTAAACCAGCAGATTGTCGAATGGAAGCTGCAGCTGCGGCTGTAGCTCTCAAGCAACTAGGCAATGCTCTAGCTACTGGATCTAATGTTGATGAAAAATACGCACAAGGGCGTTGTTTATCACCAAATTTCTGCGTCAAAACACTCAATGCACAACCTTCTCTCTCGTGGACATAGAGCGTGAATGGCTTACTGTAGTCGGGTGTACCCAATACAGGTGCTGAACACAGTGCATTTCGTAACTCAGAAAAACTCTGCTGACATTCAGCAGACCATGGTACCGGACTCGGAACATTTTTCCCAGTCAAGGCTACCAATGGTTTTGCTAGAAGAGAAAAATTTGGGATCCATTGCCTACAATATGAGGTAATACCCAAAAAGGCACGTACTTCTCTCTGCGTGCTAGGAACATTCATCTGTGTAATTGCTTTTATTCTCTCTGGGGTCAACTTCCTTCCCTCCTTTGACAAGAGATGACCTAGGTAGGTCACTTCTTGGCAGCAGTATTGCATTTTTGAAGGTGACACCTTGTGATTCAAATCTGACAAGTGATGCAATAAAGAAATCGTAGCTGTTTTGCAAGTTTCCTTGTCATCGGCAGCCACTAGAAGATCATCGACATACTGTACTAAAGCAGAACCACTAGGAAGTACGAAGGAATCTAACTGGCTTTTTAATGCTTGACTGTAAATGGATGGGCTTTCACAATAACCTTGTGGAGCGCGTTTAAATCTAAAACTTCGTCCTCCTAGAGAAAAACCGAAGATATCTCTGCTTTCCTCGGCTATCGGAATGCTGAAAAAGGCATTCTTCAAGTCGACAACCGAAAACCATGCTGCTGTAGCAGGAATCAACGTTAACAATGCAGTAATGTCTGGAACCACAGGAAACTGTGGGATCACAATTTTATTAACCTCTCTGAGATCAATTACGAACCTATATACTGGAGGCTTTGTAGGGTCAGTTCGTTTCAAAATAGGCAGTACAGGACTATTACAGACATTACCTCTAGTCTCTTCTACAACATCTTTCTTGATCAGGTCTTGTACTATCAGTAGGAGCGCACGCTCACCTTCACTAGAGATTCTGTATTGTGGAATTCGTGGAAGTTTGACATTTGCTTTCAAAGTTACTACATAGGGTGGAATTTCCAATAGACCTACATCATTAGGACCAGTCGCCCAAAGAGTATCAGGGAGTGAACGCAGCTCTGGTGGGAGCGCATCCATCGACAAGTACATCGGGGAGATTATTCTTTTACCCAACGTAAGCTGTACACCTGCTGGAGAACAGTACAATGTCGCGTACAGGCGTTTTAACAAGTCTAAACCAAGCAGATTTTCGTTACAACCTGTCGTCAAAATCAGGGGTGCTTTCAATTGACGGGGTCCAACAGAAATAGACAAAGGACCAGAAACAGGGTTGTGAACAGGGGCGCCCGAAAAACCTACTGAAACGTTTGTTGAGCCAGACAAAGGTGCGCCAGGGAGTTTCGCATGTATGATAGAACTTTTTGCTGCACCAGTATCCAACAGAAACGGTTCGACTATACCTGATGTTGCTACCGCGACATAAGGCCCACTCTGATCTACTGGTACTGATACTACTCCCTCTCTTTGTCCATGGCTGTCCTAGTATTCACTTTGCTGACCTTCCTCACTAGCTTCATAATAGTCTTCAACATGATACTGTGGAGACCTATTCTGTTGGGCAGATTGTCCATTACGCTGGTCGAAATAATTAGAGGGGCGATCACTTGTCTGTGGAGGCATAGCACCTCGTCCTCGACCTCTAGAGTTTTGCATAGAACTACCACGACCTCTCTGAGCGGCCGCATCATTATTTTGCGCCCGAACTGGACAATCACTTTTGTAATGACCTTCCTTTTTGCAATAAGCACATTGATTCCATTGGTATTGTGGCCTTTGAAAATTATAATCCGTTCTTTGATATGACCCTTGCTGCATATTAGTTTGATTCATGCGGGGCGGATAAGCTTGCTGTAAAAGTACTTTAGTTTTTAAATCTTTCGTCTTTTTATCTGATTTTTCCTTCTCTTCTTTATCCCTATTTTCGTAGTACTGAGCAGTCGCAAGTATTTGCGCAGTCGTAGAGACAGCCCACGCACTTTCAGAATTCTTTAATTTACCACTAAGTTCTGGTAACAGATTGTGCACAAATTTATCAACAAATAATCTCTGGCCCCCTTCTGCGAAAGTCTCCTCGAATCTTGTGAAAAAGTCGGAGACGCTTTCGTCTTTCTTTTGTTTGCATGCGGACAATTTATCCCAGTTAACGCGTAATGCAGGCATTAAGGTTTTCATTAAATCGATTATTCTACCAGGCAAGTTAGCAATTAAAGGTTCAGGTTTGGAACCACCTATTTGTTGACCATCCGCTGCAGTTATAGCTGCCCAGTCACCACCTAGGGCAACTGGATGATTCTCTTTACGAATTTTAGCCCAAATTGGTTGCGGTACTACGTTACCAAATAGCAGATCTATGTCAGCAAGATTCAATACACAAGCGTCAACTGTTTGAGCCAACTCTTTGTAGTACCCTGCAGGATTTTTACGCGGATCTGGCAAGGCCTGTTTTACTGCTAACACTTCAGCTCGTTTCCATGGAATATGTATCCATACTCTCTGGAATTGGGCCGGAGCGGCTGCAATACCAAGCGGTGCATTAGCTTGCACAGCTTCGCGCCAAATTGGTGGAACCTCTCTCATTGGATATTGACGATTTCGTTTCGTACTACGTTTCTCTAACTCTCTCGGTGAAAGAAGGGATGAGTCGGATCTATAACTTAAAATTAGTTCCATCGCTTCTTTTATATTTTGACCAACTATCATACCTGTAGCAAACTCTTTCTGAACATTAATTAATTCTCCTAAATTTGATTCAGGGTCATCCTCTTCCAATTCCTCACGTAGAAGGAAACACATTTCATCGAACACATATCGTTGTGTCGGTTCGTTCCATTGCATAAATGTATCTAATACATTTTGTACATTATATCTTCCAACTTTCGAAACCCATCTAAGGGCAGTGGAATCTAGTATTCCTCTTTCTTCAGTACTGGGAAGCTGACTACGTCTCTGCACAGAGTCAGAGGTAGGAGTCTTAATCAGAGTTTTATAGAAGGGAGATAGAATATTAGAGACAGAATCAGTGATTCTTCGTCGAACAGAAATCGGAGTCATAATACTTGCAGAGGCAGTGAATAGAGTAGTAGTTGGAATAGATAGATCAGGAACAGTAGGAGTAGCAGGCAAAATAGCTTGTGAAGTGGCAGGTGTGAGTGACACAGGCATAGGAAAAGAAGCCGGCAACCCTAGAAGAGGGGTTGTCGAAGGAACATTAATATTGACCACAGGAGGTACAGGAACTAGATTCAGGGGAGCGGGAATAGGGACACCAGGTTGTCCAGCAACCGGTAATTGAACATTCGGTATAGGTGGAGCCGTAGCACCCTGTGCATACGGTGGGGGTGATCGTAACAAGTAAGACAACAGGGGATCCTTTTCAGGGTCCTCTACTATCTTAGCCGTACTCGATGGCAAAGCAGGATAGCACTTGTCTATCGCTAAATTACGCTCTCTATCGGCCACCTCCATCGCTTTCTCAGACTCGTTGAGTTGCAGCTGCCTAGCAGACTGTTCTAAAGTCAACTCTTGCTCTTTCTGTTCTTTCTTCAACTTTTTAATTTCTCTCTGTTTAGATTCTTTTCGCCAATAACGGAAAGAATCAAACATTGCCGGCCGGGCTTTCTTCTTAAACAACCTTCTTTCTAGATTATCGAGAACTTCAGGTTCAAAACTACCATGCAGTGGCCAACTAAGGACACCGTCTTTCTCTGTGTAGCGGATCCATACCTCATTATAAGAGATAGGGCCCACACCAAATTTGCAATATAGATCATAAAGGGGAGTTCCAATCGGAGGAACCAAACACGAGTCCTCCAACCGGGAATCACTGTTGCAACTAAAACAAGACAACATACAATTTTTCCGACTTACCATTTTATAATCCGGAACACAAGACAAACAAGACACAAACAGAAAAGATGCGCACTCGAACCACGAACTTAGGCCTACCAGAACTGACAAATGTATCGATACCTGAACTGAACAGAATGATTATCGTAACCAGAATAACCAGTGATAATCTTACAGAACTGAACTGAACTGAGAACTAAAAGGATTATCCAAACAGGAGCAATCCTCACAAAATATTTAACTAGCAACCACTGAATACTTAACTGAGGCACTGAAGACGTCACCAAGGAGAAACCCGTCACGTTTCGCCGTACTGAGGACTGCACCTCGGGTCCAAGACAGGGCGACGGTCAAGGCAACGGAGCACTGCAGCCGTCTGAACGGGAACCCTCGTGGAAGAGGACGTCGGGGCCACTTTTGCGATATGCCGGGATCGATGAAGTGGGGCGCCTCCCTCTGAAATCTTCACACGAAGCTCCTCGAACTCTTCAGGCTTTTGGACCGGTACCGAATGACGTCGCCCCGAGTTGGGCGCCAAATGGAGTTCTGGACTTTTTAGTTACGTCCAGAGGTGTCAGGGACAACACCCGAAGACCCCGGAGTTCAACCTGTCTTGGTACACAAACAAACAGAAACACGGGCTTCTCGATGGTGGCGTCAAAGACCAAAGGTTTATTACTGCAGGGACACAGAAGTCACAGAAACTACACATGGGCAGTATCTAGGAGCCTGTTCGATTTGTACAAAGAGGATTGCTCCTTATATACTAAATATTGGGCTTCAGGCAAATTCTTTACATGTTACCACAGTTCTAAACATTCGTGTCTTAAACAATAAATATTTGGCGTTGCACAGGAATCGTCAACAGTATCTGATGTCAAAACATTACGAATGAGGGGTTCCCACTAGTCCATCATACTCCCATGTCAATTCTTCATTCAAGACCCGGACCGCCTCATCGTAAATTTCGTTACCTCCCCCTAATAAAGGCCCAGAAGGAAAAGAGCAGAGCCAGGTGTGGAAGATAGAAAGACAGGATAAGAAATGTTTGTGGGTCGTAAATGGGCACGGTTACCAGCTTCGGCCGCCTAATCATGATCAGGCCAACGAACACAAGAACCAGTATAGCAGGACTGGCCTCAGGCTGGGGAGGCAGTTCTTGCCGAGTCATGCTGCTACAGCGTTGCTGGCCTAAGGTGCACGTGTCACTAGCAAGGTGAATCGCCGGTTAAAGCCTACGTGTCCTTAAATGAAAAGAGGTCATTGCGTGTCCATTGACTATGTGAGGGCAAGGAATACAAAATGGCTTCCGTGTTCTAAGATGGATGCCACGGGTAGAACAGAAATGTGTTTGTAACTGGAGTGCTCTTGCTCGTAGCATAGCGAAAACACCAGGATGTACTATATGGATCATTTGCGGTTTACTGATACCAAAATTATGTATTTACGACAATGTTATAAACACGAGTAAAATCGTCACGGAACCTCAAGCATGAACCACAAGGCCATCAAGGAGCAGGAGCCCAAACTCTTATGCCAAGGGCAAAGTACAACCACCTGAGCCGGAAGCATTTCCGGCGAAGTTCCTGCTCCATGTCTTTCACATCCAGCATGCATCAACAGCATTACAATAAGTCAAAGAAGCACTCACAGGGAAAATATCCCAGCCATTTTCCAACTCCCACAGAACCTTCGTCTTTGGAGCTGGAGTTAGTCAAAATTCATATTGAGTATATTCCATATGTCAGCATGCCTGGCTGCAGATGTCCAACTGCTCCTCTAACTTCCAGTGCAACATAATGGAAATACCTTTTTATGGGATACGTCTCTTCACTGTGCTTGAGAAACATCAAAATCCATGACACATTTGCTTGGCCCTCAGGTTTTATCACCATCCAGGGAATTTGGATCCTTTTGCCACTTTTTAGGATTCGGTGGAAGTACCTCCAATGCCCAGACAATACCAAACACTCCAGCAGCAGCCTAATCCCCTCATCCGCCAGTATAGGGGTTGCTCCAGAGGACAGGGTAGTGGATCCGCATTGCAACCTTCCTTCACCACCTCCTCTTTCTCCCCTGCACCTCCAGGAAAGCAGGCCTAGTTTGTTTCTAAAATGCACACCAAATTTAATTCATTTTGTAATGTAGGCAGTGTCCAATATAATGAATTGAGGAAGTCCGTACGAAATTCTGTTCTCTTTATTTTCTTCTCATAATCAAATTACAAAACACACTGGCAACTGACACGTGTTTCATCCAAAGGACTTTTTCAAGGCAAGCAATTATATTAATGGACACCCCGCATCTCCAGTAGCAGATGTGTCTGAGGTAACAGTGTCAATGCAACGGTTTCTATGTGCTGAAGGGACCTGAGTATCTGTAAATAGACGACAAATTCTTAGCACCAATAATATGGTCATTCACAATATTTCTTTGAATCTTAAATTGGGAATGGTTCAAGATCTACAATAGTGACAAATATGCCTGCCACAGCAAAATGTCTGTACCTGCAAGCAAGGGTACTCCACGTAGTAGTTGGGAGTTAGAAGGACGGTTAGAACATTGACGCAAATAACAAAAAGACCGTACCTGTTGTACCCAACTTTGTTATAATACTGAGTGTGGGCTGGTGCACGTGATAAATGTTAGCAGTTTCAAATAGGGGAAAAAAACACAACACTGAAGTTGTTACAGCACCAAGCCCTGATAAGCCTGGAGCTTCAAAGAACTGGCATCCGCCCTGTCCGCTATGCATTCAGACTGGTCCCAAATGGCCCGTGCTTGTTTCTGCAACAGCACAATAAGCCTGCAGGAGGGTGGTTGTCCTATTTTCTTCGGATCAGAAAATTAATTACTTCAGACACACTTCCCTTTCTTCAGCCCCCTTCACTTCTCCTCACTCCTTCCCGTTGATGATCATTTGACTATCTTATAGCAGGAGGTGGCATCTCTCCTTCTGAAAGGAGCAGTGGAGTTGGTGCCAGATAAGGAAGTAGGAAAATGATGGTACACATTACTTCTTAGTCCCCAAGGACGGCAACCTGCATCCCATTCTTGACCTCAGGAGCCTGAACTTCTTCAAAAAGGATACGTTCAAGGTGCTGACGCTAGCTCAAGTTCGTCTGGTGTTGGAGCTTAGAAACTGAATGATGTCACTGGACCTTTTGGATGTGAATTTTCCTATTCCTTTCCTGCTGTCCCATCGAAGTACTTATGATTGTGGTGGGTTCTACTCACTACCAATTTGCAGTACTACCCTTTATACTGACATTGGCCTCTCAAGTCTTCATTAAGGTGATGTGGCCCATGTCTGCAAGTCAGGCATTCCAATTTTTCTGTACCTGGACAACTGTCTCATCAAAGCCAGCTTGCAGGGGATGGTGTTGCATCATCTGCAGTAAATAGCATTTCTGCTCTTCGACCAGGGATTTTGATAAATGAGCCCAAATCTAACCTTCCACCTTCCTAATGCCTTCTGTTAATACGGTTGGTACTGAACACCGTCCTTCTATGCGTTTTTCCTCCTCCACAGAGAACTGCAAACATCCACAAGATGATTGTTTCAACCAGGTGCGAGACTTCCAGTCCTGGGAGTCCCGTGTCTGATAACTTCCTGCCTTCTACTCATCGCACAGGTACGTTTGTACATGAGGTCCCTGCAATGGTGAGTTCGTAGGCAGTGGCTCCAATGCAGGGGGATCTATTGGACTTTATCACCATCTCCCCCAGTGCTGCAGAGGAAGGGGCTTGTGGCAAACTGAGGCAAACCTGATGTATGGGATGGCCTTCATTCCCCCTGTGGCTGTGACATGGTAGTGAAGGATGCCTCCACTCTAAGGTGGGGAGCTACCTGGAAGATCTGGACATTAGAGGCATCTGGAGGAGCAGGGTCTTCACATCAGCCTGCAATGTGGTATGTAAACTAGCAAGGGAGAGTAGGGTCTCACTTCCTATGTTTGGAAGCATTGAGACTGTGGTCTTGGGCACCTCACCAAGGGATCTGGCTCACCACCAATCACCTAACAGATTTTCTGAATGGCAAAGCCAACAACCTGAGCAGTCATTATCTTGCCGATCGCAAGTGATTCCTTCCTGTGGAGGGAGTCCAGAACATCTACACTCGGTGGGGGATTCCTCAAGTGGGCTCATTTGCTTCCTCAGAAACTGCTCAGTGCTAGCAGTGCTGCACCCTCCAGTATCCATTGAGGAGAGCCTTGAGTCATGTGTTTGAGTTGAGAGAAAACTTTCCAATGCACAATGCATTTGCCCCATACCCTTGATTCCTCTGATCCTGATGAAAATTTGCTGAAACAGGGCCCAAGTATTCCTCATAGACTTGGATTGGCAGAAAAGGGTTAAGTATGCAGACCTTCTCTGCTTCCTTATATGACCTAAACTTTCAGGCCAGATCCTGTCTCCCAGTCGGGGTAATTGTCCTGCATCCAAGTCTCTGAGGCCTCCACTAACTTGCTTGGAGACTGAGCGGGAGAAATAGAGGGCATATTATCAAGGGTTTTTATCTCTGCTTTTTTAGCTTTAAAAGCCAAGAAAGCAGAGATAAAATTATCTCCCTATTACCTAGCTGTCGCTAACACCAGTTAGCGACAGTTAGTAGGAGATAGCGACCATCTTGGGCCCCACTTTGCATGTCAGTGATATTTATCACTAATGACATGCAAAGTGGGCGTGCCAAGATGTTAGCGACTGGAAACAGTCACTAACATCGCTATCTCCTATTACCAACTTTTGGAGATAATCGCGCTAAGCGTGAATATCTCCAAAAGCTAACACCTGCCCTGAACAGTTCTTAGCCATGTTATCCAATGGGAGGTGGATAACATGGCTAAGAGCATTAGCTCGGTAATGCATGAATATCGCGGAATTTTCAGCGATAATCATGCATTGCGACCGTTTTTATCGCATTTGCGATAAACCTTGGTAATACCAAGGTTTATCTGCGGTAAAAATCGCCGCAGCTCAGCGGTAAAAATTTGTCTCTAACCAAGCAATAGTGATAATTATCGCTATTGCTTGGTAATATGCCCCTAGGTTCCTTTCAGCTGCCGCCTGAAGTGGTATACGTCATTTATCTCTATGTCACCCCTCTACAAAGTCAGCCTACTCTGGCAGAAGGAGCAACATTGTTGCATGGTGTGCAGAAAATAGGGTAGCCCAAGTGCTTCAATTTGCACTTTCCCTTGCTCAGAGGGGATGTGCCATTAACAGTTTCAATGGCTATTTAGCTGACTTGTCTGCTTTCTTCTGTCTGCCATATTAGCCATTCCTGTTTAAGTCCCTTGTTGTCATTTGTTTTCTTAAGGACCTTACTCTCTTTTCTCTCATTCCCTCTGTGGTGCCTTAATGGGACTTGAATCTGGTTCTTGTGTTTTTGATAGTCTCAGTTTGAGCACCTGCACAGTTGTACTCTTCATATGATGACCCTCAAAAAAGTGTTTTTGGTTGCCATCATTATCTGCCAAAAGGGTCAGTGAGTTGCAGGCCCTTAGCTGTTGGCCCCATTCACTAACTTCTTCCCAGACAAGTTGGTATTGCAAATCAGTGCTGCTTTCCTTTCTAAGATGGGTAACTGTCTTCTGCCTTTCTCAATCCATTACCCTTCTGAATTTCTACTCTCCACCTCACTCAACAAAGGAGGAGGATCGGTTGCATTTGTTGGATCCTAGGCCAGTCAATTACTACCTGGACCAAATCAAGGAATACTGGTCAGAAGATAAGCTCTACATGGGCAATTGTGGAGCCAAAAAGGGTAAGGCAGTCCAAAAGAGGACCCTGTCCTGTTGGATCTTATCCTGCATTAAAACCTGCTACACCCTAGCCAAGAAGGATCAGCATGAAGGGATCAGAACCCATCCCACCAGGGCCAAGTCCACCACTTCTGCTCTACCTCAAGGTGTTCAAATGGTGGAGATTTGTAAGGTAGTGGCGTGGGCTTCCTTGCATTCATTTGTTGAGCATTATTGCATCGATGCAGAGGTGTGCAGGGACGGACAGTTCACTAGATCTGTCTTGCAGGATTTTTTAATTTTTGATCTATGATCATCCATCAACACTAGGCATGGTATTGCTGAGAATTCTGTTTTGCAGGTTGGGACTCTCCAGGTGAAAGTATCCATCAAAAGTAAAAGTCACTTACCTGCGGTAATAATCTTTCTAGTGAGTACTATATCTCTTCAGCATCCTGCCCACCTCACTGTTTGGTGGATGAATTATAGGAAAGGTTGATAAGATCCCAGTTACAATGTTAACAGTACCGCAATTTCTAACAATTGTAATCTCCCTTTTGCCTCGAAGGCTTGGAAAAAAGTGGAGAGAAACTGACGTTGATGCACCAGAGCGGGTACTTAATGGCTTATGAAGCATCGTCTGATGTCACTTCCAGTGCTGACTGAGTCCAGGACCCTCTACCAGCATCATTGTGTCTTTGAAGGTTTCCAGGTCCAATTTGATGCCTGGGGATTGTTCTGCAGGGAATGACTCTGCAGGTAGAGTATGCACCAGAAATATACATACTGTAGGTAAGTAACTTTTTCTCTGGGGCTGTTGGCGGCCTTGCAACAGATTAAGGGGCAGATTTACAAGAACTGAAGCATCTCTGCCTTTTAACACCACATCGACGCTACGCCTGGAGGAGATCGACTGGCTTTTCTGGGGATGTCCAGAATACCCTCATGGACATGCCCTTTGATGGCTGTCGCCTTTTTGGCAACAAAACGGACAACACTCTAGAACGTTTCAAGGACTCAGAGGCTACAGCCAAGTCCTTGGGCTTCTCCAGCTGCCCTGCACAGCATGCTTTTCGCCCTTTTCGTGACTACGGAACGGTGTCCCACTATGTTCCACCCAGAGTCAGAGGCCGGCGCAAGTTCCCCAACCTTTATGCGTCCAGGAACGTGGGAACCACTGCCATGGTTCAGGGTACCAGTGGGCGGGCCATCCACCAACCCCTCCTCTGCAGCAGCCTCCAAACCTTCCTAGTCCGACATTTCAGACCCATCAAAAGCCAGTGGGCTGCAGGATCTGCCATCACCTCCCCCACTGGCGCACCATCATGTTGGACAGGTGGGTTTTGTAGATAGTCCGAAGGGGCTACTCCCACCCCTTCAAGGCTACCCCTCCCGCCATGCCTCCTCAGTACCATTGTATGTCAGAGGATCACCTGGGCGTTCTCCAACAGGAAGTCATGGCTCTCTTGGCCAAGGGAGCCATTGACCGCATTTGTGCCCCAGAAGTAGGCCGTTGTTATTACTCCGACTAGTCAAGTCAAGTCAAGTCAAAACACACTTTATTCGATTAATAAAAATCATACAAGTATACTATACAAATAAATAATGCCAGAGTTACATCAATACAATAAAAACAATTTAAAAGTAACTTTGCATAAAAACATCAATTCATTAATATTTCTTAAGAACACATTCTTATGGCATCATTATGTTATTTTCGCCAGTCTAATCTTCCTGCTTCTAATGGATGCTGCGAAGAAATTAGCAACGCCAAACATGATCAGAGGGGATTCCATTAGTTGTAGATAGAGCAGTGCTTGCTTAATTTGTAGGTAACCCTTATCTTTTAAAAGTGGGAGAATACATTTTTTCCTGCCACTGGTATAAAAGACGCAGAAAAATAAAAAGTGCATTATATCTTGGGGTGAATGGCCATCACATTTGCATGGTACTGCTTCCTCTGGCCTACTCCAACCCATAGGATCAGACAGTAAGAAATGGATTTGATTAAAACGAAATTTTGTGATCAACCAACGATGGAATGGGACCGTTATGGTACTGAGATATGGTTGGATAGATAGAGACACAATCAGTAGGAAATGGGCCCTAACGGTAGTTTTGTTTAGTTGCACATATTCCCGGTCCTGGTCTCTAAGTTTCTTGAAATTAGACTTAACCCAATTGATGTCACCCTTTACCAGCCCCTCTGGATTAGTAAAAATCTCAGGGCGTCCCAATTCCAAAGCGGTTTTCTTAATAAAAGATAGCCACTGGATTTCCTTTGATTTCTCCAATTTCATGCAATCTCTTAAAATCTCATGGTTCAGGGTGAGTTTAGAGTTCAACCATGTTTTTATCCATAGTAAGATGGGGCTAAGCTTATAATATCTGTAATATAGCCCATCCCTAGCTCTTGATGGACCGAAAAAGTAGCTGTTGCTTGGGGGAGAGCTAGGAGGGCACGGAGGAATTTATTTTCCTCCGTCTGGATAGGCTTATGATGTTTACACCCCCAAATGCCAGCCCCATAACTTGCAATAGCAATAGAATTAGCTTTATAGATGGATAGAATTGCTTCACATGGTTTCCCCCCTAACCGTTTAGCGAAACCTAGGATGGCGGCAGAAGATCTTTTAACCGCATTTACTTTAGAGGTAATTTGGGGGCCCCAGGTACCCCTGTCGTCAAACACGACCCCCAAGTACGTAAAAACTTTCACCCTGGAGATCGCAGATTCATTACAGAAAAAGGATTTGGAGCTATATTTATTAGAACCCAGTGTCATAACATTTGATTTGCCAGTATTAATGACCAGGTCTAAAGATTTCATAAATTCACCAAAGGAGCATAACAATCTTTGAAGGCCAAGGGGGGTCCGTGCCAGCAGAACGGCATCGTTCGCGTATAGGAGTACAGGGATGTTCGTTCCTCCCATACGCGGGATGTCAAGAGATGCCTTTACCAATGAATCTTCCAGTGAATTGATGTATAAGGTGAAGTGCATAAGGGCCAAAATGCACCCTTGGCGCACCCCTCTCCCAGACCTTAACCTAGCCTCCCACTAATTTCTGGTACCCAAGAAGGACAAGGGCCTGTGTCCTATCTTGGATCTCAGGAACGTCAACTAATTCCTCAGGAAGAAGTTCAAGATGTTGAGGCTTGCTCAGGTCTTGTCTGCCCTCGACCCCGGAGACTGGTTGGTAGCTTTGCGCTTGCAGGATGCTTATTTTCACATCCCCATCCGGCCAGCCCACTGGCGTTACATGCAGTCCACCTTAGGCCACAATTATTTTAAGATTACCCTGCTCCTCTTTGGCCTTACCAGTGCCCCATGGGTGTTCACGAAAGTGATGGTGGGGTCGCAGCTCATCTGTGCAGATCAGGGGTCCCAATCTTCTCCTATCTCACTGACTGGCTGTTGAAGGCAGGCTCGACCCAGGCTGTTGTCTCCCACTTCTTGACTACGGCCGACCTCCGGCATTCGCTGGGGTTCTCCATCAGTGTGTCAAAGTCACACCTGATCCCCTCTCAGGAGCTCCTCTTCATCAGAGCAGTTCTGGACACAACACAGTTTCAGGTTTATCCTCCTGAACAGCGAGTCCGGGATATTCAGGCTATGATTCTGATTTTTTGGCCTCTATCCCAGGTTTTGTTCATGGTGACCCTGAGGCTGCTGGGCCTCATGGCCTCCTGCATCCTGCTGGCTGATCATGCCAGGTGGCATATGCGGGCTCTGCAGAGGGACCTGAAGTTACAGTGGATGCAGCATATGGGGAATCTGTCCAAATGCATCCAAATCTCGTAGGGTACTGCACAACAGTTGCAGGGGTGGCTCACGAACCAGGATTGGATCAACAGCAGATCCCTCTCCCTTCCCCAACCAGAACACACAGTGGTGACAGATTCATCCTTTCTGGGATGTGGCGGCTACAGGGGAGAGGCAGAGATCAGAGGCCTCTGGTCTCCGGCGGAGTCCCGGCTCCACATCAATCTTCTGGAGCTGAAGGGGATCCGTCTTGCACTCAAGACATTCCTTCCCTCTGTCTGAGGAAGAGAAGTGCAGGTAGGTGTTCACGGACAACACCACCCCCATGTGGTGCTGCAACAAACAAGACGGGGTGGGATCGTGGACCCTATGTTAAGAGGCCCTCCGCCTCTGGACATGGCTGGAACATCAGGGCATATTCCTCATTGTTCAACAACTAGCAGGTTCTCTGAACGCCACAGCGGATGAACTTGGTTAGGTTTATTTGCAACGAAGAGAACGCGCAATGTCAGCAATTCTGCGCCTTGGGATATCCAAAGCGGCACTCGCTAGGCGACGCTTTTCATCGCGAGTGGAGTTGTGGTCTGTTGTACGCCTTTCCGCCTATACCACTTTTGCCCAGAGTGCTGAAGAAGATAAAACGTGATCCGGCCCAAGTCATTCTTGTGGCTCTGGTTTGGGCGCAAAGAGTCTGGTATCCCGAGCTGCTCAGCATGGCCATCGATCCTCCAATCCGACTGCCTCTTTGGGAGAATCTTCTGTCGCAGCAGCAGAAGACAGTCCTCCACCCAAATCTGGTCAGCCTTCACCTCCTTGCATGCAGATTGAGCAGCAGCAGTTGATGTCATTTGACCTGCCTCCCGACGTTTGTGACGTAATCCTGGTAGCAAGGCGTCCCTCCACTAAGATGGTATATGCCTGTAAATGGAACAAATTTTTGGCATGGTGCACATCAAAGGGAAACATCACTTACAACGAAACTTTTACAACGCACTACCATTACAACGCGGTCATTACAACGCAAACCATTACAACGCATTGCGCTGGGGGGCGCTCTAGGATAGGGAATAGGTTAATTTACTATCCAATAACCTTCCCTAGTGTCCACGGGGACTGGAGTTGGAATAGTAAATTAAACTATTCACTATCCAACACCCAAAAGCGCTATGCGTTGTAATGGTATGCGATGTAAAAACCGCGTTGTAAAGGCATGCGATGTAAAAGCATGCGTTGTAACGTCATACATCCACATCAAACGCTGTGGATCCCCTTTCTGCCCCTCTTTCTGAGGTTCTCTTGTTCCTCCTTTCTTTAGCCCAGCAGGGCTCTGCTCTGGGCACTATTAAGGGCTATCTTTTGGCTATTTATGCCTTTTTATGGCTACTTGATCAGGCTTCTCCCTTCAAGTCCCCGGTGGTTAATCGTTTCTTGAAGGGCATAGCTCATCTCTTTCCTCCTATTCCCTTCGTTATGCCTCAGTGGCACTTGAATCTGGTCCTGACCTATTGGATGTGCGCTCCCTTTGAGCCACTTCACAGCTGTCCTAAAGACTTTTAACTGTTAAGACTGCATTCCTGGTGGCCATCACATCGGCTTAAAAACAAACCTCCTTTTCTGGCTGTATATCCAGACAAGGTTGTCCTTAGGACTCGTCCATCCTTTCTTCCCAAGATATTTATTCTAAGGTAAGGAATCTGTAACTAACTGTTTCTTTCAGATGAACTAATTTCTTACCTTTGTTAATGATATATCTGTAAGAAACATAGGTTAGTTATAGATTCCTTACCGCCCCACCCATCCTCCCCATTCTGCAAACTGATTTTAACGGTTAAGGACATCCTTCCAGGGCCCTAGTTTTGTGCACCAGTTGTCAGTGTCTTGCATGGCGCTGCGCTTCTGCCATGGAAAGTTGTGTACAGAACTGACGTCAGCACGTGAGGGCGGTGTCTTAAGTAGCTACGGCAATGTCATCCCGGTGACCACGACGCCAGCGACAGACTTGGAGCCGACCAAAGCCACCTTCTGACGCGCAGAGGTCCGGCTGACAAAATACTTTGCGGAACCAGTCTGACGCCTGGGGGAAATTCTAAGGTAAGGAACCTATAACTAACCTATGTTTCTTACAGATATATTGTTACCGAAGGTAAGTAACTTGTTCGACAACTTCTATTTGGACCTATATGCGAACAGTGGGTTGGACACTTCCATTGACATGGGGCTGGGTTCTCCCCTCATCCTTCAATGGAAGAGATAGCCTCATTTGCTGTAGCCATCAGATGAACACCTGAAGTCCTGTGTCCTCACTGACATTTTGCAGTCTGAGAGGACCTTGTCCAAGCTCCTGCTGGCATTCACTGTCATGGGTACTGGGGATAATCATTGTTCCTGTTCACCCTGCTTTTGGTACACAGAACCCTACTCCTGAGAGCCTGGTATTTCAGGATTCTACTAGCAGCATAGGTTCCATCTCATTACTTACAATCCCACCAACTAGAGAGTCAAAAAGAATTGAGGCATTTGGGAAATGGATGTTCTCCTTAGCTGGCCTCGGTCTTCAGGTTGCCAGTGCCAGTTGTTTACTCCATGCATTATGGTATATGGCCACAGGGATATTGTTATCAGTCTGATAGGAATTCTGTACCCAGCTGTAGTGTAGTTCCTATCTTCCCAATAGGCTCTGCGCATTGGAATAATACCTACAGCAGTAAAGGCCTAGGCCAGACGTTAACTAGGTCTACTACTGTCAATACTAGACTTAAGTTTTGGGTTTGCCAGCGTAGCTCAGAGTTCGCTAGAAACTTTCTCGAATGTTCAGGAAAGAATTAACTCCCCTGATTAGACAAGAAGGGATTTAGTTTCTGACAACCATAGAACATGACAACTTTGCTCTCCCCTAATCAAGAGTGTATCTCCAGAGTCGTGTGAGCACAAGGCAATTATTTTACTCAGTCAGTACGTGCATTCTTAGTCTCATCAGATTGTAGAGAAAAGGAAGAGACGGGCCTGTTCAATAAAAAGGTGTTATTTATTGATCAGTCTCTTTTCTCGTACAAGAGAAATGGATCGATATTATTGCAATACTTATAGTTAAGTAAAGTGCATACATTAAAAGCAATAGTATAAAGTAATACTGTAAAAACATTGATATGGTTTCTGAGCCATATGATGTTTAAAATGATTAAAATATATTTACATACACATATACATTTGACTAAACGTACTCAACTGGTGTTTCTAAATACGCCTACCCCGTGTACCTGACCTAAGTCTAATGCGTGGGCGGGAATAGAAAGTTACAGTTTAAGTTAAGTTTGTTTTTGCCAAGTGAATAACTAAAGAATTCTCTGTGAGGGGTTATTCAGTTCTGTACCTGGAAGTTAGGATGAATGAGGAATGGTATCTCTTTCTCTGGTCTCGATATTCCAGGCTGCCTGCGAGGACTGCCCGAAAGCGCCGGTGCTGGGTCTCTCGGTAGGAGATAGCAGCGCGTCTCTCAGCGCGTCAGGAAGGCGGGGCTGCTGCCAGCGGGGTCTGCTCTGCTTCTGGGCTTCGGCAAGTATGGCTGCTCCGTCTCGTCACCACGCGTGTGTTTGCATAGGGCAAGATCGGCAATATTTATACCTTAAAGGTGCCGAGATTGACGTAAGGATGGACATAGATATTTCAATAAAGATGTCATACGACTTGCTCGTTAGCACATTCTTTTACTGAAGTTCTCTGTGAAATCAAAACAATGGCCGCACGGATTTTCCAGGTTGTCATAGGTTTGATTTGTTATGAGAACGTCGTATGCCTTATCAGGGGCTGGAGGAATGTCGCTTGTCTAATTAGATCTCAAGCGTTATGACCTAATCAGATAACACGTTCCTGTGCCGTAGTGTGACTGCGTCAGATAACGGTATCTGCATCATGGGGGCTTTTCTTGCCTCATGGGCTGACTGTTAGTTAACTTGATAGTTAGTTTAACCAGAATAGGGTCAGGAATAGGGGGATTGATTCAGAACCTATAGGAATACATGACACCCACTCCACGCTAACTATGGTCATATTTACTAATCTATGCATAGTATAACATAGTACAACATACTATAGAGTATAGTGTATACCTCACCACCCCAAAATACATAAATGCATTTTGAAATTTTCAAATATACTGAAAAATTGCAGTCATATATATTGTATGCACTTAAGCTATGAATTAAACGCTAAAGTAAACACGCATTTGTAGACATTATTGCTTATTTAGTATATGAGAAATACACATGAAATGGCTCTTAATATGGCTATACAGAAAGAAAGTTCGAGACCATTTCATCACATAATAAAATATTTGTGAACATACCAGCGGGCAACTAAAGTTTATAAAGTATCCAAAAATAGAAATCTTAGTTCTCTAGGAATAGTTTCTTACTTTAAGCAGAAGATAAGTGTCCCGAAAATTTTGTAAAAAATAATTTGGGGCTGCTAAAAAATTGTTGTCCGTGAACTGGTGGGAAAAATTGTTCATGTGACTTTATTTTTAAAGTTGAAGGCCGAATTCAGGGAACGCCGTGTGTGAGCTTGCTCAAAAGTCTCTATTTCTGTTCTGGAGAGAACATCATATCATTAAGGCTTTCGAAAAAACTGTCAACAGCTTCATGGGAAAGTTCCACTAAGTCGGAAATAGGTGTAACCATGCATTCGTGCGCATGATTGTCTCCATTGACATTCTGATTCGCATTGCTGACAGAAGGTCGTACCTGATCAATGCTGCTTTCATCTTGAACTTCACTACTCTTCAATCGTAGTGGTGAAGATTCCACGAATGCCGTCATCAGGATTGGCAGCCTTTGAGGGCAGCACAAAGCGTGAACCTTGGTAGGAACCAACAATGTATCTGCATCCACTGGCGCATCCGATTGTAGCGTCAGACCGGTGTCTAACACGCATTCTTCTCCGCATAGCAGACATCTCAATACAGGTAAAACACATCTTTGCCACATTGGTCGAAATGATAGAAACCAAGTCATGTTCAGGTCTCTAAGCCGGGAGAGTTCCAGGATTTTTGATATCCGGTCCCGGTATCCAATGGCTAGGATTGTATCTTCCATTGTCGCGAGAGTTTGATCTGTGACATGGGTTGCCATAACGAAAAATAAGGACTAAGAATAGGATTCCTGCAATTAGTCCCAGGATCAGGGGAAGTCCGCCAAAAATCGAATGGACGAAATCTGGAAAAATACCCAGTATGGCTTTGAATGGTGTTAATGCCATTGAAAATACTGTCTTAAATACCTTTGAGACCCCAGTGGTATCAGAAATATTTAAGATTTCGCTCAGGATTTCCGCGAAATGTACGGGGGAATTAGTTGATAATAATGTATGTATCTCTGCAGTCGTCCTTGCGACTTGTAGATCATACGTTTCTTTTGATGACGAGAGCCTTGTAGGCGTCTGAAGAAGCACTGTTTTCATTCTGCTTAAAGTATCTATTCGAATAGAAGTAATTTTCAAACTGGGCCATGCCCTTGCCTCCCTGTCTGGAAAGGAGCTGGGGAACAAAGAACGTCCACAGCACTTGACCTTCGCAGTCGTAGTGACTAGATAAGGAGTCCCGGGCATAAGACTACAACATTTGCGGTCTACAATAAGAATGTAACTCCCATTATAGAGTCTTTGAAAGAATGGTTCTATTTCAGTTGCAGGTGCGCCTTGCTGGTGACATGAAAGGTTGTATGAATTCCCTTCACAGGCTCCATGCAAACTAATTCCGTTACACAGAAGCGTGCCGCTTAGTGACATAGCACAATTGTTGCCACTAAGAAACACTTTCTGTCCTTTATTACTGACACATGCATGTGAATAGGGCAGGTTCCAAGTTGTTTTAAGGTACCCCTTCCCCAATTTCTCGTACATGCCAGCCTGTATATATTTTTGGCAGTATTGAAACCTGAAGGTTGAGATTGGAATATTTATGATTCCGTGGATTATCCATTCACTGACAGGTCGTTCTGACATTGTCATTGGTAATCTTTCTAGTTTTTCAATGCTCAAGATTGTATAATCAGCACCCTTTTGCGCCATACCGATTTGTCTATCAGTAAGGTTAAAGATTTGGAATAGTGACGTTGTGTTGATTAAACGCCAAGGCACATAGCCTGAACGCAGATTTTGTAACGTCCAGCCAAGCTGTACAATAGAACGCAATTGTGACTGACCATGTTGTAATAACAGTAAGTCTTGCGATAATATATCGATTGCTGAAGACACAATGCTGTCCAATGAAAAAATTCTGGAGGACAGAGTCATTAACCCATTGTCCACTACAGAAAGTGATTTTTCCAAATTAATACCGTCAATTTCCCGTATTCTCTCTGCTGTTTCAATTTGATTAACCTTCCAGGCCTCATTGTATGCTGCATATACAGAGGCTGCTATGAAACGCTTTTGACGCTGTTTGCGTGGTCCCATTATGAAATCACGCAAGTCAGCACCATCAGTAAGTAAAGTTAGGTGTTGCTTAATTTCAGGCAGTGTGGAAGTTTGTAGCCACTGAAGGCATAATTTGCCCACACTGTAGGTTGTTATTATCCCTGGGTGATGTCTTTGGGGATATCTAGGGTCTGGCCTGGTCATTTTGAACCCCTGTGTTTTATTCAGGAATCTGTCTTGACAGTTATTTGTATCTGTGGGCCAGATCAACCATTGTTTCCAATCAGGATGTGTTCTGTTTTGGTTTAATATATGGTTTACGTCTATCTCTTCATCCGTATCAGAGCTATTGCTAAACATTGTTGGCTTTGGAATAGACGGTTTATTTAAATCTTTGATTTTGGCTAGGCCAAGACAGGTGGTTTGTTGAACAGTGTCATTTAAAAATATCATTTGTTCTGGGATCATGCAAGCTCTAAACAAAGCTTCTAAACCCTGTACTTGCCATTCTTTTGTACCCCAAACACTTTTCAAATCAACATTTTTGTCCCAATAATTAAATCCTAAAGTATTCATTTCTTCGAAGAATGAATCTGAATATATCAACTTTGTGTTGGTTATCATGGTTTTCATCCCTGTCTTGTTTGACGATTTAAAATAAAATGTTTCAGCATTACTTGTGTTAAAACCTGAAAAATATGAATATTTGTCGTAAACGGTTCTTGAGCTCCCTTTTGGAGGTGTTGCACAATGTTCCCATTGATTATAATTTAAAACATTTCTAGGTTGTGCAGATTTATGTAAAAAATGGTTACCATAGTGGTTATAGCAATACATACTATCATAATTTGTAGAACCTTGCAAATAATCATGTTTTGTAAATTTAGCAGACATTACTAAGTCAGACATCATGTTATTAATGCTTTCGAAGTCCCAATCATCAGCAAATGAGTTTGGTTTTGCAAAGTCACTCAAGGAGATCTTGATTTGGTGTGGATATTTCAGGATCTCGACCGGACCATAAATTTCATAGTCAGTGTTGTCCCAGGCTACCCCACCAGGTATAGGATTGGCTGTGAAGTTGGCTGAAGAAAGTTCTCTTTTCTCGACGTGTGAAGATGTGTGTGGTTTGAGGACCAAGTTGATGTTCTGACTTGCTGTGTCCATTTTAGCATATTTTCCCTCAATGAAGCGTCCCAAAGTTAATACCATGATGAGCCAAAGTATGAGGATAAATGCACCAAAACCCACCCAAAATTCAATCCATGGAGAAATCAGATATGTTTCTTTCAGTTGGTTCAAAAGTTCCTTCGCTTTGTCTTTAAAGGATTTTGATGATGGCTGTGTCTTTGATTCACTGAGGCTTTCAGAGGAATCATCGAAGTTGATGAAGTAGCCGGATGCAGTTCTGTCAATTGTTCCAATTGCTTCAGGATTTTTGTTTCTTGCATTTTCACTTGGTACTTCATTATAGATTGGTGTGTCTCTGCTAAATGTTTTTATTTGGGTTTTCAGAGGTCTGAGTTCTATTGCATCGTTGCATAGTCCTTGTTGTTCTTCTGTAGGCGTTTCGAATGTGATGAGCCTCTTTGTTAGGACCTCTGTACTGGTAGCAAACCTTGGTGTTCTGCTACTTATTGGGAGTCCACTTGGCCTACTGTTTGTTATCGGCCACATGTTGTGGTTTTACCAGGTCGATGGATACAACTCGGTTCTCCTTTTTACCAGCAAGTGGCGGTAGTACAACTGATCTTGTCCCGTTGACAGACAAGACAGGAACTGCTTTTCTGTAAGAAGGCCCAAATTCCTTCTTTACCGCGATCTTCTCCCTGACTAGATCCCCGACATTTGGAATCCAGACAGGTCTTGCTGGGACAGGTGGTGATTCTTCAGTGGTTGTTGGCTGTTGTTTCAACTGTATGTTGCTCAGGTCTTTTCTTGTTTTGTTTAAGTCCTGCAAAATAGCCAAACGGTCTTTGACATCAAAGCTTTTTTCTTTAACCACTGAAGTCTGACTGTCGAGGTCAGAGATAATCATTCTAGTTCCAAATAATAATTCGTACGGACTGAATCCCTTCAGAGAATTTCTTGGCAAGTTATTTAGACTACGTTGGACACTTATTAGATGTTTGACCCACCCAGCTCCCGAACCTAATACCTTTGCCGTTATAGATTGCTTTATGTCACGGTTTTTTCTTTCAACAATTCCGTTCCCCTCAGGGTGAAATGGACAAGAGTACCGCAATTGCACGCCCATGCTGACCATGGCCTCCTTATAAGCCCGAGAGCTAAAAGCAGGACCATTGTCCGAATGCAGCATGCCAATTGCGTATGTGCCGATAAAGACTCGCAAATCTTTTATAACAGTTCTGGCGTCAGCCGTTCGCTGGGGCCACATCCATATAAATCTCGTGCATGAGTCCACTGCAACCAAGATATATTTATAGTTACCATCCCTTTGTAAGGGACCGCAGTGGTCTAGATAAACACAGGCTAATGGTTTATCCGAGATTAGAAGGGGCGTCTGCGCTGGACGTCTCACCGTTGATACTTTCATTTTTTGACATATTTCACATGCTAGAACATAGTTCCTCGTTTGTCTTCTCATTTGTGGCCACCAGTATCTCTGTTTTAATAATGATACTGTGGCTGAGACGCCAGCATGAATAGAAGCAAGCCCTTCGTGTGCCGCTATTATTAGTCCTAACCTATGTTCCATGTTTGGAATTGCCCTATCCCCCACTCCAGGGATTCGAGCAAAAGGAACATTGTTTGCATCAGTTATGTATGAGTATTTTACTGGAAAGCCTTTAGGGAGTGGTTCTATCGAATCCTTTTCTGAAGCGCTGACAGCTTGTAATATTTCGCTGTCTATTTTTGTTTTTGACCGGGTGACGGCAGCTACGGAAGCCGTTTGCACAGCTGCCTTCGCGGCCTCATCAGCCAATGAATTCCCTGCAACGTGAACGCCATCACGTTGATGACTCAGTGTATGTATCACGTGAGTCTTTGGTAGTTCTTTTTGTAAAAGAGCTACTTGTTCCCAGAGCATTTTATGCTTGATTTTGCCACCTTTCGCATCCTTGAAACCGTTCTGAAGCCAGATCTGCAAGTATTCATTATAAGACTGAACGCAATAATACGAATCGCACACTATGAGTGTGGGGAATTCTCGATCGGTATTTTCAAGCGCCATCTTGAATGCTAGTAGTTCAGCTCGCTGAGCTGTACAATCTCCTAGGGATTGTGTTTTAGTGAGGGTTGGTTTAAATTTCCCTTCGTGCCAACGACCTTTAACAATCGCGCACGCAGCACTGTAAGCTTGTTTACCCCCTACTGCGGGTTGTGCTGATCCGTCTGTATATATTATACAGCCGTAGTGATCTAGAGGCAGAATTTCGGTTGGCGGAGGACATTCAAATTCATATTGGAGAAATTCTTGTGTTTTTAAGTAAGGATCAAATTCGTACACCACGTCTGTTGCAGCAAGAGAATTAGCCCATTGTATCCATCTTGGATGGAGTGCTTTAGCATTTGGAATGCTTGCCTTTGTTACCGCCTCTAAGGCTGGTATTGGTGTCACGATTACTATTCGTTTACCTTGTGCCAGGGCTCGTTCTTTTGCTATAGCTGTCTGTGTTGCTGTAAGAATTTTTTCCGTTGGGCTAAATTTCATTTCAGCCTTAGTGTACAAGTGTGATTTGAATGCAATTGGTACCTTTTCTCCCTCATTAGAGGTTAGGTATGTGAATCCGCATCTCCCTGGGATGACTCGAATCACAAGATTGCGTGTGTTATCACGTGTTTCTAATTTTGTTTTAATTAGCATGTCTGTTTGTAAGGATCTCAAAATCTCTGTGTGTGTTTGAGTCCAATTGGATCTTTTAAAGTCTGGTTTAATTAGATCATAAAGGGGTTTGACCCTTTCTGCGTAATTTGCAATGTATGTTCTTCCGAAATTTAGGAAGCCTAGAATTGACTGTAGGTTTTTTAGTGTTTTAGGAGCTTGGATTACGGCACATTTCTCTAGGAAATTGTCAGCCAGGCTTTTGCCTTCACTTGATAACTCATATCCTAAGAATAGGACTGTCAGATGGGCAATTCTGGATTTTTTAAAGTTGAATTTGTAACCCTCCGCTGCGAACCCAAGTATTATGGTGTTCACTCTTTTCAAGTGAGTATCCAAGTCATCGTCTGTTAAGTAAATGTCATCGACATAAGATAATGCTTCATCATCATATAGTTGTAGTAATTCTGTTACTCTCGCTGAGAATACCCCCGGGCTGTTCTTGTACCCCTGGGCTAACCGACAGAATTGCTTTTGAGTGACATGTACTGAGAATGCAGTTAAATATCTGCTCTCTGGTGCTATGTTTTGACAAAAGAATCCATTGGAGATGTCCAAGGTTGTTTTGTATTTTTTGCGCACTATGTTATTCATTAGTGCAGCACTGTGTGAGTTTTGCACTGCAAAGGTTTTGCAACATGTGTTAAGGTGTCGGTAATCCAAAACTAGACGATATGAGTTGTCTGGTTTGGAGACCGGAAACAAAGGATTGTTCATTTGTGAGGTGCAAGTTTCAATCACCCCCTGGAATTCTAGCTGATCTAGTATTTCATTTACCTGTTTTTTAGCTTCTTGCTTAATTGGGTACTGCCTTTGTGCAGTAGGTTGTGATTTTAACTGGATTTTGTGAGGAGGAGAATCCTCATCCCATCCTACATGATTTTTATATAAAGCAGGTGCTAAGGCCACTGCCCACTTTCTAGCAAGTGTGTATTTTTTATGAATCGGGATTTGATTCGAGAAGGCAGGCATAATTACTTCTTCGCCATGAGGGCACTCCCTGACAAACTCTGGTGGCCAGTCTTTTTCAGCTAGAAGGATGTCATAACCCTTGGAAAGGTTATCCCAAAATAGTCCCCTTATTTTCCTAGTCTTATCTCCCTCTATACGTAATGTTATCTCGTATATCTTGTGGGGTTTGCTAACTCTGGTGTCTGCAGTTTCCACTTGAAGATATTCATTCGTGTCCACTGTCTCCAGATGATTCATAAGGACTTTGCGAGCTATGCTCACTTCTGCTGCGCTGTCTAGCATTGTTTGAGCCCACTCTCCGTTTTTCAGTTGTGTCCTCAGTATTCTCGGCATTGTTAACTACCTTGATACTGGCTACCTTCTTTTTTGGAAATTGTAATTTCTTTTTTTGTTGAGCAGGTTCCTTGTCTTTGGACTTGGCGTGCTCTTCTCTTTGTTCTGATCGTCCTCTTCTTTCCGATTTCTGCGAGGAAGTCTGAAAAGATTGAGAGGGACGTGTATCAATGTCTTGATATCTATCAGGTTTTTTAATATTATCCCTATTTCTAAGGTTATATCTTTTCCCAGAGGGGTCACTCTGGGGTGACCTGTGTCTCTGGTTCGGAGATTTCTCCCTTCGCCTAGGAGACCTTCCTCGGGACTGGAATTTCTTTTCTTTTGGATTGGATTGTTTGTTTCCATCCCAGTTCTTTTTTGGTGAATTATTATTAAAAAATATTTTTTCTGGACTTTCAGTCAGTTGCGGTTTTACTGGTATTCCACCTAAACTATCTCTACCTAGTTCTTCATAAGATTTTTCTATGATTCTGGCAATTTCAGCTGGTTGGTCTGCTATATCTGTCTCTTTTAACCTCTGGCGGATCGCCACGTTTGCTGCTTCACCTTTTATATTGGCTAATAATATAGCCGAGACCTGCTTGAAGTCTTTCAGTAATTTCATACCAAGAGTTAAAGCTGGTTCTGGACCGTATTCATCTTGAATTTGTTTTAGCACATCTGGTATTACCGAAATGGATGGAACACCGTGCGTTTTTGTGTAGATTGAAGCAAAGACTGTACCCCAAGTGTCACAGTCCTCTATGTGTGGTGCGATTCCCATTGGGAGACATATAGTCAGAATCCTGTGTTTTTCTAGCGGGATGGTGTCAGGAAACACCGCCTCTATTTGGGTGATTTTCTGTGCCAACCAGAATGGTATTTGTTCCCGTTTAGCCGGAACTTTACCTAGGCAGGATTGGATGTTCTGTGGTGTGATTTTATTTGTGTTCCCCTGGTGAGGGGTCAGCTGTGGAAGTTTAATCGCTGGCTGAATTGTTGAAGTCCGCATTACATACTGGACTAATTGTCTATGAATTTTTTGTAATTGTTTTAGCTGTATTAACAGCTCTCCTGTAGACATTCCTTCGATGTCTGGGTGTGGTGTGTATCCGGCTAAGACCGGCCACGTTGCTCCTGGTCTACCTAAAGGACCGAGCCTGGTGATGTGATTATTATGTATTAGGGCGCCATCAAATAAGAGCAAATGCTCTTGGAATTTGAGTGGTACTTCCACCTCCTCGAAAGGAGTGTAAATGTCGGGTGGAACCTCTATTTTGTAATAGTGGAAGTACTTTGTTACAGCATTTGCTGCTGGAAAATGTATCCATGTATAGTATACCTCTGTCTGCCGATATTCGTGTGCCTCAATTACGAATATGACTGTGCCACCTCTAGGTGTCAGTCCATTTTCTATAAGTTTTAAGGTTATAGATTTCCTTTTGCTGACCGGAATGAGTATTATATCCGCGTCTGCATCCTTTAGTGCAGTATCTGCTGCTGCTATTTCAGCTGCTAATCTAACTGCCTCTCTTTCGTCATCACTTTCTGACATTTTACTGTTAGAAAGGTTATTCTTTTTATTTGCAGATCAGGTTTCTAATGGAACAAAGATTAGATGCACAATATTTTGAAACAGTGTATCCTTCAACGTTGACTAAACCAAGAACCTTACATAGGAGTTCCCTCCTGCGAGGTTTTGGAGGATATTACCTTTCACCCACTCCAGACGTCTTTGGAGTATTTGGGAAAAGGGGTCTGAGTGAGAAAGCACGACTGAGTTACTCTAAATGTCTTACGTTAGTTTTATCGCCCTTTCCAAACGCGTTGGGCGCCATGTAGTGTAGTTCCTATCTTCCCAATAGGCTCTGCGCATTGGAATAATACCTACAGCAGTAAAGGCCTAGGCCAGACGTTAACTAGGTCTACTACTGTCGATACTAGACTTAAGTTTTGGGTTTGCCAGCGTAGCTCAGAGTTCGCTAGAAACTTTCTCGAATGTTCAGGAAAGAATTAACTCCCCTGATTAGACAAGAAGGGATTTAGTTTCTGACAACCATAGAACATGACAACTTTGCTCTCCCCTAATCAAGAGTGTATCTCCAGAGTCGTGTGAGCACAAGGCAATTATTTTACTCAGTCAGTACGTGCATTCTTAGTCTCATCAGATTGTAGAGAAAAGGAAGAGACGGGCGTGTTCAATAAAAAGGTGTTATTTATTGATCAGTCTCTTTTCTCGTACAAGAGAAATGGATCGATATTATTGCAATACTTATAGTTAAGTAAAGTGCATACATTAAAAGCAATAGTATAAAGTAATACTGTAAAAACATTGATATGGTTTCTGAGCCATATGATGTTTAAAATGATTAAAATATATTTACATACACATATACATTTGACTAAACGTACTCAACTGGTGTTTCTAAATACGCCTACCCCGTGTACCTGACCTAAGTCTAATGCGTGGGCGGGAATAGAAAGTTACAGTTTAAGTTAAGTTTGTTTTTGCCAAGTGAATAACTAAAGAATTCTCTGTGAGGGGTTATTCAGTTCTGTACCTGGAAGTTAGGATGAATGAGGAATGGTATCTCTTTCTCTGGTCTCGATATTCCAGGCTGCCTGCGAGGGCTGCCCGAAAGCGCCGGTGCTGGGTCTCTCGGTAGGAGATAGCAGCGCGTCTCTCAGCGCGTCAGGAAGGCGGGGCTGCTGCCAGCGGGGTCTGCTCTGCTTCTGGGCTTCGGCAAGTATGGCTGCTCCGTCTCGTCACCACGCGTGTGTTTGCATAGGGCAAGATCGGCAATATTTATACCTTAAAGGTGCCGAGATTGACGTAAGGATGGACATAGATACGTCAATAAAGATGTCATACGACTTGCTCGTTAGCCCATTCTTTTACTGAAGTTCTCTGTGAAATCAAAACAATGGCCGCACGGATTTTCCAGGTTGTCATAGGTTTGATTTGTTATGAGAACGTTGTATGCCTTATCAGGGGCTGGAGGAATGTCGCTTGTCTAATTAGATCTCAAGCGTTATGACCTAATCAGATAACACGTTCCTGTGCCGTAGTGTGACTGCGTCAGATAACGGTATCTGCATCATGGGGGCTTTTCTTGCCTCATGGGCTGACTGTTAGTTAACTTGATAGTTAGTTTAACCAGAATAGGGTCAGGAATAGGGGGATTGATTCAGAACCTATAGGAATACATGACACAGCCTGCGCAAACCGTTCAGGGTGGCCTGCACGTGGCCAAATATGTAATAAGGTCAGGACTGGACATTTGTCAATTGCTAAGACAATGCAGTCGGGACTAGTTTAGTGCTCTGGTGCCATGTATGCATTAGATCAGAGACTTATCAGGTGATGTTCAGGCATCACTCATGGATATGCCTTTGGAGAGGTCTTGTCTATTTGGAAAACAGGCTGATTCCCCTCTAGAGTGCTTTAAAGAAATAAGAGGTACAGCATGCACGTCTAGTCTCCCCACACCTACACTTTGACCTCTTTCAAGGCATTGCCAGTGGTTTTAGGTACAGGCAACGCCAAGGCACACCACCCCAGCAACAAGCACCCAATTCCTTTTGGGTCAGGGATCCAGCAGAAAATGTCTGGGCATTTAGGAACAACAAATCTCCCAATTCCCCACCCCTCCAGCAGCAGTCTCCAATCTGTTTCTTTTTTTGCCCCTAGCAGCATCTTTTCTCCAGGGGTTGCTGGCCATACCCACCTGATAAGCGGTTCCTGGGAAACAAAAAGTTCAGCAGTTACATACTATGCCATTTGTCCCTGACCCTGTCTCATCTTCCACTCACATCAGAGTATCTTTCAGAGAATCCTTTGCCTATTTTCCTATAGGAAGTTGAGGCTGTTTTGGTGAAAGGAGTCGTTGAGTCTTGGCATTGTGAATCGAAACTGGACGGTAATCCCACTATATTCTAGTGCCGAAAAATTATGTTGGCCTTTCACTCATTTTCGTCTCTGACTTCTCAATCTATTCCTGTTAAAGGACAAATTACGGAGGCTTATGTTGGCTAAGATTCTTTCTGATGGATACATCTGCCAGTGGATTCCTCACCTTGTGAATATCCCCCTGCATCAGCAACGTTCGGAAAATTCTTTTGTAGCACGCCGGCGTGGACGACGTCACAGGAGCACGGCATCGCGCGCGACTCCGACTGACGTCACTGACTTCTTATTAGGCCTACATCGGCGTGATGACATCAGTTCCCTTTTTTCCACGTCGTCGACGCTAACGGTTTCTTGGGATCTTCTGTTGTACGGATAGTAACTTTGTTGCTATTGTGGATTTTGTATCTGTTTGGTGTTGCTGTCTTCCGTCGAGATGTCATCGAAAAAGACAGGATTTAAACCATGCGATTCGTGTGGGAGGATGATGTCCATTACAGATTCTCATGGTGACTGTCTATGGTGTCTGGGCTTGGATCACGACGTCAAGGGTTGTTGATCCTGTTAAAAAATTAACCCAAAGGCTCTTCGGGAACGAGAAGCAAAACTTCTTCTTGCCAAAATTAAGGGTAAGGATACCAAGAGAAGTCAAGATCAAGACGCTCGAGGTCGAAGTCGAGGTCGTGGTCGAGGTCGAGGCCTCGTTCGAGTTCGGCTTCTAAGTCGGCTTCGGGTCATGCTTCTGGTTCATCAAAAAAGAAGCATAAGAGAAAGAAGCAGAGTTCGAGACACCATTCCAGCAGGGAGTCGGACTCGAAAAAGAAGTCATCTTCTCGAAGACATCGCAAGGACATGATATCTCCCTCTCCAGTTCGTAATCCTGAAGGTGAGACCGTGCCTTTACAGTTTCGGGAGCCAACGCCAACTCAGGTATCGAATCTGTCTCCGGATCCGTATCAGTCTTCGGTACATGATGATGGAGATGAAGAAGTTCCTCAGGGCTCAATGACTCCGGTACATCATCCCGAGGAACAAGAGGAACAGGAGGAGTCGAATTCGGTGCAGCCTCCTCAGGAGCAGCCGGTAGGTTCATATTCAATTTCCTGGTCCTGGTCAGGACCCATCGCATTTTCTAAACGCCATATATGGCGTATACGCGAGAGCAATGTACCCCTCTGGTGCACCGGCTGGTCCCATGGGTCCATTGGCTTATAATTGCGATTCTCCTATTAACATGACCAGAGAATCTGGATTTCATTAAAGACACGGAGGCTAACATTATGCATTAATCCTTTTAATGCAGCTCACAAACACAGCCGCTTACATCACAAAGGTAAGAACAAGAATTAGGTGACATCATAGTATCCATAAAGGCCAGGTGCCAAGGGAGATCAGCCTCTTTTAAATGCCTCAAGTGACAGGAGAAGTTGAAACGGAGGAACAAAACTTGAACTTGAATGAAGAACTGGAGACCATCCTGAATTCCAAGTAGATTCATCAATTAGAATTGTCTGAAATGGAAAGACGAGGTAAATCAAGGAGAAGGAAAGAAAAGGTCTTCATGAGAAGCATGAACAAAAACATCAGAGTAAGAGAGCATGAAAATATTGTAAAACAGATTAAATAATTGTAAACCAGATTAAATAACAATTCACAATTACCCTCAGGGAGGGACGGGAGGGATAATGTTAGCCTCCGTGTCTTTAATGAAATCCAGATTCTCTGGTCATGTTAATAGGAGAATCACAATTTCATTACAAGACAGGAGGCTACATTATGCATGTTGGTAGCCTTGAATAACTGCATCAGAAACATGTTCAATTGGTTTACAATAATGATGTGAAAAAGTATAGGCATTAGACCAATCGGCGGATTTAAGGATAGCATCCAACTTACCACCAGACCAGAATGACTTGCTGGCCATAGCACTCCTGAGGGAGTGAGCCTGGAACTTAGACAGGTCAATACTAGCAAGGTTCATAGCAATTTTAACCCACCTAGCGATAGAGCAGGATGAGATGGGTTTAAAGGGACTAACGTAAGAAACTAAAAGTTGATTTGCACCAGGAGGACGAAGGTTAGACATTCTGGAATCGTATTCCTTCATGCAATCAACAACACATAGTTTTGGATGAGAATCAAAACGAGGGTAAAAGATAGAATCAGACATGGTTTTAGTTCTTCTAAATATTTCGAATTTAACACCAAACATGTCGTAACATCTATTAGAGATGTCAAGAGCTTTGACATCAGAAACTCTGCGACAAGAAACTAGACATAAAAGAGAGGCAAGCTTAATTGAGAGACATTTCCTGTTAAGGAGAGAATTGTTAGGCCATGAACAAAAAAGATCAAGCAAAAGTTTAACATCCCAAACGGATTGATATCTAGGACGAGGGGGTCTCTTAAGACGAATGCTTTTAAGAACTCTACAGATAATAACGTTTTTACCTACCGTTTTACCATTGACAAGAGCATGGCCGGCTGAAATTGCAGATCTAAAACAATTAATTGATCTATAGGAGAGACCATTATCATACATTTCAACAAGGAAATTAACAATAGAGACTATAGGAGCCTCCACGGGATCCAAGTTCCTCTCCAAGCACCAACTAGACCATTTCTTCCAGATGTTATTGTATCTGTAATGGGTTCCAGGTGCCCATGACTCTCCGAGGAGAGTGAGAGCAGACGACGAAAGTCCAGACAATTGGTGAGATTGCCTGACACTTTCCAGGCAAGAAGGTTCAAACTCCCTGAAACAACCAGGTGATGATCCTCTCCGTCTGCGTTTAGGAGGAGGCCCTGAATTGCGGGAATCAAGAAGGGAACGTCGCAAGAAAGTTCCAGAGCTGTGGGGAACCAGGCTTGAGACGGCCAGAAAGGGGTTATCAGGACAAGGGAGCATTGTTCCTGTCTCACTTTCTGAAGAACCCTCTGAATCATTGCAAAAGGGGGAAAGGCGTAAGGGCGAAGGGGAGCCCAAGGCTGGAGGAAAGCGTTCACAACTAGAGCACCCGGGTCTGGCATCCAGCTGAAATACTGGGGGGAGTTGGAAGGTCAACCTGCTTGCGAAAAGGTCCACGTCGAAGGGACCCCAATGAGTGTTCAGGGAATTGAAGATCGTCGCATCGAGTTTCCAGTCGCTGAAATCTTGAAGGAACCTCGAGTTCCAATCCGCTGAGATATTGGATTTCCCTGGAAGGTATTCTGCTCTCAATGAAATTTTGTGTTCTAGACAGAACATCCATAATTTCTTGGCCAGATCCGATAGGTCTGCGGACCTCGTGCCACCAAGACGGTTGATGTAAGAGACCGCAGAAACGTTGTCCATTTTCAGAAGGACAGATCTGCCTTGAAGTGAGTGTCTGAAACTCATCAAGGCATAAAGCCCAGCGGTCAGCTCTAAAAAATGTATGTGGTGGGAGGACTCCGAAGGGGTCCAAACTCCACCGGTGTCTTGGTCGAGGAGGCGAGCGCCCCAGCCATGGAGACTGGCGTCTGACTCCAAGACAAAGTCTGGGGTGGAACCGAAGATAGCCCTTCCATTCCATGCATCCAAATTGTCCAGCCACCAAGAGAGTTCCAGTCTCGCTGGTTGGTCCAGAGAGATCTTGTCCCCATACCAGAGACCGGACCGAAGGGCTTGGGCTTTCACCCTCTGGAGAGCACGGTAGTTTAGAGGACCCGGGAAGATAGCTTGGATCGAAGAAGAAAGAAGACCCACGAGTCTGGCTAATTCTCGTAGAGAGAGAGATTGATGTTTCAGGACAAACCTGATTTCTTTTCGAATTTTCGCAATCTTCTTTTTCGGCAGTGAAAGAAGACAGCTTGAGGTGTTCACGGTGAAACCTAAAAACTAGAGGGATTTTGAGGGCGTCAGGATGGACTTTTCTCTGTTTATAATGAAGCCAAGATCCTCTATCAATTCCATGGAGACCCTGAGGTCTTCTAGAATTTGTTCCTGGGTTTGAGACATGATGAGGATGTCGTCTAAGTAGATAATTAGGCGAACCCCTCTTGCTCTGAGAATCGAAACAATGGCTCTCATGACCTTGGTGAAACACCAGGGGGCAGATGAGAGACCGAAGGGGAGAGCTTGAAATTGGTAGAGGTGTCCGTCCCAAATAAATTGGAGGAAGGATTGATGTTCCTTGGCCATGGGGATAGTAAAGTAGGCATCCTTTAGGTCTAGCTTGACTATAATAATAATAATAATAATAATAATAATAATAATCCACATTTGTAAAGCGCACAATCACCCGTAAGGGTCTCTAGGCGCTGGGGGCCGTCGGGAAGATTAAGCAAGCTATTGCCCAGAGTCACATGGTGCAGGGCTAACCTGCCGCCGGAGCCGGGGATCGAACCCTGATCCCCAGATTCCAGCGTCAGTCGCCCTGGCCGCGGCGCCACACCTCTCCCTCGCTAGCCAATCTCCTTGAAGGAGAAGGTCCCTGAGAAGATGGATGCCCTCCATCTTGAAGTGGCGATAAACCAGGTATTTGTTTACTTCCCGTAAATTTATCACTGGCCTCCAGCCTTTGTCCTTTTTCTCTACCAAGAAGAGGGTACTTACAAAATTCTTTTGTGACCAAGGAACCTCGAGAATAGCTCCCTTTTTCAGCATAGAGGAGACCTCCTCCTTGGCGATAGCTAGATGTTCCGGGGGGAGGTCCAAGGGTCTTGGAGTCGTGGATTGGTAAGGAATGTCCACGAAATCTATCATGAACCCGCGGACAGTTTGTAGGACCCACGGGTCCTGAGTATAACTTTCCCAAACATGGTAAAACAATTTGAGCCTTCCCCCGACCTTTGGAGGGGAAGGAGAAAGGAGGGCACTTACTTGGGGTGTTGGTATTAGGTGCTCCACGGGAGGAGAAGCCTCTGCCTCGGGAACCACGACCTCCTCGTTGGGGGTAAAACTGTTTGTTCGAGGGGTAGTATCCCCTTCCTGCACCACCTCTTCCTCTGCCGGAGTTATAGGGCCGGAAGTTGGCACGGCCGGAAGAACGGCCCCTTCTTCCGGCCTGACCAAAAACATTAGATGGGAAGACTTTTTTCAGGTTGCTTTGAGCCCTATCAAGCGCCGTAAAGGTCGCAACATATCTGCCAATTGACTTAATCATGTCTTGCCCGAAAAGTAGGCCTTGAGGTTCGGAAGAAGGCTCCTTGTCGGCAAGGTCCCCAAGTTTGGGGTTAATTCTGTTTAGGACAGTTTTTCTCCTTTCCATGTTCAGGCTTGAATTGGCGTTCCCTAGGAGAACGATAGCTCTCTGGCTCCAACCCCTAATGAGCGCAGTGTCAAGGGGAGTATCTGAAATATAGGACTACTCAGCAAGATCAAGGATTTTGGTGAGAGGGCCTAGCATGTCTAGAAGACGGTCCTGGCAGGATTTATATGCTCTTTCGAGCCCTTTTCTTGGGTCCTTTCCCAGTTTAAAGAGAAATTTAATAAGGTCTGGGTCAAGGTTGGGGGTCTGGCAGACCTTATCCCCGATCCATGGTCTCGGGCACTCAGCTCGCATAATGTTCCTTGTATCAGTTTCCAAGGAGTTTCTTAACCATTTGGTTATAAACTTGCCGACATGTTCCTGGGGCGACCACTTAGAGCTATTAGGGCGTGAGATATTGACAGGAGAAAACATCTCTCCCCCTAGGGGGTCAAGGATGGTATCCTTGGAGGAGGAAGGAGGGTCTAACTCGGAAAAGGAGCTGGGGTCAGAGTCATTGGAAAAGTAATCGTTAGGGTCGAAAACGAACTCGTCGTAGGGTTCCTCGAAAGTCTCCTCCACGTCAGAGTAGGTATCAGAATGAGCATTAGCACCATCACCGCTCGTGCCGCTTAGGACACCTTCCAGAGTTGTACCGCCAAGGGTACCCAACCTAGTTGTGCCGCGAGGGGCACCAATGCCTCTTGGAGCGCTAAGGCTTCCCAAATCCAGAGAGGTGCTTGGACCTCCAAGGTTCCCCGCACAAATATCCATAGTGTGCTTTGTTTTCCTAGGTGCTTTGAGCTTTGTAGGGTTGTTAGGGTGTTGTCCAGGATCACTGAGGGTCCTCTTACGAGACATTACCTCATTAAAAGTATCGAGCATGCATGCTCTCATTTCTTTTTTTAAAAAGTTTTCAAAAGCGTCACTATTGTGAGAGGGAGAGGAAGCTGTAGCGTCTTCACTCTCCATATCTGACATGAGGGTAAAGCAGAGTGATAATATAGAAAACAGAAAGCTTATCTTGCCTTTTTCCCCTTTTTTTTGTAATTTTTTTTTTATGAATATAGGACTCAAAGTAAAAGTAAAGCCAATTATGCCTCCGTTTGCCAGAATATAGGACTCAAAGTAAAAGTGAAGCCAATTATGCCTCCGTTTGCCCTAGAAACGCATTTGGGCAAAGTTATGCGTGAAACCGATTGAAAAAAGCTGATCATCGGTGAAAGAGGAGCTTCTCGCAGCAACTGACGTGCTCGAGGCAGGGAAACCACGAAGGAAAGAGGAACGACCCTTAGGAGGCAGGGCGCGCTACGCCGCCGCTGCCGAGGGTCGTTCCTCTAATGCGGGAATGTATGCACTGCTTGCATCGGGTGTTAGGAGCGCGAGGCATCGGGTGTTTGGAGCGCGAGGCAGGCAAACGGGTAAAGGGTTGAGAAGATTTCCCTGCTAATAATGATATTACCATGAACCATAAAGATCGCGCAACTACGCAGAACGCGGAGATGAGAGCGTGAGGGAGAAAATGCAACAAAAAAGAGACATAGGTGTCACGAAGGTGAGAGGAAGACAACCATAAATTGGAAGTCTTTAGGGAGGGTGGTTACGGTGAGGGTAACCAGACTTTAAAGGCGAGGGTTTAGAAGAATTAAGCATGGCAAACATGGCAAACACTTAAAATATGAAAATAACCAGAAGTAAATTCCACAAAAACTTAAGAATTATAGTGTAGGTTAGCAGTATATGCTCTAAACATATGGTCTAAACATATGGTCTAAACAATATCAATAAACAAATATAAAGAAGGCTTCAGTAAGAAAGGCAACTTATCTGTTTGAGAGCCGCATTTAAAAGAGGCTGATCTCCCTTGGCACCTGGCCTTTATGGATACTATGATGTCACCTAATTCTTGTTCTTACCTTTGTGATGTAAGCGGCTGTGTTTGTGAGCTGCATTAAAAGGATTAATGCATAATGTAGCCTCCTGTCTTGTAATGAAATCTAGGTGTGCCTCAAGCCTTTCCTGACGTTTATGCCGACGCTGATTCCACAATGGCATCTCTCGGCGCCACCGAGGTAATCGACTCCGTACACGGCTTCACCGGCTCCGGAGCGACCTCGAGATCCAGTTCGAAGTTCGACGCCGGTTCCAGCTTCTCATTTGACGCCGGCTCCGACTCCATCGGAGTCGTTACTGAATCAGAGGACGTCGGTTTGAATAGAATGGTTGAGGCGTAGAGCGCAGCGCCTTTTGGAGGAAAGAGATTATGAAGAAGCTGAGATTGAAGATGGCGAGCTTCAGTATCAGGAGGATTATTTTGAAGAGTTGCATGATGCAAGTGGTCTGGAACTTTCACCAGAATGGGAGTTGCCCACGGTATCTGATGCTCCTTCTAAGGATGTGGCGCCTTACCATGTGGTAATTAAGAAGGCTGCAGAACTCTTGAATTTAACTTTGCCATCTGTGGAGTACAAGTCGAACATCCTTACTGAAGTTCTCCATTCTCCATCCTCTGTGGTTGACCCAACTCTTCCATTTACTGAGGCTCTTACTGATCCCATATTGAAGGTATGGAATAGACCACTTACTGCTCCTGCAGTGTCAAAGACAGTTGCAAGGCGCTATAGAGTGGCGCCTGGAGATCCTGAATTCTTGTCCACTCATCCTTTGCCAGAGAGTTTGGTGGTTCAGGCTGCTTGCTCGAAAAGATCTGCAGGTGCTTTTCCCCAGGTTTCTGGAGATAAAGACTCTAAAAAGCAAGATCAGAATACAAAGAAAATGTTTTCGTCAGGCAGTATGGCCCTAAAATCGACAAATGCTACTTTGTATTGTATTTCTGTATATTTTTTGGTGTGAATATTAATCAGTATCTATGCTAGATATTTCTTGGGTGGCTAACCCTCTGCATTTGCATTGTTTTGTATTTGTGTTTTTTGTATATTTTATGTGGCCCTCTGTGGAGAGCCAAAATCATAATAAATAAATTGATTGATTGATTGACAAATGCTACTTGTTTGCTAGGCAGATATATCCATGCTTTGATGGATACAGTTAAATAGCTATCTCCTAAGCTTCCTGAGGAGGATAGAAAGAATTTTAATGAAGTGATATCTGACATGCAGGCTGCAGCTCGGCAGGTCATACAAAGTGGTATGGACACAGCAGATTCAATGGCTAGGATCATGGGGTCTTCGATCGCCACCAGAAGAGCTGCTTGGCTAAAGACTTCTGAGTTTTCTGCTGATGTTCAGGCTGCTCTGAAGGATTTGCCTTTTGATGGCACAGGCCTTTTCGGAAAGAAAGCTGATGCTGCTTTGGAAAGGTTTAAGGATAGCAGAGCAACAGCAAGATCTTTGGGTTTTCAGACTAGAGGCTCTGTCTCCAAAAGGTACAAGGGTTTTGGAAGGTCTACTTTTCGTACCTATAAGCAGACCCAGCAGCAACAGCAGCAACAAAATCCTTTGTACAGGTCCTACAAAGGCAGACAAAGGGGTCGTCCTCGTGGACGTCAAGCCTCCTCCTCCTCCACTTCCTCCTCTTCTACCCACCCCCCACCTACAACAGTAAAGCAGCCCTAGATCCGGCATTCCGGATCATGCGTGTCCTGTGGGGGGTCGGCTTACTTATTTTCTACGGGATTGGGAATCGGTTACATCAGATCTTTGGGTTCTCAATCTCGTAGAGAATAGGTATGCTCTTCCCTTTTGGGAATTTCCCCCAAATTACCCTCCTTGCAAAGGTTTTTGCTCGGAGGACCACCTGTTGCTCCTACAGGAAGAAGTACAAGCACTGTTCAAAAAGGGTACGATAGAGGTGGTTCCGAAGCAGGAAAGGGGTCAGGGGTGCTACTCCCGGTATTTCCTGATTCCCATGAAGGGTGGCAGACTTCGTCCAATCTTGGATCTCAGGATCTTGAACTTTTACCTAACTCAGGAGAAGTTCAAGATGCTCACTCTTGCGCAGGCTCTTCAAGCTCTGATGGAAGAAGACTGGATGGTGTCGATCGACTTACAGGATGCTTATTTTCATATACCCATTCTGAAGTTGCACAGAAAATATCTCCGCTTCACGGTGGGATCGCAACACTACCAGTTTGCGGTTCTACCGTTTGGTCTTACTACTGCGCCTCGAGTCTTCACCAAGGTGATGGCTGTGGTGGCTGCACATCTCAGAAGGTCAGGGATTCCAGTATTCCCTTATCTGGACAATTGGCTGATCAAAGCAGAATCTCCAGAGATAGTGCTCCATCATCTGCAAGAGACAACTCAGTTGTTGCACAGGTTGGGTTTTTCGATAAATGTACCCAAATCTCACCTGGTGCCCTCCCAGCACAACCTGTTCATAGGTGCGGTACTGTACACAACTGTATGTCGTGCATTCCCTCCACCTCAAAGGATTCACGACATACAGGAAATGATTCCTTTATTTTACAATGGAGCGGTTGTTCCAGTCCTGAAGGTCCTTCGTCTGCTCGGTCTGATGGCTTCTTACATTCTGTTGGTCAACCATGCACGCTGGCACATGAGGGCACTCCAGTGGTGCCTCCGCAGGCAGTGGTATCAACACCAAGGGGATCTCAGGGAGTCAGTGAGGATCTCCAGAGAAGCTGCAACGGATCTGTCTTGGTGAAGAGTGGAAGGCAATCTGGCTCAAGGGAAGCCTTTTCAAACTCCTCCGTCGGTGGCCACAATGATAACGAATGCATCCACTCTAGGGTGGGGTGCTCATCTGAGGGATCTGGAGGTCAAGGGTCTTTGGTCTCCAGAGGAAAGGTTTCTTCACATCAACCTTTTGGAATTGCGGGCAATACATCTGGCACTCAAGGCCTTCCTCCCCTCCCTTCGCGGTCGGTTCAAGTCCTGACGGACAACACCACCGCAATGTGGTATGTCAACAAACAGGGAGGAGTGGGGTCGCAGTGTCTCTGCAGAGAGGTTCTCCGTTCTCCGTCTCTGGTCCTGGATTCAGGAACATCAGATTTGTCTAGTAGCAAATCATCTGGTCTGAGTACTGAACGTTCGTGCAGACAGTCTCAGTCGGCAGTTCTCAGCCGATCAGGAGTGGAGGCCTCATCCAGAGGTAGTTCGTCATGTCTTTCAGACATGGGGAACTCCTCCGGTGGACCTGTTTGCCACTCACGCGAATGCTCACTGCCCGTCATTCTGCAGCCTCCAGTTTCTGATGCAAGGAGCGTCGGGGGATGCGTTTCAGTTGAGTTGGGGCTCACAACTCCTTTATGCATTTCCTCCCATACCCTTGATTCCTCGGGAAGATAAGTCAAGACCGGGCCCAAGTTATATTGATCGCCCCGGATTGGCCAAGCAGGGTGTGGTACACAGATCTTCTCCACCTCTCCTCGTGCCCTCCGCTCCGTCTCCCTCTCAGGGCAGACCTCCTCTCTCAGATGGAGGGGCAGGTTCTACACCCCCACCTCCAGACCTTACACCTTTATGCCTGGAGATTGAACGGGGCAACCTGAATTCCTTTTCTCTCCCACCTGATGTGGTGGATGTCATTCTATCGGCCAGGCGTGGCTCCACCAAGTCCATCTATTCTTATAGATGGTCAAAATTTGTATCCTGGTGTGGGGATAATTCTGTTGATCCTTTGAGAGCTCGTTTGGCAGAAATACTTCAATTTGCTCTTTCATTGGCGCAGCAAGGTTTTGCTGTAGCTACGGTAAAAGGTTATCTATCAGCTTTATCGGCTTTTATCTGTTTACCGGATCAACCATCATTGTTTAAATCTCCTGTTGTATTGAGATTTTTAAAGGGTTTAACAAATAAGTTTCCTCCTACTCCCTTAATTGACCCTAGTTCTTACATATTTAATGGTGTAGGAAGGTGTAGGAAGGTGAATACCTGACTATGGTTACCCCAGATTTTTTGCCTAGTGTTTAGCTGGTTTTCGACTTAGTTGGCCTGGGATCCTGCTAATCAGGGTCCCAGGCTATCTGCTCTCACTGTAAAATGGACTCCATGTACTTTAGGTACATCTCCAATTGGATATTGGGTCACCTTATGAGCCCCCGTATAGTGTACCTTAGGTACCCAGGGCATAGGTGCATCCAAGGCCTACCATGGGCTGAAGCATGCATTATGCCTCCCCTGGCTGGCCATCCAAATTGACACAACTGGCTGATCACTCAGCTGGGGCAAGGTCGTGTAATCACCCCTTGCTTAGGTGTAGTATTCCTATACCTAACCGTATATATAGACACATATATACCTAGAAGTCACTCCTATGGCAGGCCTTAACAATCCTGGAGGCAGAGTGCTTGTTTTTTTGTGAGATGAGGCTCTAGCATGAGCTGAGCCTGGCTGCAGCTTTCGGAACCATGTCCTTATATCTGTTCTATGACATAGCCATATCATATACTCTTAAGTGCATTATAATCCTCGCGGTTGAATGCTAACTTTGGTTTGGCTTTATCAAAACATGTCGTGTAAGGTGTCATACACTTTGTAATACTACCCCCTCGCCAGTTCTGGCGACGGGGGTAGCATTCCACCCTTCTAGAGGGAGAAGACATGTTGGGGCATATTGCCAACGTTTATCGCTAACGATGCTTAGCAACGAATTTTTTACCGCTAAGCATCGTCAGAAATTATCGCAGATAAACCTTGCTATTATCAAGGTTTATCGCAAATGCGATAAAAAACGGCCGCAATGCATGAATATCGCTGAAAAGTCAGCGATATTCATGCATTACCGAGCTAATGCTCTTAGCCATGTTATCCACCTCACATTGGATAACATGGCTAAGAACTGCTCAGGGCAGGTGTTAGTTTTTGGAGATATTCGCGCTTAGCGCGAATATCTTCAAAAGTTGGTAATAGGAGATAGCAATGTTAGCGACTGTTTCCAGTCTCTAACATCTTGGCACGCCCACTTTGCATGTCATTAGTGATAAATATCACTGACATGCAAAGTGGGGCCCAAGATGGTCGCTATCTCCTACTAGCGGTCGCTAACTGGTGTTAGCAGCAGCAAGGTAATAGGGAGATAATTTTATCTCCGCTTTCTTGGCTTTTAAAGCCAAAAAAGCGGAGATAAACCCCCTTGATAATATGCCCCGTTGTTCCTAGTAATCCCGGTTAAAGTTAACCAGAGCCTCAGCATCACAAAATGGATGCTGCTGCCACAGACACAAGTCTGATCTCCTGATGCTGGGAGTCCTTCCAGCGAGGGAGGCTTGGTCAATAGGTTTCTTGTCTTGGGAGGTGCTAGCACCACCCCAGACAGGCCATAGTGTATTGGGGCAGGGAGGGCTGAATGAAATGAGACACTGCCTGGGGCACACAAGGTGTCCTATGCATAGTCTGGTTGAAACCAGTTGCTGGGGCACTCCAGCCCCAGCTCTGATGCAAAATTGGACAAAGGGAAAGGGGTGTAACCACCCCATTCCCTAGTCCCACCCATAGGAGGGACCTAGCAGGTAATCCAGCCCCTAAGATTGGTATATAGGTAGGAGCTGAGTCAAGAGACTTTAGATTTATCCTGACTGAAACTTGAAACGAAACTCTGGACCTTCGACGATCTACTTCACAGAAGACGACTGAAGAATCTCCCTTGTGGTCAAGGAGTGACCACCCTGTACCTACAGGCACCATCTAGCAATCTGCGGTTTACTTTGTCGACGCTCCCCACGGAGCCCGAGCACAGAGTCTGACAAGAGCCAGACTTCCAGACTTCTTTGACCCCGATCCACAGTCCCTGAAGAGCAGAGACCCGTGGAGGCGATGAGAGACGTGGGACTGGCCATCTTGAAAAGCCTGCTCCTTGCTACTTGTGCAGCTTCTGAGGCACCCTCGAAGTTGTGCATTGGGGATTGAGAAGCCCCAGACCGAGCATCATCTGCACTGAAGATCAGCCCTCCACACTCCACGAGTTCTGCGTGGGGCCCTTCTGCATTTTCCTGCTCGACGCGTCTGTCCGGTTACTTGCCCGTTGGCTAGTGGCCTCTGTGATGACAAACCTTCAAGTTTACACCACTGATCTGGTTGCTCGAGACTGGCCCTTGCTTCCCTGAAAAGGAGAAGCCCATAAGACCTTGCTGGTCTGATTAAGAAGCCATCTTCGATTCCTGCGTGGGTTGCCTTTGCCAAGGCTTGTTGACGCCAATCTGGAAGCCGACACCGCCGACAGTGAGAGCCTTTGTGGGACATTCTGTATCCAGCTCCTGGTCATCGTCGACACCTCCTGGTCCACGTGGCTGCACAGACAAGATACACGACATCACCTGATTGCTTCACGACATCGCCTAGTTCCTTCCTGGTTCCTTCCTGGTCACTGGCTAGTGACCCAGACTCTGTCCCCTCTGCTTTCAGGTACTCTTCATCCTTGATCCGCCCTTGGATCCAACCGGACACTTCTCTCCTGGTCGCCTGCAGCATCTTTCTTCAAGGCTCCATAGGATACAGCGACGAAACCCGACACACTTTGACACCTATGCACCCGCTTCCTGTGGGTGAGGTAACGTGAGTACTTTGGTGCTCCTGTGGGTATTGACTATCCTAGTGTTCTAGTTTCCAGTAGCTTTCTCCTAGTCCAACCGGAAGTGACCTAAAAGAACTAGTTTCCAATTCTTTAGTTTGCACTCAAACTCTGTGGTAACTCACTTGTGTGTGAAGACACTGCACACGCATCCCGTGGGCCTCTTGCTCCCTATCCTTTGGTAGTACAGCGTAGCCCCGGCGATTCTCCAGGCCCCAGGCCTATCCTTTGTTCATGACGTGGTTCTTATACCACTATTTTAGTATATGGTTTTAAGTGCCCCACGGACATTACTGTATATTGTGCAACTTATTGAATGATAATTAAGTATCTTGTTATGTGCTTTGTCCTCTGACCTCATAAAGAGTTCAGAGGGGTTGTTTTAGAAATAAATATATATATATATATATATATTTTATATATAACCTGTATGGTGTCCTTTCATTTGGTATTAAAGGGGTTACATATGGTAAAACAGCTGGCTTCACATGCCCTCTTGAGTTTAGCCTTAGACTGCTTTGTCCATGCTACCATTAGGATATCTGGTCTATAAGGTTGACTTTACAACCATCACCATAAGGATTGTTTGAACTGATACAGGGTGCCCACTAGAATAGGGGACATCACATATCAGGCCAACTTTTCACATTGGTGGCAGCGGTGGGATAAGAGCTTGCTGTTGTTTTACCAATTGTAATCTTTGAGATATCATTTGAAAGATCACATTAGGTATCATAGGTACATATAACAAGACTTATAATACTTAAGTTCTACTGAACTTAGTTGTTGTAGACTAAAGGGCCTAGCACACCCTGACTACAACTCCTAGAGAGGTTTAGTAGGAAACACTTAGTGTAGGTAGGTGCACACACAACACCTCACTAGATCATGTCTACCACAGGTGAGCCTAATGTGTCTCTGCCTGTGGGAGGCGACCCTCCAAGGGCGCCCTCGAGATATGATATACTCAACTTCCAAGAGCTGAGACACTTGTGTACCACAAGGAGGTTGAAACAAGGTTCTAACCATACCCTTCAGCACCTGATAGAACTCCTAGAAGGTTATGATGTTCTTAAGGCCTCTAGCAAAGGCCCTACAGGTAATGCAGATGAGGTCCTACCCTCAGCAGAAGATACCACTGATCCTACTATCATAGATAATGAGGATGATGTGGAGGGAGAAGATTCTGAAGAAGAGGTAGACAGCCAGGTCCAAGTTAGGAGACTTAGCCAGGCTAACCTACGCCTACATGGGGCTGGAGAGCGGCAAGCCTCATACAGAACTATCAGTAGACTTAACCAGAGGTATAGGATGAGGAGATCCCACTCCAGGGAATCTCTCCAATCCAATGCTTCAAGGGGTTCTCAGAGGGGAATGACTTTTCCCCGGAGAAGAGAGCACCAGGCTAGGATGAGGGAAGTCAATCTCAGGATTGAGAGAGAAGAACGTGCCCTAGCCAAAGAGAAACTTGCTCTTGCAAGAGAGCAAAAGTTAAGTGGACTAGAGTCCACTGGTGGCAGCAATATCCCTAAGGATAAAGACAGGTCCAATGATACTAGAAACCTGAGTAAGATTGTGCCCCCTACAAAGTTGGGGACGACATCCACAAATGGATAACTGCTTTGGAGAGGGCCTGCAAAGTACAGCAGGTACCCCAAAGTCAGTGGGCAGCAATCCTCTGGCTCTCCTTTTCAGAAAAAGGTAGAGATAAGCTCCTCACAGTTATTGGTGAGGATGCTAAAAACTACTCAGCCCTGAAGAGTGCTCTAATTGATGGGTTTGGCTTAACCACCGAGCAATACAGGTTGTTGTTCAGGGATACCCAGAAGACACAGACTCAGGACTGGATTGATTTTGTAGATTGCGCTACTAAGGCTCTGGAGAGCTGGTTATTGGGCAGCAAAGTACATGACTATACAGGATTGTATAATTTGATTATGAGGGAGCAGATCCTTAGTAATTGTCAAAACCAGCTTCTACACCAGCACATTGTGGACTCAGATCTGACCTCTCCACAAGAATTGGGTAAGAGGGCAGACAAATGGGTCAGAATCAGAATTAGGCCTAAAAATCAGGGTGGTGACCAGAAGAAAGATTCTACCAAGCCTCAAGAGAAAGGTGGGGATAAATCAAAAGACAAGTCCCCTACAGGTCCCCAAAACTCTAATGGTGGGGGTGGGTCCCAAAATACTTCCTCTAACCCTAAGAAACCTTATTGCCATGTCTGTAAACAGCCTGGCCACTGGAAGATTGACAGTAGTTGCCCAAAGGCCAACAATAAGGAAAACATTCCACCAAGTAATACTCCCCGACCTCCTGTTACTATTAGTAGTAATCCCCCAGGTGGTGGGAGTGACCCCAAAACAGTGGCTGGGTATACTTGGGGAACTCAGGTAGACTCTGACCTAACCAGGTCCCCTAACAAAGAAACTAGTTTGTGAGAATGGCATGGGGTTTGCCAACTTTTCCGCTTGTCCCAACACTTTGGGCAAGTACAGACAGGAGCCCATCATCAATGGCCAGAAAGTTGAAGCCCACAGAGACACAGGGGCTAGCATCACTATGGTGACTGACAGTCTAAGACCAATGACTCTCAAGAGGCAAGATGGAGTCGGTGTGAGCGGTCGCATCAAGCCTCGCTCCGTGAGTCCTGAGCTAAACAATGGACTATGCCCCAGTATACCGATGAGCAGCCGGAGCCCGAGCCTTCACAATGAATTGAGCCTGCAGAGAATAATAGCCTACTGGTCTGCCGTAGCTTCAGCATCTGTCTCCGAGTAAACCGATAATTCTGAGAAGGCCCAAGGTGGACAAAGCCTAGTGGACTAACAGGTCCGGTGCCAGCCGTCATTTCCTGGGAAGATAACACCAGCGTTGTGCTGTGCTTGTGCTCGTACATGGCTGGCATTCTGGCATTCTGGCATTCATTTATTCAATTTCATGGATTCTAGGAGTCTCTTAGCCTGAAAACTTGCATCGGAGTGTCGATGATGATATTTGCTGGTTACATCACACTGAGCTGACCTGAGCCGATCAGAGCATCACCGTGACGTGAGTAATGTAATTTAAGCAACATTAAGCTGCCGGCTGCTGTGCACCCTGTGAGCGTTAATCTGACTGTGCTTCGTTCGCTCTACCTACCTGCTCCGTCTCCGTCTATCACCCACGCACCCACTTGATCCTGCCATCCAGCCATCTTACACTGCCTGTCACCACCGCCCTTCACCGTCATCCACCGCCGCTGCTATCGCGCTGCCTGCCTGCATCCTTCTGAGCCTTCTGAGCCTTCTGCCTTCTCGCCTCATCTCGTCATCCCCGTCATTGCCGTCATTAGAACACCGGGGGTTTTTAAGCTTTAAGAGCTGCGCCGCCTCCAGTTGTCAAGGGAACGCGTGCCTGGCAGCGCGGCCGGCATTGTAGAACAGACGCTTTAATTGCTGACAGAGAAGCACGGTAGCCGGCTCAACAGAACGGCCAGCGCTGCAATAATCGGCAGAGAGGCTACGAGAGGGGGGGGGGGGGGGGTTAAGGGGAAAAAAAACAGAAAAAAAACAGAAGGCAGAAAGTAGAAAACAAATAAGCAGCAGGCAAAATCCAAGCATTCATAGCACATTTAAAGCACGTTCAAAGTACAAGAACCAAAACAAGAATAATAATATTGTACTGAGGTTTGCCAGGATCACTAAGGATCACTGAAGCTGTGAAGCTGGGGCACCGGCAGAGCCTCAGACAGGGGGTGCGGGAGTCAATATCAATATTTCAACAAAGGTATATATAATTAAGGCAAGCTATTCCGTCAAATACTCATGCCCTAAAATCTATCTGTGGAAATTCAAAGAAGAGGTCAAAACCACGATAAACCCTTAAAAAAACGGTCAAAAGACCAGGTAGCAACAAGGACTACCATAATGACTACCATAAGGACAAGGGGGACAACGGAGCTGAGCACATTCAAGCTGCATACCTTAACTACAACTGTGGCAATCACTAAGTTAAATCCAGCACGGGCAGCGGCGGCGGCCCAGACACAGGGGGTGGCAGGTAACCAGAGACTGAGACAGAGATCAAAACTGCGCCAAGAAAGAGATACAAGAAACCCCAGAGGCTCAAGCAACCCAAGATGAAGTACCAGCAACTAAAAACACACTAGAAGTGCAGAGCAACGAAAACACGTTGAAACAACAAACAGCACATACCTCGCAGTAAACAAATAACATGCGTCGACGACCCGAAACTAGAAGGTCCAAGGCCAAAGAAGACAACACTGAAAACGAGGGCAACGAGAGATCCAAAAGTAAAGATAAAAATAAAAATAAAAACACGGATAAGAATGTCGAAAAGGAGAAAGACAAAGAGAAGGCGAAAATGAAGAGGAAGGAGAAGGCAAGCGAGCATCTGACGTATAATGATACCGAAGATAACGTTGAAGAAAACGTTGATGAGAAATTGGAGTTAATGGCCAAAAAGGCTAAAAGGCTAAAAACTATTAAAAACTTGAAGGCAGCTGCCAAAACAACTGGCCAATCTGTAGAGTCTCAGCCGAGGATCTCTAATATATTTTGCCCGCTGCCCAAGGAAGGGTCGAACAACATTGCTAAAAACGGGAACCAACAACCGATAATAACGGAGGCACAAAGGAGGCAAAATGGTCAAATAAATGGAACCAGCACGAACGCATGCACAAGCGCAGAGCAACCCAGCATCGGGGTAAAAACAACTTCAGACCCGGCTCAACGAAAAAAGCTCCCGGGAAAAGAAAGTGCCTGCACAATGGATACTCAGGAATTCGACCATCTCTCTTCCATGACACAAACCACCTCCATCGGGAAAATGCCACAATCAGAGAACGAAGAATCCTCTGAGGAATCAGACTCAGACATCTATGAAACCGGAGACTCAATTTCCAGCGAGACAGCTGGGACAAGTAAAATAAGCGACGATCAAAAACCAGATGTAACAACTTTGGAGGTGTCTGACCACACAGGCATAAAGGAAGTAAACAAACCATGACAAGACACAACCCCAAGGAAAAGAGTGGAAAAAAGAGGACAAAGCACAGTAGATCACACAAACCGACATATGATGAAACCCCGGATGCAGGGAGCAACACGTAGCAAGCAAAAGAAAGAACTAAGCATATATGAAAAAGCTCAACCCCGAAACCAACAGGAGAACTAGAATGTAAACAGCTGAATAAAGGGTTTACCGAAGGGGAGCCAAAAATTCATATAGAGATAGTGGCAATCCGGGAATGTCTACAGAGCCATCATTGAGCGAAGTACTCAACTCCATCAAAAATTTCCATACAGATGTTAAAACGGACAGCCAGAGGAACCACGCAGCAATACAAAAACTGCAAAGCGCTATCCAAAAAGTGGGCAACACCTGCTCAGAGATCGCAGACAGAATGTTCACGGTCGAAAAACGCACAGAAAACCTTGAGTCTGATGTCACCAACCTCCAAACTCGGGGAAAGGAGCAGGCAGGTATCATCAAAGACCTAATGGCAAAAGTTGAAGACCTAGAAAATAGAGGCAGAAGAAACAACCTGCGTATTCTCGGAATCCCAGAAGGCGCAGAGGGCAACAACCCAAAGGGCTTCATATCCAACTTCTTAAAATCTGCCCTCCCCGAACTCCAATCCTGGGAAATGGATAAAGAAATCCAACGCACTCATCGCTTCCCCTTAACGCTACCCAAACATGCTCACAAGGTAAATCAATACCCAAGGGCTATATTGGTTTATTTCGGGAACTTTCTCCTACGAGAGGCTATTTATGACATTGCCAGACCGACAAACAAAAGAGAATACAAAGGATTCACTTTTTTCGCATGCCCAGATTTCGCACATGCAACGGTGGAACGCCGGTGGAAGATGTGGCAACTCTTCACTCCATTTGAGCAAATTGGAGCGACTGTGTATCTGCAAAACCCAGCACGCCTAAGAGTCATCTACACGGGAGCAACCAAAAACTTTACAAGTGAAATCCAGGCGGAAGCCTACCTAAAAGAACTTTCAGAGACAGAAAAACGAAGCACGGGAAAACAGTAACAAACACTAAAATGTAACAGAGGGAATCATAGACCAAATGGACCATATCACTAGACAGTCAATGGACTAAGGCGCACAATCAGAAATGGTGGTAGGGAGGAGGGATGGGGAAATGATAATGTTCTATACTTTAAAAAAAAAATTATAACGAAAAGTTAAACAGAAAAGTATAGGGAAAAAACAAAAAGAGTTCATTTTCACTTTCTACCCACCAGCTTCATCCTATCCACTTCACTTTTATTTACTCATAGCCAGGCAACCGAGCGAGCTGAGGCGCACTGATCACTCGGACGCCCACACCTGGGTGCCCTATGACCCAGGACGCCTCAAGTAATGGTGGGGGGAGGTGGGTAGGGGGTTCTCAGGGAGGGCTGGGGTGGGAGGGGAGGAGAGGGAGAGGAGGGGGGTTGAGGGGGTAGACATTCCGGCACACAGGAAATAAAATAGCACCAATCATAAGCAGGAGGAACACTTTAGCCACGCTACAACAGATACAGCACAAAAGCAAGGGGAAAAGCAAAAAATACTCAATGCTAAATTAAAATTTCTCTCCGTCAATATCTGTGGATTAAATGACCTACGAAAAAGACAAAATGTCGCAATAGGCCTTAGGTCAACCGGGGCCAGCATCATCTGTCTTCAAGAGACTCATGTGGACGGGTCGCAACACCATATATTGCAAACACTAGGGTATAAATTGATCACACCTACAACACAAGCAACTAAGACACGCGGGGTGGCTATCTTGGCAACACATAGAGGGTTCCAGTTTACTCGATCTGCAGCTGACAAATTCGGGAGATGGGCGTTAGCAGAATGTAATTACGGGCCTGGAAAGAGACTAAGGGGCAGATTTATGAGGCCATTGCGCCACGTTTACGCCGCTGTTGCGTCACGCAAGGCGGCGTAAACGTGGCGCATCCCTACGAACGATTTACAACGTGACGCATCTAGGCAGATGCGTCACGTTGTAAAGCCCTGCGCCGCTTGTGGGCGTTCCGGCGCAGGGTGGGCGTTCCTGGGGCAGGTGCGCCTCGCAAAAGTGGCTGAGTGAAATCTATGAGATTTCACTCAGTCACTTTCAGGCCAATGCTGCGTCAAAAGCCTGCGCCTGCTTGAAGCAGGCGTAGGTCTTGACGCAGCATTGTTAAGATGGGCACTCCCGAGCCTTGCTGGAGCTGCGTCGCGCTTGCGACGCAACTCCAGCAATGCGCCACCTTTACGGCACAGATGCGTCACGCATCTGTGCCGTTTTTGCCCCATGGTGCGCCACATCATAAATGCGGCGCACCATGGGTGGCGGAGCAGTGGCGCACTGTGGCGCATGTTAACTGGCGCATCCCTGGGGATGCGCCAGTTAACATAAATCTGCCCCTAACTATCTGCTCCATTTACGGATGTGTCACAGATGATCCAGATCTGCTAGAATATGTCAATGAGCTAACACACTGGCCACTGCCAATAGTCATGTGTGGGGACTTCAATCTAAACCTACCCTCTGACAGGTCCTCGGGCCCCAACTTTAAATACCTGGGCAGGAAACCCAAGGTCTTTAGAGCATTTCAGACGCTGTGTAACACACAGGGGCTAACCAACTGTTGGCAATATAAGCACCCCCAAAAAACAGGGTATACGTTCTTCTCTCATTCCCATCTGAAATTTGCCAGATTAGACTATATATTGGCTTCCCATACCATCATAACTAAGTGTCATATAGAGAAGTTACCCAGGGTCCTATCAGACCACAATCCATTAATTTTAAACATTGATATCGACAAAATTCAACAGGATCAAAATAGCTGGACATTTGAAAGGGCTTTATTATTAAATGAGAAATATTGTCAACTGATGGAGAAGTGGATACCAGAATTCCTGAAAGACAACTTGGGATAGTGCACCGATAGAAGTGGTATGGGATACACTCAAAGCCGGAATTAGGGGCGAAACACTCAGATTTTCTATCAGAAATAATCAAGAAGCAAAACAAAAAATAACAGAATTACATGGGAAACTAGCAGAAGCAGAAGAAGGGCTTATTAGAACAGTCAAAAGGGGTCTAAATACAGAAATTGCATTACAAATGGTGGCTATCGCAAGAAACAGAATAACGGAAATATTCGCGGAAAAAGCAATTGGTAAAGCCACAATGTATAAAGAGAAGGCATATGAATTAAGTGAGCAAATTGGGCATCATCGGGCTATCCACACAAGGCAACAATACACCGCAAACACAATTAAAGAGATCAAAGATAAAAATAATCATCTTAGACAAGACGCAGAAGAGATCAGATCAGAATTCCAGACATATTACCAAAATTTATATAAAGAGGCCGGCAAGGATCAAGAACTAATCATGGAATACTTAGATCAAGCTTTGATGCCCCAACTTCCACAAATAGACCAAGATAATCTAGCGGCAATACCTCAGTGGATTGAAATTTTATTATCCATAAACAGTCTAGCCCCGGGGAAAGCAGCAGGATTAGATGGTACACCCGCTGAATTTTATGTTAAATTTCACAAATCACTTAAAGGAATTTTAACGGCTCTAATGACTCAAGTATTTCTAGCGGGTAAACCACCAAAATCATGGGCACAGGCAAAAATCGTGGTCTTCCCAAAGAAAAACAAGTACCCAACCGAACTAGGATCCTATCGCCCGATCACATTAATTAATTGTGACTCTAAAATCTACTCTAAAATGTTAGCCACCCGATTAGCTCCAATCATACACAAGATCATATCAGCTCTACAACGCGGATATGTCCCCGGTAGATCCACGACGGATCACGTACAAAGGGTAATCACACTCTTTGACGTAGCAGAAGTTGCAGGAGACCCTATGGCACTTATACTCTTGGACGCTGAAAAAGCATTTGATAGGGTCTCCTGGCAATACTTATGGACAGCCATGTCAAAGAGTGGAATCTGCGATCAATTTATAAATGCCATCCGTATTTTATAGCACGACCCTGATGCCGTGGTAATGATAAACGGTGTAATATCGGGCAAGATTGACGTGACTAGAGGGACGAGGCAGGGGTGTCCGTGCTCTCCCCTACTGTTTGCGATATTTATAGACCCATTTATTCGCAAATTGGAGACCAATCAGAGCATATTACCTATTAAAACTCCAAATGGAAACACCAAAACCCTGGCATACGCTGATGACATCGCGATCACCACAAGTAATCCCAGTGTAGCCGTCAAAATGATGGAAGAAGAAGCTATGCGCTTTGGAGAAATCTCAGGGTACAAATTAAACCAGGGCAAAACCCAGATAATTATTAATAAAAACACAAACGACAGAGATGAAAGAATAGTTGGGAATGCCACATATCTGGGTGTTAATATCACCTCTAACCTAGACCAACTAGTAAAAATCAATATGGATCCACTTCTGAAACAAACTACGAAAAATCTCAGTAAACTACATAATCTACATCTCACCCTAATAGGTAGATATGATGTCATCAAAATGATCTTTCTACCGAAATTTTTATACTTTTTTAGGACCATCTGCTTAAATTTTGACCAGCAAATCTTCAAAGAAATCGACAAATTATTTTCTCGATTCATTTGGGGATATCAAAGATCGCGCAGAGCTTACAGGTATATCTCGCTCCCCAGAGATAGAGGGGGTCTCACTTTCCCAAACCTTAAGATATATTGGTGGGCTACACTCTTGAAATATGGTAAGGCCTTACTGACACCAAATAGACATCTGATACAAGAAGGGGGGTTCCAACTCCACAAGAACTCATTCTAGGATTCGAAGCAGGTGAACAACTGTGGCGATTGACCTATGACAATCATTTAAAAAAAGTTTGCTTCAAAACACTCGCTGGCATATACAACGCATGGATAAACATACGTAATGTATCTAAGATTACAGTACAAAAGCAAGCAGTGGAACAGGCCCCACCGGAGGCACAGTCTTTGGGAAATGAGGCGGAATCGGCAGACTTTCACTCTCTCTCTGAGAACTCTGCCTCATCATGTCATCAACTTAGCGGCACAGTACTCGAAGCAAATGCATAACATAACAATCTATTCCACTCTTATGACATGTGAAAGGAATTTGCATAAATATTGCTTCTAATCAAGGCTGTCTTTTATGTTTGCTGGATGAGAGTGATTTGGAGCCAGATGACTTCACAGATAATAATGAGGACAGTTCAGCGACAGTACGGGATGGAGGAGAATCATTAAGGGAGGAAGGGGCCTCCGGTGGACATCAGCCGTACCTGACTCATACTGGGGCGAAGGTACTTGCGGAGGAAGACATTACTTTGTCCACAATCTATCAAACGATCCTGAGTCACATGGATAAAACGGAGCAGGAGAGTCACCGAATACAGAATTCTTGTCGGAAGCTGCAAAATTCTATACGGCGACGCGCACAATCCCAATCTGACTTTAGGGAAAGATTTACAGAGGTCGAAACAAGAGTTTCGAATATTGAGGATGAACTAGCCCGGCAAAAGATTGCTACCGAATCACTGAGTGCGAATAAAAGTGACATACAGGGGAAAATAGCAGATTTTGAAAACCGCGCACGTCGGAATAATTTAAGGATTATGCAGATTCCGGAAGGAAAAGAGGGACAGGATCCGCGTAAATTTATTGTTGAACTATTCAGAAATGCTTTTCCCGAGATTACCAAATGGGACTGGGAGAGAGAAATAGAGAGGGCGCACAGATTTTCTTTTAATATCCGTCTTCGCCCCGGACAAACTGACTCTAGGCCCAGCCCTTTTATTGTTGCATTTAATAGTTTCCTGGCTAGGGAGGAAGTATTTTTTATACCCGGCCTAATAAGAAACGTATGGGGGAAGGGTTTGAATTTTTTGCTACGCCCGATGATGGCAAATATACCATGGAGAACCGCTGGCTACTGTGCCAGTTGGTCACTCAGTTTCAGAGCAAGGGTGCGCAAGCATATGTTATGAATCCTGCAAAACTGAAAGTTATTCATAAAGAGAACATACGATTTTTTACCAGTGTGGCTGTGGCAAAGGAATTTTTACATGCCATGTAGGTCATTTAGGTCTAATTGGAAGGGATGTAATATACGTTGGTTAATTCGCACTGTTTATGTAACCTTCTGGCCCTTTAGCTGTATTTAATCCTTTTTTCTTGTTCTCTGGCTATGTTTAAAAAAAAAAATTCTGTCTATAGTACAGTTCTGTGGGTTAATGGCAGGGGTCCTAACGCCTCGTTAAAGGGGGGGAGGGTTTTTGGGCTGGGGGAGGCTGGGTGGTAGGGGTAGGGTGGGGAGTTTAGTGGTGGATAAAGGGGGTAAAAACCACGTTGGAAACAGGAGACCGCATTAAAGAAAAAAGTAATACTACTTTCATTTATATGTATCTGAGAAATATAATTCACACCTCTATAGACCGCCTGATTGTCATGATACATGCTGATGTCACGAAATATTAAGATCTGTTCCTTGAATGTTTCTGGCCTTAACAATATAAATAAAAGGAAGAGGGTCGCAGCAGAGATTCGATATATCCAACCAGATATCGTATGTCTCCAGGAGACACATTTATCCTGGAATAACAGACTTTAGGTGTCTGATTTAGACTATTCACTTATTGCTGCTTCACAACAAACAACTATGACTCGTGGGGTAATGATTCTAGCTAAGGCACAATACTGCACTACAGTCCGCACCTCAACCGATAAATGGGGTAGATGGGTTATTGCGGAATTAAAGATCGGGGACTCTCAATTTACTTTGTGTTCAATTTATGGATCAAACCTAGATGAAGCGGAACTTCTACCACGCTTAAATATTGAATTAGCAAATTGGACTGTACCTCTGATAGTATGTGGAGACTTGAATATTAATTTGAATACAGTGGAGCTCGCTGGTGGACCTGAAAATATAAGGGACGTAAGCAACGGGTGTTCAAAGCTCTCCATAATTTGATAGTTGATCATGGTCTAATTGACGCTTGGGGCGAGCTACATCCAACGCTTCCGGGATATACGTTTTATTCATTTCCCCATAAGAAAATTTCCCGGTTAGATTATTTTTTTGCACCCCTTTCATTATTGACTGGGGCCTCTGCACAATTATTCCCAAGGATATCATCTGACCACTCGCCAATAGTTATAGAAATACCCATGTTAAAGATTGTTAATAAGCGTTCTGGATTTACGTTTAATAGGAAACTCTGTTTAGATGATCAATTTAGAACACACATGTCAAAGTGGATAACGGACTTTATTAATACTAATCTGCACTCCGCCAGTATAGATATGGTATGGGAGACATTTAAAGCATATTTCAGAGGGGAGGTTTTGAGCTATGGGCATTATCATCAGAATAAGTTGAGGGCGGAAACACGAGATTTATATACTGCATTAAAAGTTGCGGAGGAGCAATTGACAAAGGGAATTCAAAAAACTGATAACCATGCCAGAATTGAAGAATCTGAAGATACAGTGGCACGATGCCGCGCCAAGATATCGGGGGTGTGGAGAAAGGAGATTGCTAAGATATGTGTATATAAACGACAATCTCATGAGTACGGGGAGGCAATTGGGAGATCTTTAGCCTTACGGTTAAAAATGCAGGAGTCATCACGCTTAATTACAAAATTAATCGATCAAAACGGTAATATTCAAGAAGATCCTGAGAAAATACTTGCTATCTTACACCAATTCTATACGGAATTATACACTCAGGAAAAAGTGTGGGGTGCAGACTCATTACCAGACTTAGGGACCTTTATAAAATTAATAGATAGTGACAAGGAATGGTTAGATAGTCTGTTTACTATGGAGGAATTAGAACTAGCTATAAAAAATCTGGCAAATGGGAAGGCTGCGGGGCCGGACTATATTCCAGGGGAAGTATATAAATTGTTTTTTGATAATCTAAAGTATGTTATGCTCGAGACGTTTAGAGCTGCACAACTGGGCAGGGCACCGAAATCATGGAATGACGCCACAATTGTGTTTTTTAAAAAAAAAGGGTAAACCTTCAGAGTTGCCCGGTTCATATCGTCCGATTTCGCTGCTTAACTGCGACAGCAAACACTACTCTAAAAATCTCGCAAACCGCATTTCCAAGGTTATTATTTCATTAGTCGGCTTTAGTTAACATGGGTTTATTCCAAGTAGAGGCACTGTTACACATATAAACAAGGTTATTACGCTATTTGATATTGCGGAGGCAGATAAATGTCAACTAGGATTGATCCTACTAGACGCTGAGAAAGCGTTCAATCGCGTAGAATGGCATTATTTATGGGAGGTTATGCGGAGAGCCGGATTTGGAGAAAACTTCTTAACCGCTATCCAGGTGTTGCACACCGCTCCAAATGCAAGAATATCTGCCATGGGCGTTAAATTGGCAATGATCAAAATTACAAGGGGGACTAGGCAAGGGTGTCCCTGTTCTCCGCTACTTTTTGCTTTATTCATTAACCCTTTTTTAAACAAACTGTCTAACAGTCGGCATATCAAGCCATTCATTGTGCAAAATACGCATACGAGGACGATATTGCGGTGGCAACAGTGAATCCGGTTGAGGCTTTAGTAGAGATTGAGCGATTGGCCCAGGAGTTTGGCTCAGTTTCTGGATACAAATTAAACTCTTCTAAAACTCAAGTTTTGTGAACCGACAATATTCAAATTGACGATTCTAGAGTTACGTCGGAAGTCACATATTTAGGTATTAAAATTAAAACAAATATAAAAGACATAGTTGATATTAACTGGAAAACTACAATACAACATATAAAGCAGTCCTTAGATAGATGGGGACGGCTGCAGATGACTATAGGCGGAAGAGGTAATATTATTAAAATGAGTATTCTAGCAAAAGTGTTATATTTATTTAGGGCGATTTCCCTTTGAGATTCCAGTTAATTATCTGCAACAGCTACAATCAGTATGTGTTAAATTTGTGTGGTCCCCGGGTAAATCGCGTTGTGCGATGAAATTTATGACACTTCCGATTGAAAGAGGAGACCGAGGGATTCCTGACTTTTTGTTTTACTATTATGTATGTTTTATGCAAAGACTTCGACTTCTTTTAACTGGGGAACCGGTAGAGGAACCTGCTAAAGCACCCTCTATATTCTTTCTATTGTTGGGGGATCAAGCTAGCAGTTGTTTAATGAAGGAATTGGAAGGTAACTACTATAAAAGAACCGGCTTCAAAGTGTTGGAAGCAGACTTTAAAATCTGGAGAAAGGTATCCAGATTGATGAAATTAGGGAAGATTACATACTACACACCTTTCAATGCGGATAAAATATTACCGTTGGTTTTCTGGGATCGGGTTGCTAAAAACTGGTCAGATAAGGGTATAATGTTAATTGGCGATCTGTTTGCATCTATGGGGTTCATATATACACATGAGGATATAATATTATACTCCAGAACGGATGGCAAAGTGGGGCACACAATATGATGGCAAATGTTTTCGGTGTGGTAGTGATAATGCTGACAGTATACATATATTTTTTAGTTGTAGTAAATTGCATCAATTTTTGACTGGTATAGAAAAGTTTCTCACCATGATCACTCATACTACTGTTAAGATCTCCCCAGCTCTAATGTTATTAGGGATAGGACAGAATGTTGGAAAAGGTACTACTCTTTGTAAGCAATTCTTATTGGTAGCTATGACCGCTGCTCGTTTGTGTATAGCTTCAGATTGGTTACAACCAGAAGCCCCTGCTTTCGAATTCTGGCGAGCAAAATTATATATTTTATTTGAATTAGAATGGAGCCTCTATGCCTTAAATCGGGTGAAAAAACGGCAATTAGGTATGTTGATTTGGGGGCAATTAATGCACATTTAGAGATGTGACAAGCTTGGGGTTATATGAGCAATGTTGTTAATATTTAAATATTTGATGTCATAATTGTTTTTTTTGTATGTTTGGTGTCACCTGTTCCAACTGTGGAAAAAAAAAGGAAAAGCATACGTAAACTCCTCGGAATTGGAAGGTATTCCCACTACACAAGCCTCTGTCGAAATCACAACCTTCCAGAGATATTCTCTGACACGTATGAAAAGATGGGCTAAAACAGGGATCACCCGATGTGGTGCCCTCTTTTCACCAACCAGCTTTAAATCATTCGAAGAATTGAAGAATGAGTATGGGCTAGAACATAGAGATTTTTTCAAATATCTGCTAATTAGAGATTTTGTAATGAAAAAGGGGGGTGGCAATGCAGAGTTCCATAAAATCCAGACGATCAAGGCTGTTATCCATAATAACACAGCCAAAATAGCGGAAATCTATAACAACCTAGCTTCTTCACTGCCGGACGATATGGATAAACATATCCTCAAATGGCAAAACAAATTAGACATAAATGAAGATTCAGTCCAACTGGCATACCAGCTATCACAAGCACTACTAATGTCCCCAAAGCTACAAGCACAATATTATAAAACCATCTTCCAACTTTATTATACACCATATCAAATAGCTAAATGGAGTACAGGTAAAGGTCCCCAGTGTCAAAGATGTGCTTCACATGAAGCCGACATAATACATATATTTGCCACATGCGACACACTAGGCCTCATCAGACGCGAAATCTCTAAATTTCTCTCCGGAGTCTGGAATACAACAATAGAAATATCAATAGCCGAAATAATGTTAGGAATCGACGGAAATCTCAGGCCAAAGGAAATACAGGGACTCATTTTTATCTCCATGGCTGTTTTCAGAATATGTTTAGCATCTAGCTGGCTGGATCCAAATCCTCCAACCTTTCAACAGTGGCGGGTAAGACTATTAGCTACTTATAGCCTAGAAATAGCTATATATAGGAGGAAGGGGGTGAAGAAGAAAAAAAAGGCCTCGAAATCTGGGGTCCCCTTATACAGTGGATGCAACACACTGAATCATAAAGTGTAAAGTGCAACATCTAATATTCTGAAACTAATGTGACTTTATTATGAGTTAATCTCTCGCTGATATCTGACTATGTTGTAATGAAATGTATTCAGCTTTCTTTTCATTTCTTGTCTTTTTGTTCACATTCTCCTGTTCTCGATTTCTTTTCTTCTTCTCTCTTTCAAATAACCTGTTAAAATTGACCTGAGGGGGGGGTGGGAATAGGGGGAGGGAGGGTCTCTGTTAAAAACTTCAATAAAGAATTGTTTAAAAATAAAAAGGTGACTGACAGTCTAGTCCCCTCAGGACAACTTTTACCTGGATTCGCCTATCAGGTGACCACCATGATGGAGTGCAGAAAGATCATCCTGTGGTAAATAATTAATATTACCTTTTCTTAGAATTTCTATATTATTAAATACTTTAGCTTAAGTAAAGAGAGGAGTCCGTGGTATTCGAGTAAAGAGGGATTTATTCAATAACTCGAGTTAAGGGAGAGTTCCTTCACCAAGCGGGTTCAGGAGTGGTCTGTTTTATTCACACAGCAGAATATTTATACAATTTCAGGCAGTAAGAAAAAGGAAGGAAAGAAGAAAAAGGGGAAGTGACAAGCAGAAATTTCCAACAAAAATGTGTCAAAGTATAGGCGTGTCTGAGGTCTTGTGAGGGTGCATGAAATGTGTCGAAATGTGCTCATTTCAGTTGAAGGTCCTTCCTCAGCCGGGGGTTTATCTCTGGGTAAGAGTCAAGAACAGGAACTATCTTTTAAAACAGGAACTAGCTCGTTAGTTCTCGGAATTGGCCGAGCCGCAAGAATGTGTGGTTAATGAATGGAGGGGCCAGGTGCAGGATATCTTGATCGTAGGTCTGGAGACAAAATGGATGACACACGCAAAAATGGGTGCTGTCTGAATAAAAAATGGCAAACAGGTAGAGAAGGGAAACGATGGGGCACAATTGTTAATTTTATTTCCTCATTCCCTCCTTGCCCCAGAGTGTCCCTGTATTTATATCTCAATTTGCATGAGATTGTCTATGCATTCCTGTAGCATAATTGTTTCGTTTTCTTTCTGCTGGATATGTGGTTTAGGAATGCAGCTTGCAGCGCATAGCCCGCACAGGGCAGGGCCACATTGGATGCAAAGGCAGCATCCAGGTATTACCAGGAATATTATGCCTGTTGCGGACAGCAGTTTCCATCCCCAGGACGATATTATTGTCCAAAACCAGTCAGACCAAGTCCAAGTGCCAGATTCTTGTTGTAGGCTGGCGGCTATCTTGTGTAATTTTGTTATAGCCGTATATACAGACGGAGAGTTATCAGGGATGAAAACACAGCAGCTAGAGCCGATAATTCTACAGGCTCCGCCTCTGTCAGCCAGGATGACATCAAGGACAAGGCGGTTTTGGAGAGCAACCAATCTTATGGCAGACTGTTCCTGAGTCAAATTCCCCAGGGCAGACGCCGTCTGATTTACAACGGCCTCCAAGGTGCTTGTCAACTTGCGTATGAGCTTGCTGTTCTGCACAGGGCCGATAAAGAAAAAGAATCCTTTGTTGAAGTCTGTATATTGTTCCAATGTAGTTTCCGTTTGATCAACCCCGGAGATATCGATCATTCTTTTATGTCTAACATGGGGCACTAGGAGATCTCGGTGGTAAGTGGATGGGGCCGCAAAGACAGGAGGTAGCAGAAATGCTGTATAGCACGTCGTCCCCCAGTTCAAGGGCAGCCGCACATAGGCCGTTTACCCGCAGATGAAATAAGAATGGCGAGACGCTAGAAATGATGATTTTCCATTGTCTTCAAAACTCACAGTGGTATGGCAGTCACTGTGTCCTAATGGGACAGAGCCATTTTTCCAGACACACAGGTGCCCTTTTACTGTTGAGACCGAAATGGAAGGGGGCCCAGCATTCTTTTTAGGTTTAGTATTTAATATTCTGTAGGACATGGTCATGTTCCCCTGCTTGTATTCTTCGCTTTCTAGGACCGTACCTGTCGCCTGAGGATCTCCATCCTCATTCGGGTAGCAGACAGCATTAAGGACCTTATTTAAGTCCCCCCAAGGCCACCCATTCTTGCATGACCTATTTCCATCAGGGCAGGAGGTGGGGTAGTCCTGTCGGCTCTTATTAGGGCGAACCAGGCCTCGCAAGTTCCATTATAAGAAAACGGGAAGGGGAAGAGAGGCATCCCTCCCGTCTCCTGATGAGGTGGGAGGCGGCCACATATCCAGCAATCTGTGATATTGCTGGCCTGATGCGTATAGTGTAGCATCTGTATAAAGGTATTGTTCCGGAGAGCTAGCCTATGGGCTTGCTCATGAGGGGGTAGGTCGTGGTGCCTGTGCTCCTGAGTGTTGCTAGGTGCATGAGAGGTATGTGGTGCTGGCGAGAAAGCAATGTGGAGGACCCAACCGAGACACGTCATGATTGTTATCAAGAAAAACAGTATGATCAAACATATGATAGGGCCGCTATGCAACTTCTTAACACTCTTCTTTCGGCGCCTCACTTTCTCTTTCTCCCACATAGTCAGGGTGTCTGAGTGTGCCCCTATGCTCTGACCACTTCACCACTGGACCTGTGTCCGTGGACTTAATCAGCCAGAGTCCGGGTGGCGGACCTCAACTTTAATTTATATTCCTGTTGTGGGGTCTGTTCCAAAGGCAATGAGGACTGTTCAGTCACAGTGTCACTAGTTTTGGCAATATCGCTGGCACCGGAGTCTATTTCTCCAAAGTACTTTTTACAATGACTGGCATGCAACCAGCCTTTTCTGCCTTCGACCTTCACCGCAGTTCGCGTAGTTAGGAGTACCAACTTCGGCTCTTTCCACCTGGGCTGGAGGGGGTTTGTCCTGCCGAAGTTGCGGACAGAGACCCAATCCCCGGGTCGGATGGTGTGTTCTTCAGGGTTGGTTTTGTCTGGGAAGGCTGCAGCCACCTGTGAACGACAAGAACGGAGTGCAGACATCAAGGAAGCCAGGTAATCAGTCAATATTCTGCTATCTACATCAGTAATAGATTTTGGTCTAGGAACTCCCCACATGTTTGGTGGTCTGCCAAAAACCATCTCGAATGGTGCTAATCCTATTCGGGAGTGTGGTACCATTCGCATATAGAACAGGGCTACTGGTAAGGCAGTCATCCAATCTACACCTTTTTCTGCTGTAATTTTGGCTAACTTAGTTTTAAGAGCCTGATTGTGTCTTTCTACCAATCCTGCTGCCTGGGGGGTGTCTTACGCAATGAAATTTCCAAGTGTATCCTAATAGAAGGGAGACATGTTTCATTAGCTCGGAAGAGAAAGGTTGGCCATTGTCTGAATATATGACTCTTGGCAGCCCATAGCGTGGGAAGTACTCTCTTAATAGAACCTTAGCAGTCGTCGTGGCGGTATAGTCAGGGACGGGGTAAGCTTCAGTCCACCTGGTTAACGCGCACACCACCACCAGTACATACTTGTAACCTCTACATCTCTCCATCTGAATATAGTCCATCTGGAGAGCTTCAAATGGATGGTCATGGGGGCTGGAATCCACCCTGCTCCACCTTCGTGCCTTTACCTGGGTTGAACTGGTTACAAATCATGCATGTTTTTACTTTTTGTTTGGCTGCAGCTCTCAAATGTTTGTTATGCCATATGTTCTGTATGCTATCTAACATTGCTTTTTCTCCCAGATGTGCTGGTCCATGTACGGTGTTTATTATAACCTGAACCATAGCATCCGGCAGTAGCCATACTGCTCTCTCAGGTGTCATCCAACCCTGGTCTGTAAGGACCCCTCCTTTTTCCTTCCATTCTAGCAGTTCCTGTGGTGTGGTGTGACTTTGGACATCCTGGATGTCAGAAAAGGGGTCTCTTATTGCGTATTGGAGGTGTAGTATATTCAATTCTGTGTTCGCCGCCAGTTTGGCTGCATTGTCTGCGAAATCATTTCCATTCGATATTTCATCTGTTCCTTTTGTGTGTGCCTTACATTTCAGCACTGCTATTTTTGTTGGTAACTGGCTAGCCTCCAAGAGGGCAGATATGAGGGCAGCATGTTGTATTTTGGACCCATGTGATGTGAGGAATCCTCTCTCCCTCCATAATGTGCCGAAGTTGTGCACAACCCCGAAACCGTATTGTGAGTCAGTGTAGATGTTAACTGATTTTCCTTTTGCTAAGTGACATGCTCGTGTTAGTGCTACTAGTTCGGCTGCCTGTGCAGACAGTATCTCTATTTTGTGTGCTTCCAAAGTAAAGTCCACATTTGTAAAGCGCACAATCACCCGTAAGGGTCTCTAGGCGCTGGGGGCCGTCGGGAAGATTAAGCGAGCTATTGCCCAGAGTCACATGGTGCTGGGCTAACCTGCCGCCGGAGCCGGGGATCGAACCGTGGTCCCCGGATTCCAGCATCAGTCGCCCTGGCCGCGGCGCCACACCTCTGCTTATACCATTTGTGACCGCATAAGCTGCTGCCAGTTCTCCAGTGGGGAGTCTCATGCAAGAACCATCAACAAAAAGTGTCATCTCTGCCTCCGAAAGGGGCGTATCTTGTAAATTTGGTCTGGGTTTGGTCACTAAATCAATTGTATCAATACAATCGCGAATTTGTTCAGCAGGAGAGGTAAGTGGCAATAGTGTTGCTGGGTTTAAAATGTTGCATAGTCGGATCTCAATGTGTGGCTGAAAAAGTGTCATCTTGTATCCTGTGAGTCTGGCTATTGTCAGATGTTTGTCAGATGTTGTGTTTGCGTTCTGTTTAGGAGAAGTTCCACAGCGTGTGGGACCTGGACTACCAGATGATGTCCCAATACAATAGTATCGCTTTGTCTAATAGCCTGTGCAGTAGCTGCCACTTGTAGGAGAGTGGGGTCTGCAATCCTATGGTCACCCCAGATGCTTCACTGGTTTACGACTTTCCCTGGCTGTGGGCCTGCTAATCAGACCCACAGCCTAGCTGTTCCCTCTCTAAATTAACAACCATGTACTTTAGGTGCATTTACCAATTGGTACTGGGCCACCTTATCAGTCCCTGTACAGTGTACCTTAGGTATCCAGGGCATAGGTGTACCCAGGGCCTACCAGGGGCTGAAGCATGTATTATGCCACCCCTGGCTGGCCATCTAAAACTGACACAACTGGCTGCATGACAGCTGGGGCAAGGTGGTGTAATCACCCTTTGCTGTAGATATAGTATACCTATATCTAACCCTAAAATGGACACATATATTCCTATCAGTCACTCCTATGGCAGGCCTTATCAATCCTGAAGGCAGAGTGCTTGGAATTATGTGAGATGGTGCTCTGGCATGAGCTGAGCCCATTTGCAGCTTGCGGAACCAAGTCCTAATAGCTGTTCCTTGATAACGCTATACCATATACTCTTGAGTGCATTATCAACCTCGCGGTTAAATGCTAACTCTGGTATAACATTATCAAAACATGTCGAGTAAGGTGTCATACGAATTGGAATACTACCCCCTCGCCAATTCTGGCGACGGGGGTAGCATTCCACCCTTCTAGAGGGACACGACATGTATGTAACTGTGAACCCCGGTTAAAGTTAATTCGAGCCTTGGCATCACAAAATGGATGCTGCCACCACAGACACAAGTCTGATCTCCTGCTGCTGGGAGTCCTTCCAGCGAGGGAGGCTTGGACAAAGGGTTTCCTGCCTTGGGAGGTGCTAGCACCACCCCAGACAGGATTTTGTGTATTGGGTAGGATAGGCCTGAAAGGAATGAGACATGCCTGGGGCACACAAGGTGCCCTGTGCATACACCGGTTCAAACCAGTTGCTGGGGTACTCCAGCCCCACCTCTGGCGGGAAACCGGACAAAGGATAGGGGGTGTAACCACCCCCCTTCCTGGTCCCACCCAGGGGAGGGACCTAGTCAGTAGTGCAGCCCCCTTTAGCAGGATAAAGGTAGGAGCTGGTCCCATTCCAAGTGAGATTAATCCTGAACTACTGTACAAGAAGAAACTCTGGACTTCGACGTTCTGCTCCACAGAAGACTGAAGAAATCTCCCTTGTGGGCAAGGAGTGTCCACCCTGCAACTGCAGGCACCATCAAGCGTCCAGCGGCTTCCCTTTGTCGTCTTCCTTCCAGGATCCAGACTTCAGAGCCCGACGAGACCCGGATTCCCAGACCTCTCCGACCTCAACTCACATCTGTAGCACAGCTGAGACCCGTGGGTGCGACGAGACACGTGGGACCGGCCATCTTGAAAGAAACTGCACTTCGCTACCAGCACGACTCCCGAGGTAAACTCGACCAAGTGCTTTGGGGACTGAGAAGCCCCAGCCCCGAGCAGCCCCTGCACCGAAGATCAGCCCTCCAGCATCCACGAGATCTGCGTGGGGCCCTTCTGCTTGTCTGCTGCTCGACGTGTTGTCTGGTCACTTGCCGGCTGGCTAGTGGCCTCCTAGATGACGAACCTTTGAATCTTTCCTGCTGGTCTGGTTGCTCCAGACTGGCCCTTGCTCCCTTCCAAAAGAGGGGCACCCCGGACTCTCCTAGTCCGCACCAGACGTCTTTTCCACTCACCACGTGGGTTGCCTTTGCCAAGGCCTGTTGACTCCAATTCCGGATCCGACACCGCCGTCAGCGAAAGCCTGCGTGAGACAGCTCGTGCCTCTATCCTGGTTGTCGAAGACACCTCCTGGTCCACGTGGCTGCAGAGTCAAGCGTCCACTCTTCACCTGATCGCGACGACAGCACCTGGTTCCTTCCTGGTTCCACACCGGTCACTGGCTAGTGACTTTGAACACTGTCCCCTCTGCTTTCAGGTCCTCTTCTTCACCAATCCACCCTTGGATTGCACTGGACATCTTCCTCCTGGTCGCCTGCAGCATCTTTTCTTTCAGGCTCCATTGACTTCAGCGCAGGAACCCGACACACTTTGGCACCTATGCACCCGCAGCCCGTGGGTGAGGTAACGAGAGCATTTTAGTGCTCAAGGGTAGTCTAACTGTCCTAGTGTCCAGTTCCACAGTCGTTTTAGTCCTACCTAGTCAGGATTGTCCGTACTCACCTTTAACTTGAACTGTACTGTCCATAGACGTTGTTACACATCTCGCGTGTGAGTTCACACTCTGCACACGCGTTCCGTGGGCCTCCTATTGCTTACTTTTAATCAAGTGTGACCAGTCTTATTGTACCTGCAATTTTTAGACTCACCTAAAGCATTGCTGCTTTTTATCCTGGTTTCTGGAAGTGGTGTATTCTGTTAACTTGTGACGATATTACTAACTCAATGTTGCAATGTCATTTTAATAATATGTTTAATTAACGCTGTGCTTTTCAATTTTGCATACGCAATTGTATAAAGATACTAGCAGCCCGTCCCGACGTTGTCTGGGTATGAATTGCTGCAGGCCAGTAGTATATTGTTTTGTAGGATTTCGTTTTGATAGCATTTCTTATCTGTGACAGGCCTGTGAAACGCTCCGATTCACAGTGCACTGCTGATGCACTTAAGAGTGCGCGTTCAGAAGTGTGTGAACTCGAGTTTCCCTACTTTATTTTTCCTTGCAATATTATATATCGCGAACTCGACAACATGTCATGAGCACAATTTACAATACAGAAGAACACATTAATTTGTGGTAGGCACGGGGAGACAAAGCGATTTGCCTGGAATGACAGGATGTTGAGCTGATGCCGAGATTCGAACGTAGCTCCCCAGCTCTAAAGTTCGCAATTCTAGAACTTGTGGCGGGAGGTGTGTCTAAAAGTGTAAGTCGGTGCTGGCCATCAATGAGAGTGACCTGTGCATTTTTAAAATCGGTGGTGAAAAAATATGAGTATGTTGCTGGAGATGTGGGCCGCCGTGCCACCAATGTACTTACCGGGGGAGGGTAAACACCCATTATTCCGCAACTTTCTTTCCGCATACCATCACTCCACATACTTTCATTAATAAAGTACCATAACTCCGCAATGCCATTAAAACGCATGGCATTACATTTTATATGCTTTACCACGCACACATTTAAAATGAAATTCGTTGTAAATGCATGAATGGTAAAAACATGTTTTTTTTTTAATGTTTGCATATGGTAAGTATGGGTATAGGGGTATATGTTTGGGGTACTGAGGTATATGTTTTGTGGTGTTTGGGTATTTCAAGGGTTCAGATTTTGGGGCCTATTAGGATGGCGGACAAAAATGTGTCTCGTCCGCTATGGTCGTGGCAAAAACACTCCCGACCGCACCGCGGAGAATCCACGGTTGCGATTAGGATATTTATGTCAAGAAACTCCGACAGCGGCTGACGGATCACATCAAACACCGTCCGCGGCGGACGGAGCACACCAAAGACCGCCGTAAGTGGACGGTACCAAAGAAACACCCTCCGCCGCGGACGAACATGACCGCGGGAACATGCCCAACCGCCGCTATACCTGCGGAGGGTCCGTCCGCGCGATTAGGATAACACCGCCATTCCAACGGAACTCACCACTTTCCTCGACCGCAGCGGAAACAATGCATCGCCAAACGGAGCATGAATGTGGAAGGACCACACGAACACCATCCATGCTGTCAAACCGATTACAAAATGGCAGATGGAAGTAAATAGAAAACACAGTAAACAGTACACCCACCGACCTGAAACGCCCACCCCCAGCAACTACACGCCGCAATGACACCCCCCCAAGCACCGAAAAATGCACCAAAGTCACCACACACACAGAACACCTGATTGGCAACAACCATTGGGACACCACCACCACACAGACTATAAAATGAATCCCTCCCACTACCACAGTCCTTTGCATCACAGCATAGCTGCAAGCAAGAGGCAGAATATCACTAACAGCAGACACACACAAACACATACAACCTGCACACAAACACACCCACCACACAAACCCCCACAACACCATCCCTACACACCCACACACCTGCACATCCCCCCACACCCCACCAACACCTTGCACATCACACACCATGGCATCAAAGAAAAATCCCAAGTTCACAGACAGTGAGTTGAAGGTCATGGTGGATGAAATCATCCGTGTGTGTCGAACCACATCTGTTCAGTACCCTAGTCCAGCAGACCACCTTGGCAACCAAAAACAACATGTGGGACAGGATAGTGACCAGAGTCAATGCATCAGGGACCGTGCCACGCACCAAACACGACATACAGAGGCGGTGACATGACCTCAAGGCAAGGGTGAAAGGCATAAGGGCCAAGAACCACCTGCGGGCACACCACACTGGTGGCGGCACTCCCCCGGAGCCCATACCATTTGCTGAATGGGAGGAGAAGCTGCTGGGCATACTGAGAGCCTGGGAGGAACCGAAGAGGGACTAGAGGCTGGTAAGTACAAACCAATTAGCACAATCACACTGCCATGGTCTGCCTTGCACAACTGCCAAGACACATCTCACTGGCTCCAATCCATGCATGTGGGCCACATAGTCACCCAAATGTGAAGTCCTGGGCTCAAATGCACCCACCATGACCAAACACAAATGTTGCCTCCTACATTCCCAGCCTTGCATGTTGTCAAAGCAGCCAGCACCACAACTCCCAAGAGGCCCCCATGTCTACAGGGAGGGTGGTGGGGGGTGGGTGGTGTGAGAGGCCAGCACTACAACTCCCCACAGGCCCCCATGTCTACAGGGAGGGTGGTGGGGGGTTGGGGGGTGTTACAGACCAGCACTACAACTCCCCAGAGGCCCCCATGTCTACAGGGCGGGCGGTGGTGGGTGGGGTGTGAGAGACCAGCACTACAACTCCCCAAAGGCCCCATGTCTGCAGGGAGGGTGGAGGGGGATTGGGGGGTGTTACAGACCAGCACTACAACTCCCCACAGGCCCCCATGTCTACAGGGAGGGTGGTGGTGGGTGGGGGGTGTTAAAGACCAGCACTACAACTCCCCACAGGCCCCCATGTCTACAGGGAGGGTGGTGGTGGGTGGGTGGTGTGAGAGACCAGCACTACAACTCCCCACAGGCCCCCATGTCTACAGGGAGGGTGGTGGGGGGTTGAGGGTGTGTGAGAGGTGGGTGGGGGGGTGTTGGAGACCAGCACTACAACTCCCCACAGGCCCCCATGTCCACAGGGATGGTGGTGGTGGGTGGGTGGTGTGAGAGACCAGCACTACAACTCCCCACAGGCCCCCATGTCAACAGGGAGGGTGGTGGTGGGTGGGGGGTGTGCGAGACCAGCACTACAACTCCCCACAGGCCCCCATGTCTACAGGGAGGGTGGTGGGGGTTGGGGGTGTTACAGACCGGCACTACAACTCCCCACAGGCCCCCATGTCTACAGGGAGGGTGGTGGTGAGTGGGGGGGTGAGAGACCAGCACTACAACTCCCCACAGGCCCCCATGTCTACAGGGAGGGTGGTGGGGGGTGGGTGTTGTGAGAGACCAGCACTACAACTCCCCACAGGCCCCCATGTCTACAGGGAGGGTGGTGGTGGGTAGAGGGTGTTAGAGACCAGCACTACAACTCCCCACAGGCCCCCATGTCTACAGGGAGGGAGGTGGTGGGTGAGTGGTGTGAGAGACCAGCACTACAACTCCCCACAGGCCCCCATGTCTACAGGGAGGGTGGTGGGGGGTTGGGGGTGTTACAGACCAGCACTACAACTCCCAAGAGGTACCCATGTCTCATCCCAGAGCAAGATTGAGTCCGCCCACCATTTGCTGACCAGTGCATCTCCTCCTGCAAACTGACAGGTAGATAGACATCTTCTCAGGGGGAACATCGAATAGCAGGACAGGACCACACATATTCAAGTATTGCCTTCCCACCTCTACACGCCACCATATTGCCCTGTACTGTCAAACACAACAACATGATGACAACAACAACCATGTCCTGATTCTATAGTGATTTGTAATTTTGGTACCAAAGACATGTCATGTCCACAGCATTAATTATGAAAATCTTGTCCTTCAGGTGATCACATCTTGACCGGCGAAAGCAGCAACCGCCAGCACCAGTCGCCCCCCTCACAGCCCGGACTCTCTGGGGACGATCACATTGACAGCTCGGGTGCAGAGGACGATGCTGGCCCAAGCAGACTCCCAGGGCCATCAGGCTCCCAGGACATCCCGGCCTCCACCACCTTGGCCTGTATCTCTACACCAACATCTGCCCTTGTGAGCTGTGCAGCTACCACCACCACCACCCCTGACCAACCTGCCCCCACAGCTGTCTCTGCTCTGTGTAGAAATGTGCACATATTCTATAACCCAGTGCTCTGTTAAAGTTGACTAGAGTGGGGCTCGAGAAACTATGGTTCGTGCTCATGTTAAAATCTGTCATGTAATTTGTATTGAACCTTCAATGCTGAATCCATTTTCTTTTATTTTGTTTCCAGTGCAGGTAAATATAAGACCTCATTAGTTACCATAGAAGGGCTTTTTTTTTAGTAGACAGCAAAGTTATGAGAAGATGAAGTTGGCAAAGAGAGGCACAGTAATGCACAGGGAGGTGAGTTCTCATGAGAGAAGAGAGGAATGACCAAGGACAAATGAAGTTGCAATATTATTAATGTGGAAAAGGTGGTAGAAGTATCCAGGTGTGCTGGAGCCATGGAAATGCACTTGCAAGCGTCATGTGGCAATATCTACCCTGAATGCAAGTGATATTTTATGCTGAACATAGTGAAGAAGAGGGGAGTCATCTTAGCATTTCCCGAAGAGGAGATCTATGCTTCTGCTTATGTGGCTTTATGCTACCTAACCCATTCTTGTGGTGCGTTTTATGGGAGACTTTCACAACTGACACCTTTCTGATTTCACCTTTACCAAAAGTTTCTTTGTTTAGTGTTGCCCCTTTTAAGGTAGTATAAGGAAAGATATCTTGCTCATCCTTACTTTGGAGAATCATCTGATGCAATTTAATATTCAATTCGTTTTCCTGATCATCTGTATATTCATCATAGAGTCAGTTGACTGCTTTGTACTATAAAGGGTAAATCACTTCAGGAGATTTGGACATAACTTAGTCTTTCTGTATTTCTATATGATTATGTCGAGATTGGTCTATATTCTGTTTCTAAATTTATAATTAAACCCTATTAAACTCAGATTAAGTTGATGAGTGGGTTACTGTGCGGCCACAATGCTTACAGTGTATAGACGGTAACAAGTGGTAGTATTCTCCCTTTACATCTCATGATGCTGTAAAAGTCACCGATCTGGAGATAAATGTTTGAGTAGACCCGAGCTCCATCAGCAGTGAGCAATATGGCCCTGTGCTTCTTTCTCATCACTCCACAACTTAGAGTGGCTATACTACTGAATATTAAAAGGTAGGTGCATACAGGCAGTGGTGGCTCCTCCGTTATGGTGGAGGAACATCGCCCCACTGCCGGAGACAGCTTGTGAAAACATCATGAAAAATAAAATGATAATAGAGAAATGTTATTTTTCATGACGGGGTAGAGTCTTGGCGGCAGGTCCATCCTCTGACAGTAGAAAACATTGAGGAGGAGTGGTGAGAACTGCATGTGCGCATGTTAGTTTGGCCGGCTGTCTTAGGACAGTCAAACTGACATGCACACTTAAATATCTCCAGGCTGTTCCAGGGAGGTACAGGTTCCCAGTCCCTGTGGGAGCCTAAAAACCTGCACTTCTCTCATTCAAGCAGTGTCTGAATTGGTGCAGTGGAGTCTGAGAGATTGTCCACCAGGAGCAGAAGAGCAATGAGGCGCGGAGACGGCGGGCACATTTTCTTTTCTTTTTATTATTGTCCCCTGCGCTCCCCCATCACTTTTCTCTTCTATCAGCCACCACTGCTTATAGGAAAGTATAGATTAATTATTCCTAACCACACATCTAAATACATTGAAGATATATGCACTCCATAGGTACATATATGTACAGTTAGTTATAGAGGGGGCGTGGCTAGCGGCCGATGCAAGTGGACGCAGCCTAGCGAGGCTCCCGTCCTTTGCCCCAGTAATCCGGCAAATTATCCTTAATTCAGCGCGGAATCCCCGTGCAAGTCGGGTGGATTCTGCGCTACTAATCGGAACCTGCCCAGGACTGGTGTCGGGCCTGAAGACCGCCCGCTTTCGGCGCTGTGAATCCTCCGCACCCGGGGACGGCCGGAATTAACATGGCGGAGTGAGGACGCGACGAGCCTGCATCCTGCCTGTGAAGGGGCCCGGAGCTCGGCGATCGGACCCCAACATCATCGGAGAGAGGGGGTTTACCCCCTGAGGCGACCTGGTGACCGCGACCTGTGGTGAGGCAACAGCGGAGCTGCGTGGCGGGGTGTGGACCGGGACCCGGGGGGAGCCTGAAACTCGAGGTCCCGGCTTCTGGGCCTACTCCCCTCCGACGTCGGAACTTCCATCGGCGTGCGCAGGAGACAGGCGGGCGGACCCTGGGAGTGTGACCGGGCCCAGAACACAGGCGGAACACTACGGCGGCCCGCAGGAGGTACGGGGAGCACACCGGTGGTGGAGGGTGAGAGGCCCCTGTGAGTGTCAACCCGGCGGTGCGGAGCTAAGCGCGAGCCCAGCCGGGAGACCAGCCCGCCTCTCCCCGGGAGCAGTACTGAGGGGGCGCCCCTGAACTGACGGCTCAGCCCGCCTGTGCTGCAGCCTCACCCCGCTACCCAACTCCTGGGGGCCTCTGCAAGAGTGACCAGTACCCTGCAAACCCCCAGAAGCCCACGCAACACAGCGCTGGCCGGCGTGGGGGCGCACCCTCGGCGAGATGCGAAGGGGAATAAGAACCCTACGGCTGTGAGCAGTCCAGGCCCGAGCGGAAGGCTCTGAGCAAGTCCTAACGGAAAAGGGCAACATCAGCCCGGCGTGCCTTGGCTGGTCAGTGACTGGCGGCTGAGACTAGCTGCCCCATCGTTGCTTCGGCGACCCAGCCCTCCCCTAGTGGACCGGCACCGGTGGAAGAGCGAGAACTTGGGCACGGTCGCCCCACACACCAGCCGGTCTCTTGGAGTCCCACAGCGAGAGGCGGAACGTGGTGAGCCAACGCTGGGGTGCGGAGCGGGACCTGGTCCTGACTGGCGGGAACAAGCGGGCCGCTGTGGAGCCACACTGCGGTAGAGGCCGACCGGGGACTCCCGCCCCATCCCCGTGATAGTGGAGGAGGGGCGCCTGAGTGCGGCGACGAGCCCCCTGGCACACGACTGCTGCTGCGGACGGGCAACTCCTGTCCGCTCGCCCCGCGAACCACCGTCTTGCGAGTACCGGATTGGCCTTGAAGCAGCGACCGGACGACCTACGGAATTTCCTATCATCCACGGCTGGCCCTGCCTGGTCCAGCGGTAGCCGGGTGGAAGCATGGGGAAACCAAAAGGACCGAAAGGTGAGGCAGGACCGGCTGCAGAGGCCCCGGACGCCATGCAACACCCCCAGTCAGACTTACTATCGATGCAAGACAAGATCCTGGAAGCCATAGCGGCCACGAGGACCGCTCTGCAAGACGACATTGCTCAAGTGTCGACGGGCCTGGGGCTCCTGCGGGCTGATCATGGAAAGCTGGCCGACAGAGTCACAGAAACGGAGGTAGCTCTGAAGGATGTTGTGCCGGGTCAAAAAGCTCTAGAAAGTAAACTGACGGACGCCCTGGAGCGCATCCAGACACTAGAGCGAAGGGCGGAGGATGCGGAAAACCGAAGCCGACGGAACAACGTACGTCTGGTGGGCCTTCCGGAGAAAAGTGAAGGGACGGACATACTGGGCTACGTGGACAACTGGCTGCGGACAGTCGTGGCGCCGGAGGGTCTATCCCCGTTCTTCACGTTGGAACGAGCACACCGTGTGCCTGTTCGACCCCCGAAGCCGGGACTCCCCCCACGACCGGTGGTGATCAAAGTACTCCACTACAGGGACAGAGACTGGCTCCTACAACGAGCAAGAGAAGCGGGACCCTTCCAAGTCGAAAATAGCAGAGTAACTCTGTTCCCGGACTATACCTTTGAAACACAAAAACAAAGGGCCTCTTTCCTTTCCATTAAAAAAGATCTGCATACTGAGGGCCTGCAGTACTCATTGTTGTTCCCAGCGAGGCTTCGAATCTCTGTGGATGGGAAAGCACTATTCTTCACATCGTCAGCGGACGCCTGGGAGTGGTGGGACTCTTATAAGGCAGGCTCAGATGGGGCACGCCTCAGAGCTGCGGAGGACTTCCAACAGAGGTCAGTGCGACGATCCAAACGGCTTCGGAAACGTGGCCAACACCATAAGCGGCCGACGGAATCACAGACGGCAATGGAGCGGAAGGCAGCTTTGCAGGCGGTGCAGGAAGTCTCTGGAGAGCTACCGCCTCGGCGGCGGGAGGAATCGCCATCGGAGGACAAACGGACAGGGTCGGAAACTGAAGTGTCGGAGGTGGACAGCACGATGGGCCCGACTGTGACGCCGCAAACGGCGGAAGAAGTATTTGGCAGTTGAGGCTAATGCATGGGGGGGGGCGGTGGTGGCAGCCTGGATCGATTTGCGGACTCGAACACTGGAGCAGGCAGCAGTGAGACTGGTTAATCGTGAGTTTGGAGGACTATTGTGGGGTGGAAAGGGACGAGAGTGGCGTATTTTGCTGAAGCTACTAGTTAACGCACCCAGAGGCCCCTAAGGCCGCCACGGTACAGACTGTGGATTAGACAGTTTTGAGAGCACTTTAGCTCTATTGTTTGGACGGGGGCGACTCTTTGTAGTTGGGTCCTGTTCTAGGGGGGGGGGGATGTCTAGAGATGTTGGGGTGACTCAGGACAGGGTGGGGAGGGGGGGGAGAGGGGCAGAGCAGAGGGGAGTTGGAGAGTGGGGGGGAAATGTGATAATGCAGTCGGGGATGGGAGACGGGGGGGGGTGTTACTGGTGTCTGGCCGCTAAGGGACAGAGTCCTTCGCAAACAGAATCGAGATAATGGATAGTGTGGGTTCCTTAAAATGTGTGTCCTGGAACGTGCGGGGTCTAAACTCAATGACTAAAAGGCACAGAGTTCATTCTTACCTGGTCCGCAGGGGGGTCCACATTGCCTTCCTGCAAGAGACCCATCTGACCAAAAAGGAAGGGGCCGCTTTACAGAGGAGATGGAGGGGGCACCTGTTCTACACTACATATTCCGCATTTGCTAGGGGTGCGCTGCTTTGGATTCGGGCGGGGGTCCCACTCAAGGTCACTAGGCACACTGCAGATCCGGAGGGCCGATTTGTGGTGGTCGAGGGGTTATTGAGGGGTCGTCACATAGCGCTTTGCAGCGTCTACGCACCGAACGCTGATCAAGCGCCCTACTTCACCAAACTGTCCAAGCACTTAGCGACCTACTTCGCGGGCCCGGTGTTACTGGGGGGGGATTTCAACTCTATCGAGGACACCACAATGGACAGGTCTCACCCACCGCTGCATGCATCCCCGGTGCACAGGCTAGCGAGGCATAGACAGCAATGGCAGGGACAATGGGACCTAACGGATGTATGGCGGGCACAACACCCTACTGACAGGGATTACTCCTTTTACTCCTCCATACATGACCTACATGTTCGGATAGATGCGTTCCTCTGCTCTCAACACGTATTGCCCTTGGTCACCCGCACGGAGTACCTCACACGCACGATCTCCGACCACAATCCCCTACTACTCACCCTGGCCTGGATGAACAGTAACACGCCAATCACGACGTGGCGGCTCAGGCCGGACACGCTGGATGATCCGCCGTTCAGAGCGGACCTAGACCTTAGGATCGCCCAATACTTTGTGGAAAACGAGGAGACAGCCTCCTCCAGGGCCACCGAATGGGACGCGTTCAAAGTGGTGGTAAGGGGTCACTGTATTGGAAAGTTTGCAGGCGCGCGACGAACGCTAGTGGAGGACCTTGATAAGGCTGAACGAACGCTGAGAGACGCGGAGAAATTGCGGCCCGGCCATCCCGAACTGCAGGGCAAGGTTAGTGCAGCACGCGAGGCGGTAGCAATCGAAATGGAAAACCTGCGCAGCTTCGACTACAAGTCATATTTAACCAAGACTCTCGCGGAGGGGGACAAAACGGGAACCCTCCTGGCCTGGCTGGCCAACCCCCATAAAGGTTCTTCCCCGATACTATCCCTGACTGATAGGAGCGGGGTAGTACACGATACCCAACCAGGCATAGTGCAATGCTTCATGGACTACTACAGCACGTTATATAGGAAGGGCATAGAGGCTCCACCCGAAGCTACGGAAACCCTATTGGCAGAGATCCATCTACCCAGTCTTGACCCGTAACTCGCCCTGGCGATCGGTGGTCCAATCGCCCTTGCAGAAATTAGAGGCGCCATTACAAAAATGGCGCGCAACAAAACGCCGGGGATAGATGGCCTACCCATTGAGTTTTATGGGAAGTTTGCGGAGATACTAGCCCCTCGACTCAGGACGGTATATAATGAAGCCAAAGAGAGGGGAGAGTTGCCCCAGTCGCTGCGCGAGGCAATCATGATCCCGTTGCTAAAGCCGCGTAGGGATGGCGCTGATCCAGCTTCATACCGCCCGTTATCCATGTTGACGACGGATTACAAAAGATTGAGTATGATCCTGGCAGGGAGACTGATAGCACATATGAGGGGTTTAATCCACGAGGACCAATCGGGATTCATCCCCACCAGGAACACGTCCCATAATATCCGACGACTGCTCAGATTACTAGCAGATCCACCGCGTGATGCAAGACGCCCGGTGGTGTTATCTGTCGACATCGAAAAAGCGTTCGATAGTCTGGGGTGGGAATATCTCTACGCGGTAATGCGAGGCTTTGGCCTGGGGGATGACTACATCAAATGGACTAGGGTGCTATAAGCGCGGGCAGGAGCAAGGGTGAGGGTGGGAGCATTAATATCAGATCGCTACGAAGTGAACAGGGGAACAAGACAGGGCTGCGCTCTGTCACCTCTGCTGTTTGCTTTGGCCATGGAACCGTTTGCAATGTTAGCTCGGAGGGGGGATGCATA